>NC_053395.1:25771044-26077919 GCF_905171765.1 Bufo bufo | reverse complement strand
ATCTTTATCAGTCGCTAGAAACTTAAAAGGATTGTTCTCTTTGGACAGCCCCTTGTTTTTAGAAGGTGAGCTGATCCCCAGCGATCAGCTGTGATCTGTAATTAAGTGGACGATTTCCCTGCAGCACCTCCGCAGGTGAAATGAGGTATTGCACAGCATTTATTTAAATGAATGGGTTCTCTGCATAACATCAGGGGTCCTCCAGAACCAGAGCACTGGAGAACTTCTCTGTATTGGACAGCCATAGTTAGAGGCTCCTGTGGTCCCAGGGTAGAATTTTTAACTACACCCCCCCACTCAATTGCTAGTGTTTTTCAAGCCTATCCATATTGGGACTCCATTGTAAGATTAGTGAGGGGGTGGTCTTCTTTCTTGCGCCCCCTATTCTTGCATACCGTAATATAATCCATAGTACAAAGTTAGGGTCCATCAGTCAGTGCTTTATTCACTGGGTTTTGTGGGGATGGACCCCTCGCGCCACAAATACACGTTTCAAGGGCACCCTGGTACGGGTTAGGGCGGAGATGAACGATCTTTGATTTATGACCTCTGTATCTCCTCTTATCTACAACTCATCAAACTAACCGCTAGAAATCTGCAAGTTTGCAATTTTGGAGAGTCAGGATCTTACAGTATAAAGCCATATTGCGGCACTATAATATTTCCCAACGGTTTTTGGTAGTCTCATAGACTTTGAGAGGAGCGGCACTCCACACGCTCAGTCGCCATTTTATTTAAAGTGTTGCTCACTGCGGTCATGCAACGGGGAGGAGTAGAGGGCTCAGGACCACCCTTCGAGGGATTGTGGTGGTCCCACTGGTGGAGCCGCAAGCAATCAGACACTTATCTCCTGAGACGGATGATAGAAATTCCTTTAAGGGCTCGGTCACATGGCCGAATTTGCAGTTGGAATTCCACAGCGGTTTCTAATGCAGAATACGAAGTGTCAAAATCCACAGTGTGAACGGGCCCTAAGGGGGTATCCTTGTCACTGGGACCCCAGTTGGCGTCTGCACAGCGGCACCCCATGCACCCGCTGTCTGGGGCTATATGGTTCCCTACACAGCGAGTGGAAGGGGGCATCGTTGTACAGAGACAAACTATGGCGGCACTAACTTCGGCTCTTCACTCTTAGAATAATTGGGGTTCAAACATAAGATTCAGCCACTTTTATATAGTGGGTATACCCCTTTAAAAGAAGTGACCACAACAGAACTCCGTGAGAGCATGGAGACCTGGCAGTGTCACCCGCTGGTCGTGGACTCGGTCAGCAACTTTCAGGTTATTTTTTTTCGTTGCATGTCCTATGTATAACCCCAGCTAAGCTTTACAACCCCCCCCCCCCCACGACCCCCCCCTTTTAAATATAGGACAGTGCAATTATCTATATTACAGTAATATCTGCCTCTATACTTTCCTAATAGCCACAATCTTCTCCATAAACATTATTGCTGAAATCTAAACATAATGATAAGTAAATGCTTCGGAGACGACATATTATCCTACATACCAGCGGCTTTAGAAGTTTATTATAAGGCTGTATAAGGCAGCGCTTCTTAAAGGGGTTGTCCACCGTGCACAAGACCTATTTGTTTGAAGGGACCCCTTCGAATTAAGTTGAGCACGGGGTGTTCTGCTGCTTGAAGCCCCCCAATAATACAATTTATAGTGACCAATGCATTTTATTTTTTTCTGTTATATTATATATATATATATATATATATATATATATATATATATTATAATGGCTCATGTGAATATCCAGGGCAGCTCAGCTTTGATACGATGGGGGAGGTGATCTGACAAGGTGTCATGTTTGAGTGGGTTATTAAAGGCACATGCTATATACCGAGCAGCATGTCCTGTGCTGCTTGGGCAAGGGGAACCCTACAGCTCATATGCTGACCCTCAGCATGTATAGCCATCCCTATTCCTGTCATGTCATCCTCTTGGTCAACCAGCACTAAGAGACACATAGCAAGAAAAATGTATACATCAACAGCAGCTTGCTGACACTTTCCCATGAACTCCAGAGGATAAAGCCTTGCTTTAAAGGAGATCTCCATTGCCAAAGTGCATCCTAAAATACTTGGGAATTGCATTCAGTACAATTTAGATGACCCTACAAGCGCGTGCTACAATCTGAATATCACGATGATCCCATATGGATCCAAGGAACTGAGAAATGAGTACAAATACAAAAAAAAAAGGTCAATTTAATTAGTTTTTGAAGCATTTAAATGTAAAATGCGTGCAAAGGGGGCCGACACACGCCAACAGATACCCCAAAACCACTTGCATCTTTATATGGGGAGCTATTTGGCAGGGTCCTCACACTGATCACTGATGGTTTCCTTTCCCATTTGAACTCCATGATGGGTCTACGGGGTTAAAAAGCAAAAAATAATAATTATTGATATTCTATAATTTTGGGGACCCTCTCAAACAGCACCCTATATCTCAGCCTTCTGTAATTGTGGGATTTGGAATGTTCAGGTAATGAATGGGGTTAGAATTTAAATAAGATTGTGAAATTTGGTAAAATTTTGGGATTACCCCGATCTCAAAGAAGCCTCATTAAAACAAGGTTGTGGGTGACCGTCCAACCATCACAATACACCGCACGTGCCAGTGGGTTTACCACGACCTACCAAAAAGTTGCCAGACTCCTCAGTAGGTATCTAGCCAAGGGGAAAAATGGACAATGATGGTGGGGCTGGCATGCCCTAATTTTTTGGTACTCAGTTTTGATGCAACAAAAGAGCCAACGTGGCTCCAGATGACCCCAAAAAAGTATAAAAGGTAAAAAAAATCTATAAAATAAAAAAATATATATAATATGCCGTATATAATATTCACACACACATTACTTACTGAGCTACCAGAGTTGCTGTCAGTTTGCTATGGTTAGTAGTCTTCACCTATGGAGTGGCCTCCAAGACTGACTCCTGATGAAGATGCGTCCTCTCAAGTACTGTAGCCTCCTTACAAAAAATGCCATAAAAATGGGGCTGCAGCAACCAATCAGGCTGCGCTCCACGGCACTCTTATCTCAGTCATACCTGGAGTCAACAATCTCGCCCTGCCAAGAAGGTAGATGAAGTGCCCTCCCTCCTGGATCACACAGGACAATGCCTGCAGTGATGTGGAAGTTCAGTATACTCAAGGCTGCGCAGACTTTGCCTTCTAATACGGGGCAGAAGATCAAAAGGTCTTATTATTTAGTAATATGACGAAAGATAAGGGAGAAAACAAGAATTGCTCCGACCTGGGCAGGGGGACTGTCCTACCACTGTTCTGTTGTGCCGTTGAACGCAGGCTCCCATATTGCACTGCTGTCCTAAACTAGGACTGTTGTGCTGCACCTAAATCCTGCACTCAACGTGGCCTGCACCCCATATTTTATCTGCCACTCTCAGTACACTGACAGAGGTTCAGGATTAGATGCAGCACAACAGTCCAAGTTGAGGACAGCTGGACAATATGGCAGCCTGGATACCTGCCACAGCAGAACAGTGGTACAACAGTGAAGACACACCATCTTCTCCACAGGGAGGCACGCTTCTTCAGCAAAATGGTCAGTGGTGGCTCTTCTCCAACAGTCTATGTCCTACATAATACCTTATATATATCCTGCACCAGCTCTCCTCAGCCCCGGACTATTTCTTGGCCCTGGGGTCTCACTCAGCAAGTCCACCCACTGTCCAGACACTGCAGTCTCTCTCTACTTCCACCTGCTTCTCAGGAAAATGTGGGAAAGCTCTCTGTCAACTGAACATTGGGGTAAAACCCCTGGGACTCTCTCCAATCCTGATAATGGGGTCCCTAACACCCGTCCTGATGGGGCGGCAGGTCCAATATATTCTAAACCACCTATCCTCAGCCCCGGACTATTTCTTGGCCCTGGGGTCTCACTCAGAAAGTCCACCCACTGTCCAGACTCTGCAGTCTCTCTCTACTTCCACCTGCTTCTCAGGAAAATGTGGGAAAGCTCTCTGTCAACTGAACATGGGGGTAAAACGACTGGGACCCTCTCCAGTCCTTATTAGGGAGTCCTTAACACCCGTCCTGATGGGGCGGCAGGTCAAATATATCCTAAACCACCTCTCCTCAGCCCCGAACTATTTCTTGGCCCTGGGGTCTTGCGCAGCAAGTCCACCCACTGTCCAGACTTTGCAGACTCTCTCTACTTCCATAGGGTGATTTCTTCTTCATCTGCTTCTCAGGAAAATGTGGGAAAGCTCTCTGTCAACTAAACATAGGGGTAAAACCACTGGGACTCTCTCCAATCCTGATGATGGGGTTCCTAACACCAGTCCTGATGGAGCAGCAGGTCAAGCTCAGCTTTTTCTCATTAGTGTCATAGAGAATTAATGGAGCGGCAGGGCACAAGCTCTACCTGCTGCTCTATCGAGATGGTGGGTATGGGAATCCCATTCTCAAGATCAGAGGGGATCCCAGTGGTTGTACTTCTATGATCAGTTAGTTATCTCCAATCCTGTCTTGTCCAGTAGATAACCTTTAGTAACTGGAATACCCCTTTCAATTATAAAATTCTGTCTGCCTGCAGTGACCACTAGAGGGAGCCAAGGAGTTCATACTTTGGAGTCAATACAGTGAGCTCCTTCTTGTGGTGACTTTTAGCAGCTGGAACTTTCTCATGTTTGTCTATAGATCAGTAAACCTGTGTGTTAATCTCTATACACTGCAAAGCTTGTCCTTTCATCTCTAGCTACAATTATTTCATTAATAACATCCTGATGATATTTCAGCTTGTCTCCCCCTTATATACAATGCATGTCCTCACACTGACCGTCTTGATTCATGTATCCACCATCGTGAAAATGTCAGTGTCTGCAGTTTTCCCACCATAGGTTATTAATAGACTGAACGTAAGGCTGACAGATGCAGAATCCATGCGTCGCCCGATCAAACCTGCGTCAGTAATAAGTCTACAATTCTTGCAGACTGGCGTTCATGGATGGGCAAATCTGGAAGACATATGATAGCATTTTTGAAGGGCTTATGCATTTTTAAGCTAGCCAATGCAGAAACTATGGTGCCATTGGAGAGAGGTGAGCCATCACTGGTCGGTACCATCCTCTTTATTGGTTGTATGTTCTAGGTGAAAAAATCTGGCATGATAATGAGAGGTCCTACTATCTCTCTTCTCCCCTCTGTCAAATGCATTGGAGTTGAGGAAGCTCTTGGCTGTGATATGGAGGAACCACCATGGTAAATGTTGCCTTTTCCTGGCAAAAAAGTGCATATGGATAGAGGTTGTCCTCTTTTCTACCCGTTTAACTTTCAACTACCAACCTTTGTTGGTGACTATGATATAATCAGCTCATGAGAACCATTCCTGCCCCCAAGCTGCACCTAAAGCATCTCCAAGGGGCCATAACTTCAAAACAGCCAGCTTCATCTCATCTTCCTGGACTGGCCAGTGGATACTAAGGTCAACGGCCAAGGGGTCCCTAGAAGATGAAAGCAAAATGGGATCTTCATCTGGTGCTGGTTCTTCCTGTTATCAACCTCTTCGGGGATGTCATCTACCTTGTGTGAATGAGAAAGGTTGTGACCCTTAAGCTGACCCATGTTCTCCATCCCGTCCTTGATTGCGTTTATCAAGGTGCTTATAGAACTTTTCACGAGGAAAGGAAACATGGCCAAACTAAGCTGGTGCCCAAAGCTCTTGTAGCACTAGCTAAAGGACCTGGCTTAAGTGTAATTATAGGGTATGTTGTTCCAGTAAAAGTCCCATAGTCAGTCCAGTTGCTTGGTCCAAACATCATGGAACCCCGGAAGAAGGTCATATCAAGGAGTGCCTTGTTTAGAAAATAAAATCTGTATTACATCATTAAGGACTGAGCGGTCTGAAGGACCCAACATGTCCATACATTACATGGCCAACCAATTGGTTTCTTTTCCCTGTGGTGGCACTGAAGAATTGAGTTGATCGCTAGGATTTACCACATGTTCCTGTCACGGACATACCGAGACATACGGACGTCCCGGCGACAGTGAGTGGCAGGAGATCTGTGAGACTGGCAACACGTGGTTTGATCTGACAGGTTTTCCTTGTGGATCAATAGGTGTCTGTGTTGTTTCTGGTAATGGCCACATCCCTTGCCTCCAGGAGTTGCCAATGTGGTCATTTATCCTTCCTTATTTATAGTTGCTTCTCCCACTATGCTGTGCGGTTTATAGCTTCTGTGCCTGTGGATGGTTTGTGGTTGAATCTCGGCTGAGTTCCTGGTGCTTCCATAGCTTCTTTGAAGTTAAAGGGAACCTGTCATCAACTTTATGCTAACCTCACTGAGGGCAGCATAAAATAGTGACAGAAATGCTGATGTCAGCGGTGTGTCACTCATGAGCTAAAAGTAAGTGGTTGCTGAGAACCAGCATCATAATCATTGCAGTCCAGGCCTTGAAAAGAGTGCAGAGTCCCACATAGGTGCGTAAAAGGGACACTTTAAACATCTGCCTATTTATGTATTTATTTGCATTGTATGGTATTTCCTATTTATCAGGCTGGCAATGTCATTTCGCCTGTTCGTTTCTAGGTGGTGCTGGCACCACTCATTTATATAGCTTGGGGTGTGTGTTAGAACAGTAGAGGAGAGTAGAGTAGAGGGGCAGAGGGAGAAGAACAGGAAGTGAAGTAGTGTGTGTATCAGAGGAGAGTGTATAGAGGGGAGAAACAGGCCTCGTCCATCATGTAGTCTGCTATTTCTACCCCTTAGTCATGGCCAGGCTAAGGGAGTACAACAAACATTTATCTACAGCAGCATAGCACTAAACAGTGAGTTTATAACTAAATATAAAGCAAGCCTAGTGAAGGTTAAAGCTCAACCTAGCCTATGGACTTTACTAGCACCAGTGCCTGAGAGCAACTCTAAGAGTGCCGGGACAGGAGCGGATGATTAGTGTGCAGAATTATCCCATTTCACTAGAAGCCTTCCGGGATATAGTGAACGTGAATCCTTCAGGAGAGCATCCTGCAAATAATGACGCAGAGAGTTTGCCTGCCACGAGGGAGAAACGCCCTTATTGGATAGCTCAAGATAAGTAGAAAACAGTATATTTAATACCAAAGTGCTATAGTTTGGACTTAGAATAATTACAGAAATCTTGCCTGTAAAGTGTCAACTCTAAAGAGAACTCTTCAACTGACAACTGCCTAAACCTGATAAGTGGAATACAATTGAACTTATTTCTGAGTCCTCACTTATATCATACAAATGAACTGTGTCTGTACTGACTACCTGAAGACAATTGATTTAGTAAATATTCAACTGTTTGATAACAACTGACCCCTCATCATTTCCACTACTACACTCAACATTTGCACCTAATGGTGCTGGCGTCACGAACAACACAGGGGCCCAGCCTCAAAAGCACCTTAAACACCTATACCATCAAGGGCACCTCAACTTCCATCTGGCTGGTGTTCCCTGCAATAGAGAGTGCCTCGGAGAATTTAGTGCTGTCTTCCCATCCACTGTACTGCCGACCCAGGGAGGCTCTGCTAACCGTGAGTAAAATTTAACTACTACCCCCATCGGCCCACCGTCACCTCACATGTTTCCCCTTGCGATCCGGCACATTGCAAGTGTCAAATCTACGTGACAAGAGTCCTGGTTATCCATAATCTCCTGCTCTTCCCCATCTGCTGATGATTGGCAGTTCTCTCCTAGAGAGAAAGGGAGAAAACGAGGTAGAAGCCTGTCAGTCATCAGCAGGTGGGCAGGAATTCATGACTAACCAGGACTCTTCTCAGGTGGCCGGGACTTTTTTCCAGGCCCAGTCTGCAATGATTGTGATGTTGGTTCTCGGCAACCACTTACTTTTAACTTTTAAATGACAGACCGCTGAAATCAACTCACCTGTCTCTACTTTATTCTGCCTTTAGTATGGGCAGCATAAAGTTGATGACAGGTTCGCTTTAAGTCTTTCCTTTCCCTTTTGTATTTTGTTTGGGTTCTGTGTGTTGCATTTCCCTATTATTTGTATTAGGCCTGAAGTAGACTCCTGTTCGTACTTACTTTTGGAGGAACAGATAGTCTCGTCTCTGCCATTAGTACCAGGGTCCTATAAGGCTAGATAAGACTCTAGATATTCCTGCGTATGAACTCACCTACCTTTGGGGTCTGTTCATACTGGTAGTCAGTCAAGATTTTGGTTAGGGTTTTTAGGAGGTGTTTATCGACAGCGGGGCCGGGGTGAACTTGATTGATGCTCAGTTCGTCTGTATGCACGGGTTGTCACCGAGTGCATTAGAAAAAAAACATTTCCATTTTTGCTATTGATTCTGCACCTCTAGCTCAGAAGTATTTATTTCAAGTGGTGCATGACATCCGATTAAGAGTGGGTGACTTTCATCAAGAATTCATCTCGCGTTTTGTGTTGGAGGGTTCTGGGTTTAACGTGGTTAAGCAAGCACAATCCAACCATCGATTGGCAAGCTAGACAGATTCCGAATTGGGTTGATTATTGCATTGACAATTGTCTGAATACATCTTTTTCTGTTTAACTACTAAGACATTAGCCTCTTTTATATCAGATTTTACCGGGATGCCAGGATTTACCTCCGCATCGGGAATAGGATTGTCCTATCAATCTTATTCCCGGAGCTAAGTTGACAAAATCTAGATTGTATAACATTTCTGGACCTGAAAGATTGGCCATGAGAGAGTATATTGCCGAGAGTTTGGCTAATGGACACATAAGACCTTCCAAGTCTCCAGTGGCAGCATACGGACGTCCCGGCGACAGTGAGTGGCAGGAGATCTGTGAGACTGGCAACACGTGGTTTGATCTGACAGGTTTTCCTTGTGGATCAATAGGTGTCTGTGTTGTTTCTGGTGATGGCCTCACCCCTTGCCTCCAGGTGTTGCTTATGTGGTCATTTAACTCATTTAACCTTCCTTATTTATAGTTGCTTCTCCCACTATGCTGTGCGGTTTATAGCTTCTGTGCCTGTGGACTGTTTGTGGTTAGCTCTCGGCTGAGTTCCTGGTGCTTCCATAGCTTCTTTGAAGTTTAGTCTTTCCTTTTGTATTTTATTTGGGTTCTGTGTGTTGCATTTCCCTATTGTTTGTATTAGCCTGAAGTAGACTCCTGTTCGTCCTTCCTTTTGGAGGAACAGATAGTCTCGTCCTTGCCATTAGTACCAGGGTCCTAAAGGCTAGATCAGACTCTAGGTATTCCTGTGTATGAACTCACCTACCTTTGGGGTCTGTTCATGTTTAAACAGTATTTATTGAGTTTTGAAAAATATTGTAACAATGTACGACTGAAACTGTACAACATTATAAAAGTATAGAGAAAACAAACATATCGGTCTCAGTATTGACTATGCTAGACATTAACAAGCGGTGAGAGGCGCCGGACTAAAAAGTCAGACATGCAGTACTTTGAGTCTAACGGCCTCTCGCCGTGCTGTGTCGGAGCTCCGCCCCCGTCACCATTATAGTCAATGGGGATGGGGGCGGAACTCCGGCGCAGCACGGCAGTGCGCGGTGATTGGCCGCCGGACTAAAAAGTCAGACATGCAGTACTTTGAGTCTGGCGGCCTCTCGCCGTGCACTGCCGTGCTACGCCGGAGCTCCGCCCCCCGTCCCTATTATAGTCAATGGGGATGCAGCGGAAGTCCGGCGGCGCGGCGAAATAGCGGCAGGACGGATCCGACAGGGTGAACAGCCTCAAGTGGCCTCATATTCAAATTTTTCGAGTTTCACCTGTATAATCGTCCATGCATGCGGAGAGGGATGAAGGCAATAGTAAGATCGGAATGCCTCTAAAATCTCAACAGGATTATGCGTGGCCGTGCCATTTGCTCTCTTAATATGAGGGATGAAGGATTGTGGCGCTCTAGGATGTAGAAGACGGACCAATGGTCTTCCACACTTTGGGGTCTGTTCATACTGGTAGTCAGTCAGGATTTTGTTTAGGGTTTTCACTAGGAGGTGTCCATCTTCCTTCCCTAGTTTTCGGGCCTGATTCCCTGTTTCCCCCTTCCTTCCTATGCTCGGCGTGGTGTTTCCCTCCCACACCGAAGCGTGACAGTTCCTCTCTCATACAGCACCACGGCAGTCGAAATTAGGCAATACACTTTTCCCACTGAGCTGTCCAGGTATTGCATGGATGCGCTGGGTCCTCAAGAACGAGATACTGCATTTCTGGAGATAACATGTCCCACTGACCCTTTCCAGAAGCTTTCCATAAGTCTGGATCTGATTAAAATCTTGAGATAATCTTGTAAATGCTTCACATTCTTACAGATTTCACAACTCTCACCTCACATGCTACTTCATCTCAGAGTTTATAGATTCTGACCGCCGAAGACAATAAAAAGCGCCGACACTTCACTTGATCTTTATCAGTAAATTTCACAGGACATAATCTATTTCTCCAGAGAGGCGCGAAGTGGAAAATTACACAACATCTGCCGGACTCTTCTCTGTGCCAGGAGCGCGATGAGGTGAGGAAACAAAGTTGCTGATCCATGAGTTGTTAAAACGAGTGCGGTTTTATATTTCTATACAGACTTAGCCACTGAAGGCGCAAGATGTCCTGTGTTTCCTTCAGGCGAGGAGGTCATCTGCAAGGCCCTTCCACCTATCCCCTAATCTGTTATGTGTCTCGACGATCAGACTACACATGGTTTGCTTGTAGTCTGGAACCATGGCGACGCATAGATCTGCACAGGACTGGGATCAGCAACCTCTAGCACTCCAGCTGTGGTGTAACTACGACTCCTAGCGTGCACACTTGCTTGGCTGTTGTCAGAACTCCCATAGGAATGAACGGAGCATGCTGAGGGTTGTAATTTCACAACAGCTGGAGCGCCGGAGGTCGCTGACCCCTAGCTTAGGATCAGAATTACATTTTTGATGAAAATTTTTTGCAAGGCCACTTCCAATTTTCAGCGAGCAGAGCGCAGGAGCTGTTACAATGTCCTAATGCACACCATTAAAAACCCACTTTTTTCTCCTATTTTTTTGACAACCACCAGGTAGTCTTACCGTTTTGTGTATACAGCTCCTACGAATCTCATGCATTGCTCATACCTACGAGTTCAATGGATGTAATGCAATGGAGTCTGAAAACGTCAGCAAAAAGGGGAGCAGTTTTGATGATATTCTTCGTTAAAATATCCTACTATTTTTTGTATGCAGCCCTTATACAGATCTACATGTCTCCATGGTAACAGACTCCAAACAAACCCTGTGTAGTCTGATCCTGACGTCATCTGCTACTCCCTTCCAACTATCCCATACTTCTTGCTAACCTGTTATATGACTGTATGATCAGACTACACATGGGTCGTTTGTAGTCTGGAACTGCAACGGACCCACTACCGGCGTCTGGGGTATCCCTTGCCCCTGTGGAGTTTTCTACGAAATATGTCCCTCTTATAGAGCAAGTAAACGTGACACCAGTTGCAGTTAAGCAACGGGAACATGGAGTCCCCTTTAGAGATGGCATTGGTGTTACCCAGGGTAGGATTGCCAGAGTGTTGTAGAGAGGCCTACAATGTCTCTGTGAATGTTGTATGCACGTGTCACGGTGCTCCTATCTGGATATCGGTGGATCCCAGACGTGGTGTAGTCCGAAGCAGTGCAAAAAGGGTAGTTGAACTTGGATGATGTAGAAGGTGGAATAAATGGAGTCCAGACTTTGTAGTAATGTTGAACAATTGCTTTTACTTGGTATAAACGGTAATCCAACCAGTTTCCAAAAGGTTTCTTGGTCAGCAGCAGGTATTAGCTTTACTTTGGCAGGCAAACACTTCTGCAACAATCTCAGCTCTGCGGTAGCTCTCTCGGCACTGCTATGCTATGCTGGCTTAGATAGGAACTCTTCCTCTTCTGCTGGAACTTAGGTTAGCTGTAGTCTGTCTCTTACTTTATCCTAGGAACTTCTTGTCCTGGCTTTGAGTACCTCAAGCTCTACTCTAGCTTGGATGGAGGCAATGCGAGCCCAGGAGGGGGGTAGTGCTCTGCTAACCAACACACAACCTTACCCCAGGAGGGAGTAGGCTAGATTGACCTACTCACTAACTAAACTCTTCCCTCTCTAGAGAGGGCTGGAAGGAACTAGATGGTTCCTCTCCAGGAAACTATCTCTGCCATTGTTTTTTGCCACCTGCTGGTAGACCAGGCACATTACATGAACATTAGGCAGTTACAGGAATAAATATGCACATTATTAGAAGATGACATCAGGTAGATTAGATGATATACATTAGCACATAGGAGACAGTAACAAGGTGCCAAAAGGAGTGGTAATGGCACTCCGGGACATTACAGAACCATGGCGACGCATAGCTCTGCATAGGAGCTGTATACGTAAAACGGAATTCCATTATTAATGAAAACTATTTGCATGTCAGAAATCACGAGATCACCACATCCTATAGATGCATCTTTTTTTTTTCATGATAGGAACAATGGCGGCGAGACCCCTGCCCCATTGTGATGAGAAGTGCCGCCATATACAGTAATTTAAATATAATAATGCACTGGGAATTGGAAGAATTTAACCTTCTGGTCATTGAGGGTCCCAGCAACCAGCTTAGGCGGAGGCGCACCATGACTTCCTCGCTGGTAACTCGATGACTTGGCAAGCAAGAATTCACCTACCTCCCCTCTCCCCAATGGATTTAATATAGTCTCAATAAGGGCTCATTCACACAGGTTCTCTGGGAATTAAGAAAATGAAAATACTTAAATATTACTTCATAATAAATATATTCCCAAATACCTTACATTAGTTATGATGGCTCGTTTTGTCTGGGGAGCAGTCATTAGGAAAAACAAAATGGCCGCTGTCCTTTTAGTAAAACTAAATCAAAAGAAAAGACCCTAAAATGTTGATGTTTATTATAAATCTCTAGAAAGACCTATCAGACAGGTCATATAGTAATATTATGACACATATCCTAGTCAGTGACTGATTGAATGAAAACAGTCACACCATACAGGGAGGTAATTATTGCATAATCGGGGAAGAGATCGAAAAATAGGGGTATCTTTCCCTAGACACACCCTATTACTCACCCCATAACGCCCGGAGGAATCTCCTGATGGTGGAGTTCCTCCATCCTTGCACCTACCCTTAGATACCCTAAAGAGAACCTGCTGGATGAATTTCCCTTAAACCCAACGCGTTTCCCGCTACAGGGTTCCCTGACAAGTAGTAGAGGAGGCTGAGGCAGCTCTTTACCTCAGTGCTGTGAAGTAACTTGTCCTCCTGTGTGATTAGGACAGGTTTTGTGTGAACTAATAGGACAGCAGACATTTTGTTTCTCCTAATTATTGCTCCCTAGACAAAACGAGCCATTATAACTAATGAAAGGTATTTGGGAATATACTGTATTTATAATAAAGTAATATTTAAAGAGGACCTTTCACCTGTATAAACTATGTGAACTGAGTATGCTGCCATATAGAGCGGCGCCCGGGGATCTCACTGCACCTACTATTATCCCCGGGCGCCGCTCCGTTCTCCCGTTATAGGCTCCGGTACCTTTGCTTTTTAAGTTATAGTAGGCGGGTCTTCCCTTGTCCTGTGGGCGTCTCCTTCTCCTAGGCTGCAGCGCTGGCCAATCGCAGCGCACAGCTCACAGCCTGAGAGGTTTTTTTCTCCCAGGCTGTGAGCTGTGCGCTGCGATTGGCCAGCGCTGCAGCCTAGGAGAAGGAGACGCCCACAGGACAAGGGAAGACACCGCCTACTATAACTTAAAAAGCAAAGGTACCGGAGCCTATAGCGGGAGAACGGAGCGGCGCCCGGGGATAATAGTAAGTGCAGTGAGATCCCCGGGCGCCGCTCTATATGGCAGCATACTCAGTTCACATAGTTTATACAGGTGAAAGGTCCTCTTTAAGTTCTTCCATTTTCTTAATTCCTGGAGAATCCCTTTTAGTGTTTTGTGGTCCGCAAATTACGAATTGCGGCCATTTCTTTTCTTTACTCCGCAGAAATGTCCCATCTTTGTCAGCAAAACAGATAAGAATAGAGCATGTTCTATTTTTTAGCAGGGTTGCTGTCCACATCTTGTGCTGCCCCATTGAGATGAATGGATCCACATCAGATCCGTGTTTTAGGACCAAAATTACGGCCGTGTGGGTGAGCCAGTGGTGCACCTAGCCTTTCTGCTGCCTGAGGCGAAAACTGAAACAGAGCGTCCCCCCTCCCCAATGCCAATTTCTTAACCTAACCCCTTCCATTTAGCTCATAGACCTTCGGCTGCTCCCCCTCTGGCCCTTGCCTGGTGCTGCCGGAGGCGATCGCCTCACCTGGCCTCATTGGTGGTGCACCTCTGTCTGCATCCTGTGGTTCTCCAGCTCTTTGCTCTGTGCTGTCCAACATGCAGAGAGTTGTAGTTCCACAGATGGAGACAGAGGCAAGCCTTGAGGTTCCAAGCCTTAATCCAAAATCTGCAACATTTTCCCCACCTACCATGCAGCATTTATTCTTATTACATGGCGGAGAAGCCCATCTATAAGGTCTATAGTATTGACAAGTTCTGGTTCACGGGTCCTTTGCCACATTTGATGACCCCAGTACTATAACAGACATATGGTAGCTGGGGCCCCTGTTGGGGAAGAGGTAGTTCAGATCCTGGCCCACTTACCTCCCAGTCTTTACAGCAGTGGCCTGTGTCTGTGTGTGCCACTATTTGGACATTGTGGTCACGATCAGATTTAGTCAACCAGTGGCCTTGGATGAAGCCCTTACAGATGGCGGTGGTGGGCCAGGCCTCCTGTTCTCCTCCGTTCTTGCTCTCGTTGTACAGATTTTTACAACTTTTTTGTCCTTTCAGTGATTTTCACAAGTTTTTTTCTTCACGTGTGGGTCACTGTCCTCATTGTCATATAGATAAGTGACTCTACACCACCCAGCTTTATGGTTTTAGTTATGTCGTCAAAACCACACATATTCGCCATTCCTCCTTGTTGTTAATCCACCTAACTTACGCATTAAAAGCTATAAATGTCAACAAACTTTCCAGGACCCAGGTGGGCGTTAGCTGGGAAATGGGAGAAGAACTGGTACGTAAGACTTGGGCTACATGGGGACACAAGATGTGTGATCATATATGTATGCAGAAGGCCAGCGTGATGGTGAAAGCCTTTCCAGTATATCAGGTGGCACAATGGGGTCTTGTATGAAGACTTCAATGGAAATTTCCACTTTCTTCCAACAATTATGAGGGTAATGTTGTCCTTAGCACCTTACAGCAGGACCAAGCCTAAAAACCAAGCATACTGCCTGGTAGGGTTCATCCTGACGATTAAAATTATACCTGCCTTGTGAAAATCGGTTGCATTGTTCCTGAGAAAGAAATATTTTAAGTCTTTATGCCATCGAGGGCTTCATTGCACCAAGGGGAGGAGCCTAACCCCTTGGTGCACCTCAGTGTTCCAGTGCTGGCCACTCCCCTTGGTGCAAAGGTGCTCTCAATTGCATCAACAATCAAAGTCTTTTTTTCTCTGGAACACCTCAACCAATTTTTACAAGACAGGTATCATTTTAATCAGCAAGATTATCCCCATCAGGCTACATGCTTAGTTTAATAGAGTTGATCCTACTGACAGGTGCCCTTTAAGTGGAACCTGTCACCAGGAAATTCACTGTTAAACCAGGCACATTGCCTTGTAGGTCTAGCTCAGCTGAATGTAATGATACTTATCACTTACCTAGCAATCCGTTGCTTCATTCCGGAGAAAAAGTACTTTTACTCCATATGCAAATAAGCAGTTAAGTGCACCGAGGGTGGGCCCACGCTACTTTGTGCACCCTAGCTCTTCTTTCTTCCTCTGCCAGCGCTTCTTCCTCTTTTTGAGGGACGAGGCCAAGCCAGATGACGGTGCAGGAACCTGGCAGAGATGGTAGAGGGAGCAGGAGGAACAAGGATGCACAGAGTGGCTTGGGCCTGCCCTCGGTGCACTTGACTGCTCATTTACATATGCATCAAAGTACTTTTTCTCCAGAATGGAGTTAGCTAAGTGAGCGGTATCATTACATAAAGTCACCCAAAAAAATGATTCTGCTTATTCGTTCCATATTTCTAGATTTGTTTTTTAGACGTAGGAGGTGTGAGACACGGCTGACATCAAGGAAAAGGTCTGAAAGTAAATATATTTGACACCGAGATAGCTAAACAGGAGGCTGGCAGTGTGCCAGGAGGGTGATGCAGCCACCAGGGACGCTAGGAAAAGTATAAGGGGAGAAGTACTTTGTGATTATGACATCAAGATGGAAGAGGGGCAGGAAGCTGAATTCTCTTATATGAGCTGTTTCTATATGGCCTGTTTCCTTGGACTCATCATAGTGCGCTCTTTTTTAGGTTTCAATGCATTGAAATGAGGGAGACGCTCTCCATACACATCAGATTCCTGTCAGGGAGTTATATCGGGATCCTCTGGCTACCTGATGTGTGGTGGGCTGCAAGACATCTTAAAGGAACGCTCCAGAGAAACCTTATACACTATAGGTTATGGCTACTGTAGAGCCTGGGGGCGGAGCATGACACCGGGATCCTCTCTTTGGTGTTCCCTGTGTCATGCTCCGGATCCCCAGCCCAAGTGCTTAATATAACACTGATAGTGAAGCTGATTGGATTGCCCATAGCAACCAATGCCAGCACAGATTTCTTGTTTCAAAAGCAGAATAGGAAATGTAAGCTGCGCTGTGATTGGTCAGACAATGGTACAATCCAAAGACCGGTCAGCAAGGGTATAGGTATCACTGAGGCATCCCATGCAGCTGTTATGGGGCCCTTGGAGAGAAGAGGACCATCCGTAGTTGGTCCCATCACGTTTGCAATTGGGAGGCAAGAGCCTGTTCAGGACTCTCTTCTGCCGAGGAATTGCCATTTAGCAAGCAAGGGGTGAGGACTCAACCCAAAGGCATACTTGCCAATTCTCCCGGGATGTCTCGGAAGCTTCTGGAGAAATGCGGAAGACCTCATAGAGCTGGCAAATGTCCCACAAGACATATGGAGGGCTGAGAAGGTTGCCTAGTTGTCACAGTCCCAAATATGAAGGGACTGTCACAGGGGTGCACCTAGCCTTTCTGCTGCCTGAGGCGAAAAACTGAAATGGCGCCCCTTCCCCAATGCCAATCTCTTCACTTAACCCCTTCCCTTCAGCCCATGGCCCTTCAGCTGCCCCTCTCTTGCCCCTACCTGGTGCTGCCTGAGGCGATCGCCTCACCTGGCCTCACTGATAGTGCACCGCTGGACTGTCCTTGCAAATTTGGGCTGTCCTGGGTTGAACACAGGCAGGGCTTATGCCCAGTGTCGGACTGGGGTACTTAGGGCCCACCAGTGTAACTGATTCTGGGGGCCCACCGTAGGGCTCCTGCACACTAAATAATTTTTTTTCCATAATCGAAAAAAGGAGGAATATGCACAGGATACAGGTTGACCATGGGACACTTGCCGGGTCGGAGGAAAGGGCCACCATTTTTCAGCCATTTCTTGTCTCTGCAGTTTGACAAACAAAATCTTAGTTTACTACATTTCCATCATCCTCCCATCTTCTGGACAAATCATCCTACCACCCCCAATACTGTGCCGCTGTGCTCCCCAATACTATACTGCAGAAACAGATAAACCCCTTGATAATAGTAGTACCATGCAGATAGTGCCCTTCAATAATTATTGGCACACAGTGTCCTAAAATAACTGCGCCCAGCAAATAGTGCCCCTGACACTAATAGTGTAAACATAACTTCCCCCAAAAATAATTGTGGTAAGGTGATACTGTGCCAAGGTGCTCCCACAGTAATAGTGCTCCCAAAAGTCCCACCAATAGGAATAATTATCTGCTAGAGCACACATGGTAGTAACAGTGCTCCTACAGTGCCCCCAACATGTTCCCCATAAGGAATAACCTAGGGGTGGCAAAATATGTGTCAAACTAAAATAGAAATGCTCGCCTGTTAAAGGGCCTGTGCCCGCTTTTCTAGTTATCCTCTATCCACAGGATCGGGGATAACTAAGTGATCCGTGGGGGCCTGAAGTTGGAGCCCCCACTGATCCCCCTTCTTGTCGAGCACATGCCCTGCCTCTTCATCCATTCTCTATGGGGTCGCTGGAGATGGCGGAGTACAGCGCTGGCTAAAGAGATTAACTGGAGCAGCAGGGCGTATGCGTGGCCTGCCACACCATCAAAAAGGGGGACCCGTTCCTAGGATCAGCGGGGGTCGCAGAATCGGACCCTACTAATTATATAGTTATGCCCTATGGTGTGGAGAGGATAACTTGAAAACCTGGACAACCCCTTTAAATCCTCCACCACCAGTATCTCTTTACATGGCAGCAGTGATGCCTGTAAATACGGAATATCATCACTGCCGCCATGTAAACCATACGTGTCAATACTGGAGAATGTGACGCACTGGGCAGAATTATTCGTCCATAAGTCCAACCCCCTTTGCAGGTCATAACCTTTAACAAAACTCAAGCAAAGGCGCTAGAGGAGCAACGAGAGCAAAGGGCACAAACGGAGGGTCATAACTGAAACAGAGGGTCACCTGAGGCAGGGTAATAGTGGGGATCCTGGAGCAGGGGTAACTGGAGAAGAGGCAATATTAGGGGTGCATTTAGAGTGGGGGCATCTGGAGCTGGGGCATTTATGGGGGTGCAACTAAAGCAGAGGCCTTGGGGGGGACCTAGGGCAGAGTCCCCCCAAGGCCACTCCGAACTCTGCAGAGAGCAGCACACATACACAGATCTGAGTCTGCTATAAACAAATCCCCTATTTCCCCCTTACAGTCTCCTACAGCTCACTACTGTCACACACCTGAGAAATCAGCCCAGCACCGCAGAGGAGTCCTTCTGTCCAGCAGCCACAGTTTCCTGACAGCAGGGAGGGCAGGAGGATGGCCAGACATGTTCTCTCCTCTTTCACTGCCAGCAGCCGGGAAGCTTAGAAGATACTGCGGGGCCTCCTGTACAGTTTACACCAGTGGGAGGCTGCATCACTGTGCGATACTGCCACCTAGTGGCTACAATAATTATCTCTCCTGAGAAAGAAGAGAAATAATTACTCCTCTATCTTATCTTCCGGCGCAGGAGAATGGGGGCCCCCAGAGGAATCCTCCACCTCCCCGGTGGGCCAGTCCGAGCCTGCTTATGCCCATAAGTGGGCATTCCCGGAGGGTTTGGGATGTTCTCGAGGGTAAGGCTTACCAACTACACTGGATACGGTTTGAGGCATCATAGAGGTGGGCAAGATGTGTCATGAAAAGGGCGTGGCCTGTGCACAGACAGGGGCGTGTGATTTGTAAAGGGATTTGTCCATGCACAAAAAAATAAATAAAAAAAATAATCAAATAATGTGAGGTGCTCCAGGCATAGCCCGACCACAATAATAGCAATCAATTATTATTTATTAATCATAAAAATTATTTAGTCAAAATAGTGAAAAACGCAAAACACACATGATCAATAGTATACCTAATACTCAACCTACAGAATTAATGCAGTATTAATCCTATATGTCCTGACGGAAAAGTGATAAAGTAAAATATAAAAATAAAATCAAACACATTTTTTTTAAATATTTTACTTTATCACTTATCCGTTTGCACATGTAGCATTAATATTGCATTAATAATGCAGACTCAGCGCCGCTATGTCCGTATTATCTTAGTGGGCCGTCCAAAGATACAGTACAGACCAAAAGTTTGGACACACCTTCTCATTCAAAGAGTTTTCTTTATTTTCATGACTATGAAATTTGTAGATTCACACTGAAGGCATCAAAACTATGAATTAACACATGTGGAATTATATACATAACAAACAAGTGTGAAACAACTGAAAATATGTCATATTCTAGGTTCTTCAAAGTAGCCACCTTTTGCTTTGATTACTGCTTTGCACACTCTTGGCATTCTCTTGATGAGCTTCAAGAGGTAGTCCCCTGAAATGGTTTTCACTTCACAGGTGTGCCCTGTCAGGTTTAATAAGTGGGATTTCTTGCCTTATAAATGGGGTTGGGACCATCAGTTGCGTTGAGGAGAAGTCAGGTGGATACACAGCTGATAGTCCTACTGAATAGACTGTTAGAATTTGTATTATGGCAAGAAAAAAAGCAGCTAAGTAAAGAAAAACGAGTGGCCATCATTACTTTAAGAAATGAAAGTCAGTCAGTCAGCCGAAAAATTGGGAAAACTTTGAAAGTAAGGGCTATTTGACCATGAAGGAGAGTGATGGGGTGCTGCGCCAGATGACCTGGCCTCCACAGTCACCGGACCTGAACCCAATCGAGATGGTTTGGGGTGAGCTGGACCGCAGAGTGAAGGCAAAAGGGCCAACAAGTGCTAAGCATCTCTGGGAACTCCTTCAAGACTGTTGGAAGACCATTTCAGGGGACTACCTCTTGAAGCTCTTCAAGAGAATGCCAAGAGTGTGCAAAGCAGTAATCAAAGCAAAAGGTGGCTACTTTGAAGAACCTAGAATATTACATATTTTCAGTTGTTTCACACTTGTTTGTTATGTATATAATTCCACATGTGTTAATTCATAGTTTTGATGCCTTCATAGTCATGAAAATAAAGAAAACTCTTTGAATGAGAAGGTGTGTCCAAACTTTTGGTCTGTACTGTATATTCAGTCTCTCGAAGGCTAATGTAAGGGGGGATATTCATCGGCCCTCCTGTCCTGGGGGCCGAAACCGTGATGGAGGGGGGACCGAGTTTCACCCTCACAATGGTGTCCTCCGTGCTGTACATTGGCCCAGATACAGCAGTCAGTCCACAAGGACATAAGTTTGCTGGTCGGGAGGTCACACCATGGGTTCAGTACATTTCCTCAGGACTCCGAATTGCATTGTATAAAATGAGAGCACTTTACATGGAGGTAATAAAACAGCTATTTATGGAGGCTGTTATGACCGCTGTGTAAAAGTGCGTGGCGGTATAACCCTTTACACCGCAAACATTGATCTTGCTGACGGCTCGAATTATAGCTCATATTACCAATGACCCTCTGGAAAAACCACGACGGCCACAGCGACAGGTCCCACCGGCTTCTCTAAATTGATACTGATTTCAATGGTCGTTCCCCAAGCATCCTCCCTCAATGAGCTGAGCAAAAGGGGTCGTCTAGTCGTCTAATGATCGTAACTCCGGGCAATTCATCGGTAACAATAGCCAAGGACAGGGGTGGACTGGGAACTTAAAGAGGCCCTGGAAAAAAAAAAAACTAAAAGTGGCCCCGTTTTGGTGGAAAGCAGGGCCAACACAAGTAGGCGGGGCCAGCAATACCATATTGTGGCACATCTTACCACCCCAACAGAGCCAAATGCCACAGTCCATCACAAAATACCGCCACCAACAGCACAAAATACATCCCCAAAAACTTCCAATGGCCGGCTGTGGGGAGGAGTCAGGTGCCCCCCTGGGCATCGGCACACCGGATAATTTGCCTGTCAGGTCTATTGCCAAGGATATGGATGTGAAGATACTGTATATTCTAAAGCTAAAACTCAATAGTAAAGGAAAATTGTGCAATCGGTTAAGGTTGCCGGATGCCGCCTATGTATATTAACCTTTACAGCTGCCTGTGAACACTCCATGGCACAGTCCTGTATCTTCATACTCCAGTATAGAGGGACGGGTGGTTCACATCGTGCCCCCCTGTGGACCCTGGAAGTGCCCATTGATGCATTGGTTGGCACTGAGGCTAATGAGGGTGCTGTGAATAGCATTGTTATGGGGCATTGCACTGGCGGATGCAGGGGGGGGGGGGTGGGTGGCAACGGGTCAATTGCCCCCCACCCCTGAGAATATAGTGAGAGTCAGGGCGGAGAGCGGATCAGGGGAGAGGAGCGCTTCCATTGTGGAAGCGCTTATCTCCATAGTCATCTGTATCGCCGTCCTCAGGACAGCGATACAGATGGAAGTGCTGCGGCGGGGGAGGGAGAGGTGTGTCCCTTCCTTGTTCCTCTGATAGGCTGCGGGCCTTGTGCCGGAAGCCTATCAGAGGCCGATGCAGGCGGCGCGATGACGTCATTGCGCCCCCTGATCTGTACATCGCATCGCTGCCATGGAGGTAAGTATATGTGTTTTTTATTTTTATACGGGACAATACTTGTGGCACATGATTTGGGGGGGGGGGCATGAAGAGGCACTTGTTACTGGCACATGATTGGGGGGACATCTATGGGGACACCTCTTACTGGCACATTATTGGGGGCACTATGGGGGCTTCTACATCAAAGGAGACGTCACTGGATGTAAGAGTGTGGGGATGTATAGCAAGTACAGCAAAATGCGGTGTGGGGGGAGGGGGGACTTAGAGAATTGGGCCATATTCATTGGGGCTTGGGCCCCTGACCTCCACCGATTCCACTACGCCCCACCCACGGATTCCGTGACTGGCATCTCAACAGCAGCAGCAGAAAGTGAGGTCATGTTCTAGGTGGTTGATAGACCGGCAGGCTGAGCGGCTACTTCCTGCCAAGCTAAACCTGTCTGCAAAGATCGGCCATGATGAGAAGGTCAAAATAGCAGATCTGTGTGATGTCATCGTGTGCTGGGAAGGCTGTTACTGGAAATGCACTGGTAGATTAAAAGGAAATAAATACTGATAGCAGCCAAAGGCGGTGTATGATACTGCCGGCTGAAGCACTGTATCTAAGCTTATCATGTGTTATACTGCCGGCTGAAGCACTGTATCTAAGCTTATCATGTGTTATACTGCCGGCTGAAGCACTGTATCTAAGCTTATCATGTGTTATACTGCTGGCTGAACCACATATCTAAGCTTGCCATGTGTAAGGGCTCATGCACATGGCTGTATTGTGGCCCGCAATAACAGCGGGTCCGCAATATACGGGCACCGGACGTGTGCCCACGGTATGATGGATGCAGAGGAAGTGCCCCTTCCAATACCAGGTTCTGGATCCGCCACTGGGGCATTGTGGCAGATGGATATGGGTGAACTTGCTCTCTTATAAGGGTACAGTGAGTGGCACAGTTATGTGGCCCGTGGAAGATGGTATAGGTTGACTGTGGCTGCTACTGTTGCTGGTGTTATAGGCGGACTGTGACTTTCTCTCATATGAATACTGTGAGTGGCACTGTTATGGGGCACTGTGTCAGATGACTGGACGGCAGCTGGCATGGGATATAATGAGGCATTGTTATTGGTGGACTGTGGCTGGTACTGTTGCTGGTGCTATAGTAAAAAGAGAAAAAGGTCCAGCTCGGTTAAAATGTTACCTTAATTTTATCTGCACTGAAAAATAAAGGTAACATTTTAACCGAGCTGGACCTTTTTCTCTTTTTACTTAAGCAACGCTGTGGTTCTTGGCGTGGTCCGTGCTTGGTGTGACAGGGTTTGAGCACGCCTATACTCTCTCTTTGCCTACCTATTGCTGGTGTTATAGGTGGACTGTGGCTGGTACTATTGCTGGTGTTATAGGTGGACTGTGGCTGGTACTATTGCTGGTGTTATAGGTGGACTGTGGCTGGTACTATTGCTGGTGTTATAGGTGGACTGTGGCTGGTACTATTGCTGGTGTTATAGGTGGACTGTGGCTGGTACTATTGCTGGTGTTATAGGTGGACTGTGGCTGGTACTATTGCTGGTGTTATAGGTGGACTGTGGCTGGTACTATTGCTGGTGTTATAGGTGGACTGTGGCTGGTACTATTGATGGTGTTATAGGTGGACTGTGGCTGGTACTATTGCTGGTGTTATAGGTGGACTGTGGCTGGTACTATTGCTGGTGTTATAGGTGGACTGTGGCTGGTAGTATTGCTGGTGTTATAGGTGGACTGTGGCTGGTACTATTGCTGGTGTTATAGGTGGACCGTTGCTGGCACTGTTGCTGGTGTTATAGATGGACTGTTGCTGGTAGTATTGCTGGTGTTATAGGTGGACTGTGGCTGGTACTATTGCTGGTGTTATAGGTGGACCGTTGCTGGCACCGTTGCTGGCACTGTTGCTGGTGTTATAGATAGACTGTGGCTGGCCCTATTGCTGGTGCTATAGGTGGGCTGTGGCTGGTACTATTGATGGTGTCATAGATGGACTGTGGCTGGTAGTATTGCTGGTGTCATAGGTGGACTGTGACTTTCTCTCATATGGATACTGTGAGTGGCACTGTTATGGGGCACTGTGTCAGATGGTCTTATGGATGGACTGTGGCTGGTCCTGTTATAGGGTACTCTCTTATATGGGTACTGTGAGTGGCACAGTTATGGGGCACTGTGTCAGATGGTCTTATGGATGGACTGTGGCTGGTCCTGTTATAGGGTACTCTCTTATATGGGTACTGTGAGTGGCACAGTTATGGAGCACGGTGTCAGATGAGTGCACTGCAGCGGGCATGGTTATTGGTGGATTATGGCTGGTATTGTTAGATGTAGATCACATCTCCTCCAGTCCTGTTCGACGTCTGACTCTACAGCCTATTTCCAGCCTCAAGACCATGAGGGCACAGAGGCTGGATGATGCAAGAACCTCACAGGATTATTAGGCTGCGGATTGTGTAACATGTAATAAACAATTAAATTTAGAACATTAACGAGCTGGAAACGAGTGTCACCTACCTGGCGGCAAAGTTTATTCTCCTATATACCATTTTAGTCTTGCTGGCTGCAGCCAAGTCAAGCATGACAAAATAATTAGCCTTCCAGAGCAGAAGATTTTCTCCCAATAAACAATAAAATAAAAAATATTTCGGCTGATGTAAGCAAGAAGAGCTGGAGTATAAAGCACAAGGGAGGGAAACGGCAGCCTCTGATGAAAGTAGGCACAAAATCCTCATTGACCAGAATGAGACACATGGACAGCTGCAGCTCTACAACTTGAGGACCTTGCAAATGGCTCCTCATATCTCGGCTTTCTAGATCATAATACTGGGTGAAGAGGACCTGACGTCACTAGAATTCTCAGTGTCTTTAGTAAAGTTAACCCTTTCCTGATATAGCGATTTTCAATTTTTGTGTTATCATTTAGTACTCCCTGCCTTCCCGGAGCCATAATTTTTTAAACATTTTTCATTCACGTAGCTGTATGAGACCTTGCATTTTCTAACGGCACCGTTTACTATTGCATATGATGTAATGAGAAGCTTAAAAAAAATAGGGTGGAATTGTAAAAAAATAAAAATAATTGCTCCACAGATTACTGTTTTTTTTATTTTTTACGACGTTTCCTATGTGGTAAAACCGAACTGTTCCCTTCCGTCTCCGGGTCAGTACGATTAGAGCGATACCTGATTTATTTGGTTTTTCTCGTGTTTCAATACTGGGAAAAAATTTAAACTTTGGAAAAATATATTTTCTATGCATCTCCATATTCTGACACCCATAACTTTTTTTATATTTACATCTATGGAGTTGTGTATGCATGCGTGCATTTATTTGCAGGGCAATCTGTAGTTTTTATTGATACTATTTTGGAGTATGCATAATTTTTTGGGGGAGGTGAAGTGTCAAAAATCTGCAAATCGGCCATTTAATTGTTTTTTTCTACTATGGCGTTTAACTTAAGGAATAAGTTAGTTTATACACTGCTCAAAAAAATAAAGGGAACACTTAAACAACACAATGTAACTCCAAGTCAATCACACTTCTGTGAAATCAAACTGTCCACTTAGGAAGCAACACTGAGTGACAATCAATTTCACATGCTGTTGTGCAAATGGGATAGACAACAGGTGGAAATTATAGGCAATTAGCAAGACACCCCCAATAAAGGAGTGGTTCTGCAGGTGGTGACCACAGACCACTTCTCAGTTCCTATGCTTCCTGACTGATGTTTTGGTCACTTTTGAATGCTGGCGGTGCTTTTACTCTAGTGGTAGCATGAGACGGAGTCTACAACCCACACAAGTGGCTCAGGTAGTGCAGCTTATCCAGGATGGCACATCAATGCGAGCTGTGGCAAGAAGGTTTGCTGTGTCTGTCAGCGTAGTGTCCAGAGCATAGAGGCGCTACCAGGAGACAGGCCAGTACATCAGGAGATGTGGAGGAGGCCGTAGGAGGGCAACAACCCAGCAGCAGGACCGCTACCTCCGCCTTTGTGCAAGGGGGAACAGGAGGAGCACTGCCAGAGCCCTGCAAAATGACCTCCAGCAGGCCACAAATGTGCATGTGTCTGCCCAAACGGTCAGAAACAGACTCCATGAGGGTGATATGAGGGCCCGACGTCCACAGGTGGGGGTTGTGCTTACAGCCCAACACCGTGCAGGACGTTTGGCATTTGCCAGAGAACACCAAGATTGGCAAATTCGCCACTGGCGCCCTGTGCTCTTCACAGATGAAAGCAGGTTCACACTGAGCACATGTGACAGACGTGACAGAGTCTTGAGACGCCGTGGAGAACGTTCTGCTGCCTGCAACATCCTCCAGCATGACCGCTTTGGCATTGGGTCAGTAATGGTGTGGGGTGGCATTTCTTTGGAGGGCCGCACAGCCCTCCATGTGCTCGCCAGAGGTAGCCTGACTGCCATTAGGTACCGAGATGAGATCCTCAGACCCCTTGTGAGACCATATGCTGGTGCGGTTGGCCCTGGGTTCCTCCTAATGCAAGACAATGCTAGACCTCATGTGGCTGGAGTGTGTCAGCAGTTCCTGCAAGACGAAGGCATTTATGCTGTTGACTGGCCCGCCCATTCCCCAGACCTGAATCCAATTGAGCACATCTGGGACATCATGTCTCGCTCTATCCACCAACGTCACGTTGCACCACAGACTGTCCAGGAGTTGGCAGATGCTTTAGTCCAGGTCTGGGAGGAGATCCCTCAGGAGACCGTCCGCCACCTCATCAGGAGCATGCACAGGCGTTGTAGGGAGGTCATACAGGCACGTCGAGGCCACACACACTACTGAGCCTCATTTTGACTTGTTTTAGGGACATTACATCAAAGTTGGATCAGCCTGTAGTGTGTTTTTCCACTTTAATTTTGAGTGTGACTCCAAATCCAGACCTCCATGGGTTAAAAATTTTATTTCCATTTTTTTATTTTTGTGTGATTTTGTTGTCAGCACATTCAACTATGTAAAGAACAAAGTATTTCTGAAGAATATTTAATTAACTCAGATCTAGGATGTGTTATTTTTGTGTTCCCTTTATTTTTTTGAGCAGTGTATTTTAATAGTTCTGGTATTTTGGGACACAGCAATGCCTATGATCTTTATTTTATTGTTTTGGTATTTTTTATTATGGGTAAAAGGGGGTTATTTGAATTTTTATAGATTTTATTTATATTTTTACACTTTTTTTTTTAAGCGGATATGAATGTGCAATCAATATTTGCTTCTCATAATACACAACTGTTAATTAATACGGTAGTATATGTGTAATTTATTATATTCCAATGCAGTGCTGGCTTACATTGTAATATACGCCTGTTAGCCGATTACAAGCAATGAACGGCTTCCCTGATCTCAGCATGTGGAAACAATTCAGGATAGCCACCTCAGATGCTAGGTCACAATTGACCACGGCATCTGATGTGTTAAATGTCTGCGTTTGGCGTTATTGCCGATCGCAGACATAAACCCCTGGATGCCTGCTGTGTGAAACAGCAAAAACCCAGCAGCTATAGCGCTCGCTCCAAAGCCGAGCAGGCAACATCTTTAAAGACCCGACTTGCGCTGTACATGTGTGTCCCTAAGGCCTCATGCACACGGACGTTTTTTTTTCACGGTCCGCAAAAACGGGGTCCGTAGGTCCGTGATCCGTGACCGTTTTTTCGTCCGTGGGTCTTCCTTGATTTTTGGAGGATCCACGGACATGAAAAAAAAAAGTCGTTTTGGTGTCCGCCTGGCCGTGCGGAGCCAAACGGATCCGTCCTGAATTACAATGCAAGTCAATGGGGACGGATCCGTTTGACGTTGACACAATATGGTGCCATTTCAAACGGATCCGTCCCCATTGACTTTCAATGTAAAGTCTGGAGTCCCTTTTATACCATCGGATCGGAGTTTTCTCCAATCCGATGGTATATTTTAACTTGAAGCGTCCCCATCACCATGGGAACGCCTCTATGTTAGAATATACTGTCGGATATGAGTTAGATCGTGAAACCTCATTTCCGACAGTATATTCTAACACAGAGGCGTTCCCATGGTGATGGGGACGCTTCTAGTTAGAATATACTACAAACTGTGTACATGACTGCCCCCTGCTGCCTAGCAGCATCCGATCTCTTACAGGGGGCCGTGATCAGCACAATTAACCCCTCAGGTGCCGCACCTGAAGGGGTTAATTGTACTATCATATCCCCCTGTAAGAGATCAGGGCTGCCAGGCAGCAGGGGGCAGACCCCCCCCTCCCCAGTTTGAATATCATTGGTGGCCAGTGCGGCCCCCCCCTTCCTCCCTCTATTGTAATAAATCGTTGGTGGCACAGTGTGCGCCCCCCCCCCCCTTCCTCCCTCTATTGTAATAAATTGTTGGTGGCACAGTGTGCGCCCCCCATCGGCCCCCCCCTCCCTCTATAGCATTAACAACATTGGTGGCCAGTGTGCGGCCTCCCATCTCTCCCCCCCCCCCCCCCCGATCATTGGTGGCAGCGGGTTACTAGCAATAGTACAATAGTAAAAGATTCATACTTACCTGGGAGCTGCGATGTCTGTGTCCGGCCGGGAGCTCCTCCTACTGGTAAGTGACAGTTCATTTAGCAATGCGCCGCACAGACCTGTCACTTACCAGTAGGTGGAGCTCCCGGCCGGACACGAACATCGCAGCAGCCAGGAGCAGGTAAGTATGAATCTTCTACTATTGTACTATTGCTAAGTAACCATGGCAACCAGGACTGTAGTAGCGCCCTGGTTGCCATGGTTACCGATCGGAGCCCCAGCGATTAAACTGGGACTCCGATCGGAACTCCGCTGCCACCAATGATGGGGGGGGGGGGGGGGGGAGATGGGAGGCCGCACACTGGCCACCAATGTTGTTAATGCTATAGAGGGAGGGGGGGCCGATGGGGGGCGCACACTGTGCCACCAACGAATTATTACAATAGAGGGAGGGAGGGGGGGCGCACACTGTGCCACCAACAAATTATTACAATAGAGGGAGGGGGGGGGGGCCGCACTGGCCACCAACCTATTATTACAATAGAGGGGGGGGGGCCGCACTGGCCACCAATGATATTCAAACTGGGGAGGGGGGGAGGGTCTGCCCCCTGCTGCCTGGCAGCCCTGATCTCTTACAGGGGGATATGATAGTACAATTAACCCCTTCAGGTGCCGCACCTGAAGGGGTTAATTGTGCTGATCACGGCCCCCTGTAAGAGATCGGGTGCTGCCAGGCAGCAGGGGGCAGTCTTGTACACAGTTTGTAGTGTATTCTAACTAGAAGCGTCCCCATCACCATGAGAACGCTTCTGTGTTAGAATATACTGTCGGATCTGAGTTTTCACGAAGTGAAAACTTAGATCTAAAAAAGCTTTTATGCAGACGGATCTGCGATCCATCTGTGTGAAAGTAGCCTACGGCCACGGATCACGGACACTGATGCCAATCTTGTGTGCATCCGTGTTCTTTCACGGACCCATTGACTTGAATGGGTCCGTGAACCGTTGTCCGTCAAAAAAATAGGACAGGTCATATTTTTTTGACGGACAGGATACACGGATCACGGTCTCGGCTGCAAAACGGTGCATTTTCCGATTATTCCACGGACCCATTGAAAGTCAATGGGTCCGCGAAAAAAAACGGAAATCGGCACAACGGCCACGGATGCACACAACGGTCGTGTGCATGAGGCCTAACAACCATCTATCAGGCATGAATCAACTCTTCAGCTTTAGGCTAGAAGACTACAAGCAGCTTTGCAGAAGTTTATTCATGCCATTCCCCATCTCACTCTATTTTATTAGGAGCCACAGAAAGGAAACTTAAAGGGGTTGTCTTGTCTCTGGCATAAGGACAACACTAGGAACCGAGAACCGCTCTGACAGTACCAGCCCATCCATCACACTGTCAGCCTGGTGGGGTTATCAGGGGTCAGAGAAACGGGACCCACAGCGACTTCATCAGAAATCTGAAGCTTACGTAATGTACCAAGTCTCAATCCAGATGGTTCCAGCGCTGTTTATGACGCCGGTGCCAGTTGTAAAAACTGACTGGTCAACCGAGAGATTAGATAGGACGATTAATTGGATGAATGAACATTAGATGACCAAGTGAGTAAGAGCTAACAGAGGCCACTTATCAAATCTGAGGCAAAGGTGCTAATATGACGTCAAAGTCATTTGTCTCACACCCAGGTCCTTGTTGGCACATCGTGACATTTGTCTGAATGGAGCCCATTGTAACTGGAAGGTTCTCGCAGTTGGCGCACTGACTATGGGAAGTGACCCATTCTGGCCAGGACTGGGTCGATAAACTGTGTTTGGGAGATAACCTTGAAAGACAACCCCGAGTGGAGACATCGTGCCAAGAGGGACTGGTAAACACAGCACACGGGAGCGCCCGGGCTGTGGGGGAAGGAAGCTGATTATCTTCATGATATTCTGGTGCCAAGTTTCCAGAGACGTCATGGCGGAAGGGTTTGCCCACAGTGGTCTCTTTCTGCTGCATTTTTATTGATTAAGGTCCAACTTACATTCTCCAGATGTGCCATCAAATTTTCGAGGCCCAGCAAAGCTCCATATTGGAGCTTATCTGCCTACTGCATCATGGACAAGAAGGAAGACTGGTTGTGTAGAGGTCTAACAGAGCTCACTGTTCCCGAATTATCAGATATTCCATCAAATGTCTATACACAGCTCCCTAAAAGGACAACTGTCAGCAGGATCAACCCTCTTAAACCAGGCATACTACCAAGAAGAGTTTATTCCTCCGATCAAAATGATACCCGTCTTGTGAAAATCGGTTGTGGTTTCCCCCCCCTCCAAAAAAAGACTTTTATCCCTTATGCAAGTGAGGGCACCTAGCTGCTCAGTGTACCTCATCTTTCCAGTGCAGGCCATGCCCACCGGTGCACTGAAGCCCTGATTGCATGAAGTACAAAAGTATTTTTTTTATCAGCAACTCTGCAACAAATTTTGACAAGACCGGTTTCATTTGAATCAGTAGGATCATCCCTACCAGGCAGTAGGCACAGTTTAATAGGGTTGATCCTGCCAACGGTGCTCTTTGAAGGAGTGGTCGTATTAGGATAATACCTGTCCGTATGCCCTGTTAGAGATGTCATACACCCAGCTCAGCACCTTATCTATTAGGAAGTTAGTGCAAATAGTGGTTCCCTCTCTGGAGGATCCAATGTGACCTTGGTCTTCCAGTTACTACTCAAAGAGGTTATTGTCGGGGTTCTGCTGATGGACACAGGTCCTCAGTTGGAGAATCGGTTTCTCCAGGCGGGACAACCACTTTAGCACTGTGCTGTCAGAACACATGCTTACATTGAGGACTTCATGATCACCAAATTCGCCCAGGGGCTTAGGTGGGGCAACCCACAGAATTTGCTTTGGGCCCCAGGAGCTTCAAGTTATGCCCCAGAGCTGCCAAAAATGTGCCAAATGCAAGTCCCGTAAATTGCCACTAATTTGGCCATTTTTGTCAAGTGCTAGATTATCAGGATTTTTGGACGATAATTTGGTCAATTAAGGACCTGCTGCAAAATTTTGGATTCATTACGGATTCCAACTTCTGAAATTCATATCTGAGGAATCCACAGATGAAGCAGCCTCCATCCCACACACTCGGAGAACTCTTATGATATACCCTGTGTTTTTCTTGCTGCAGGTTAATCACACTCTGCAAGCACTGTCGGCACAATACAGCAATATACCATTTTTGGTAGCCTGTATTCTGTGAGTGGAGCAATTTCTATAATAATAGGCAATTACTGATAATGCAATACAACTATATTGCATTCAATGCATCTTCCTTAGCCGTAGCGCACCTGGGGTGGTTTACAAGGCAGGTGCCCTTGGTCCTCCTAGTAACAAGGCGTGGACCACCAACACGCATACAGGACTATGGAAGCAAACAGAATTTTTGGCCTGAATTAATAAGAGCCTAGCTATGAAAGTCACAAGGCATACAAGGTAAAATGGCTACATCGCCCTACCTGTTTCCATTTCTTGATGAGAACCAATCTTGGATAATCACTGATGGTAGGACATCATGAATCCTGGGTCCCGCTTCCTCAGCAGATCTTATGCCTGTTTGTATCAGGGACGGGATGAGTGAGGTGACAGGACAAGCTCATTACAGATAAGCCCACGTACCTAACTTAACCATCTCGGTGTCACCTGAGACACACAGGTCACAGTGACAGACGGCACCTACGTAAAAAAAAACTAACACGTACAGTACAGACCAAAAGTTTGGACACACCTTCTCATTCAAAGAGTTTTCTTTATTTTCAGGACTATGAAGGCATCAAAACTATGAATTAACACATGTGGAATTATATACATAACAAACAAGTGTGAAACAACTGAAAATATGTCATATTCTAGGTTCTTCAAAGTAGCTGCCTTTTGCTTTGATTACTGCTTTGCACACTCTTGGCATTCTCTTGATGAGCTTCAAGAGGTAGTCCCCTGAAATGGTTTTCACTTCACAGGTGTGCCCTGTCAGGTTTAATAAGTGGGATGTCTTGCCTTATAAATGGGGTTGGGACCATCAGTTGCGTTGAGGAGAAGTCAGGTGGATACACAGCTGATAGTCCTACTGAATAGACTGTTAGAATTTGTATTATGGCAAGAAAAAAGCAGCTAACAGTCTATTCAGTAGGACTATCAGCTGTGTATCCACCTGACTTCTGACTTCAGTGTGAATCTACAATTTTCATAGTCATGAAAATAAAGAAAACAAAACTTGAATGAGAAGGTGTGTCCAAACTTTTGGTCTGTACTGTACATCAAACAATCTTGGTGCATTGAGAAAAAGGTTTCAAAAATGTTTCTTGCATAGCTAAAAGTTGTCACCCAGCTTGTTGTAGACAGTATCAACGAAATACTTGTCATTATACTGTATTAGCACACATAGACATTATAGATGGAGGTCTCCAGTTGGAACCCCCCCCCCCCTTCTAGTAGCCAGTGAGTAGTCACTACCAAAGGGTATCTTTTGTATCGGTGGATACAACCTACCCATATGGTTGGAAAAGAAGTGATGTATTAGCGTAGAAGGACATGGCTGCTCCTCACAGAGCCATGATCTCAAACTCATCAAATCTTATGGATGACTTGGACTGAATGTGAGACAAACCTAAATCACCAAAATCTTACCTTCTGACCCCATTGATGCTCCAGATCCACCAACTAGGTTCCAAAATCTAGTAGAAAGCCTTCAAAGATGGATGTATACACAAGTGAGGTACATAAAATTTGTTATTCTTAGTCTGATGTAGAATTCCACCACTAAAAACACTTTTCTGATGAACTTGTAGATCAGCTGAGCCCCAACAATCTCAATCTGTCCAGCCATGCTCCACAATCTGATGAGGTCCATATGAGAGGTGGTGTAGAAGTACACCAAACACTTTTTTAACTATAATGCAAACTATGAGCTAGAACTAACCCTCATAAAAATTATCAGTGCCTATCCTTGGTCCACGGGCCTGAAAAACCCTCCAGCCATGCTCCAAGATCTAAGATGTGCCAGAGAGGTCCATAAAAAGGTGGTTTTACAGATTGGTGCACAGAAACCTTAAAGAGGTTCTCCGGAAATTAATTAAAAGGACTGACAGCAACCTGTCCTAGAATGATAGTAGGACTGGATGCCAACAATTGCCGAGCTGCCTAGGTGGGTGAGGGGACGGGGCCTCACTACGCTGCTATACAATAGATGGTAATAATGCGATCATGCCTACAATATGCTATCATGGCTGAGCAGCCTGACAGGAACATTGTCCAATGTGTAGTACAGTGCCTTGCTAAAGTATTCACCCCCTTGACTTTTTGTGTATTTTGTTACATTACAGCCTTAAGTTCAATGTTTTGTTAATCTGAATTTTATGTGATGGATCAGAACACAATAGTCTAAGGCCCCTTGCAGACGAGCGTTCCTCCCGCAACGAATCTGCAAAGCAGCTCCCGGCCTGACCTCCCAGCACTGCTGGGGGTCATTCCAGAACTGTAAGGGTTACATAGCATCATAAATCAATATAATGCTATGTGAATTCCATCAGTGCTGGGAGGTCAGGCCAGGTGCTGCGATGCGGACTCGCTGCGGGAGGAACGCTCGTCTGCAAGGGAAGTGAAATGAGAAAAATATAAATAAAACTATTGTTTAGAAATAGAAAACAGAAAATTGGCATGTGTGTATGTATTCACCCCCTTTGTTAGGAAGCCCATAAACAGCTTTGGTGCAACCAATTACCTTCAGAAGTCACATAATTAGTGACATGATGTCACCTGTGTGCAATCTAAGTGTCACATGATCTGTCATTACATATACACACCTTTTTTGAAAGGCCCCAGAGGCTGCAACACCTAAGCAAGAGGCATCACTAACCAAACACTGCCATGAAGACCAAGGAACTCTCCAAACAAGTAAGGGACAATGTTGTTGAGAAGTACAAGTTGAAGGAGCTGGAGCAGTTTTGCAAGGAGGAATGGGCAAAAATCCCAGTGGTAAGATGTGGCAAGGTCATAGAGACTTATCCAAAGCGACTTGGAGCTGTGATTGCCGCAAAAGGTGGCTCTACAAAGTATTAACTTTAGGGGGGTGAATAGTTCTGCACATTGACTTTTTCTGTTATTTTGTCCTTTTTGTTGTTTGCTTCACAATAAAAAAACACAACAAACATCTTCAAAGTTGTGGGCATGTTCTGTAAATGAAATGATGCAAATCCCCTAACAATCCATGTGTATTCCAGGTTGTCAGGCACCAAAACACGAAAAAGTCAAGGAGGAAGGGGGGTTAATACTTTTGCAAGGCACTGTATATGCACATGCTAGAGCATATTGTGTAGTGCAGGGATGCTCAACCTGCGGCCCTCCAGCTGTTGCAAAACTACAACTCCCAGCATACCCTAATAGCTGTAGGCTGTCCAGAGATGCTGGGAGTTGTAGTTTTGCAACAGCTGGAGGGCCGAAAGTTGGGCATCCTTGGTGTAGTGAGTCCCTGGCCCTTCACTTCCCCAGGCAGCTCTGCAAGTGGTGGCAACCAGTCCTGCTCACGTTCTAGGACAGGTTGCTTGTGGCGATTTTAAGTCATTCCCGGAGAACCTCTTTAACAACACTGAACAACCATCTGATGAACTGGAGCACCAACTACTAGCAGGGCCTTTTTACCCATCCCCAATGCCACCTGGGCTCTCAAGGCTCAGTGGGCGCCAATAATAACATCCACGTTCCGAAATGTAGCCTTCACATTAGTGAATTAAGCAAGTACATGTGGCTGCAGTGTCCGGCTGTCTGCATACTTCTGTCCAGGTACAGTATGTCATGCACATGCCACTGACCCACACTGGGCCACCAGGTCGCCCATTCTCATTACATTAACAAACCACAGGAGAAATGAAAGGTGCCAATTTACGAAACAAGTCATTCAAATGGTTCAGTCTTGATAAGTGCTGCCAAAATTAAGCTCAGCATTTACCCGCTACCAGTTTCTCTATGTCATTACTGTGCTGTACTTTTAAGAAAGGGGCACTTAGGATGTTTTCAGTCAGTATGGTGTCAGCTCCTTCCACCCAAGGTCACTGATAAAATGGAGAAGTCCCACTGTGAGGTCAACAGCAAACACAAGTGTCACCAGATTTCAAGTGGAAAAAAAACATGAATGTTACTGTGTTGACATAAGGTGATTTTCAGCTCGAGTAAAAGGTGCAGCCGCATTATAAACCCCAATGTGGAATTCATTCAAGGTATAGATGGTAAAATGTCTTCCCCCAGGGATACTGACAGACAAACCAATCAGGGGACAGGCAGCGATGTGTATGTGGTTTAAAAAGAGATCAAGCTGTGCACAGTGGACATAGAGGGTGGTATTATAGTAGTTATATACTTGTACATAGGAGGCAGTATTATAGTAGTTATATTCTTGTACATAGGAGGCAGTATTATAGTAGTTATATTCTTGTACATAGGAGCAGTATTATAGTAGTTATATTCTTGTACATAGGAGCAGTATTATAGTAGTTATATTCTTATACATAGGAGCAGTATTATAGTAGTTATATTCTTATACATAGGAGCAGTATTATAGTAGTAATATTCTTGTACATAGGAGCAGTATTATAGTAGTTATATTCTTGTACATAGGAGCAGTATTATAGTAGTTATATTCTTGTACACAGGAGGCAGTATTATAGTAGTTATATTCTTATACATAGGAGCAGTATTATAGTAGTTATATTCTTGTACATAGGAGCAGTATTATAGTAGTTATATTCTTATACATAGGAGCAGTATTATAGTAGTTATATTCTTGTACATAGGAGCAGTATTATAGTAGTTATATTCTTATACATAGGAGCAGTATTATAGTAGTTATATTCTTATACATAGGAGCAGTATTATAGTAGTTATATTCTTGTACATAGGAGGCAGTATTATAGTAGTTATATTCTTGTACATAGGAGGCGGTATTATAGTAGTTATATTCTTGTACATAGGAGCAGTATTATAGTAGTTATATTCTTATACATAGGAGCAGTATTATAGTAGTTATATTCTTATACATAGGAGCAGTATTATAGTAGTTATATTCTTGTACATAGGAGGCGGTATTATAGTAGTTATATTCTTATACATAGGAGCAGTATTATAGTAGTTATATTCTTGTACATAGGAGCAGTATTATAGTAGTTATATTCTTGTACATAGGAGGCGGTATTATAGTAGTTATATTCTTATACATAGGAGCAGTATTATAGTAGTTATATTCTTGTACATAGGAGCAGTATTATAGTAGTTATATTCTTATACATAGGAGCAGTATTATAGTAGTTATATTCTTATACATAGGAGCAGTATTATAGTAGTTATATTCTTGTACATAGGAGGCGGTATTATAGTAGTTATATTCTTGTACATAGGAGGCGGTATTATAGTAGTTATATTCTTATACATAGGAGCAGTATTATAGTAGTTATATTCTTGTACATAGGAGCAGTATTATAGTAGTTATATTCTTGTACATAGGAGGCGGTATTATAGTAGTTATATTCTTATACATAGGAGCAGTATTATAGTAGTTATATTCTTGTACATAGGAGCAGTATTATAGTAGTTATATTCTTGTACATAGGAGCAGTATTATAGTAGTTATATTCTTATACATAGGAGCAGTATTATAGTAGTTATATTCTTGTACATAGGAGCCGGTATTATAGTAGTTATATACTTGTACATAGGAGGCGGTATTATAGTAGTTATATACTTGTACATAGGAGGCGGTATTATAGTAGTTATATACTTGTACATAGGAGGCGGTATTATAGTAGTTATATTCTTGTACATAGGAGGCAGTATTATAGTAGTTATATTCTTGTACATAGGAGCAGTATTATAGTAGTTATATTCTTGTACATAGGAGCAGTATTATAGTAGTTATATTCTTATACATAGGAGCAGTATTATAGTAGTTATATTCTTATACATAGGAGCAGTATTATAGTAGTTATATTCTTGTACATAGGAGCAGTATTATAGTAGTTATATTCTTATACATAGGAGCAGTATTATAGTAGTTATATTCTTATACATAGGAGCAGTATTATAGTAGTTATATTCTTGTACATAGGAGCAGTATTATAGTAGTTATATTCTTATACATAGGAGCAGTATTATAGTAGTTATATTCTTATACATAGGAGCAGTATTATAGTAGTTATATTCTTGTACATAGGAGGCGGTATTATAGTAGTTATATTCTTGTACATAGGAGGCGGTATTATAGTAGTTATATTCTTATACATAGGAGCAGTATTATAGTAGTTATATTCTTGTACATAGGAGCAGTATTATAGTAGTTATATTCTTGTACATAGGAGCAGTATTATAGTAGTTATATTCTTATACATAGGAGCAGTATTATAGTAGTTATATTCTTGTACATAGGAGCAGTATTATAGTAGTTATATACTTGTACATAGGAGGCGGTATTATAGTAGTTATATACTTGTACATAGGAGGCGGTATTATAGTAGTTATATACTTGTACATAGGAGGCGGTATTATAGTAGTTATATTCTTGTACATAGGAGCAGTATTATAGTAGTTATATTCTTGTACATAGGAGCAGTATTATAGTAGTTATATTCTTGTACATAGGAGGCAGTATTATAGTAGTTATATTCTTGCACATGGGATCAGTATTATAGTAGTTATATTCTTGTACATAGGAGCAGTATTATAGTAGTTATATTCTTGTGCATAGGGGCAGTATTATAGTAGTTATAGTCTTGTACATAGGGGGCAATATTATAGTAGTTATATTCTTGTACATAGGGGGGCAGTATTATAGTAGTTATGTTCTTGTACATAGGAGCAGTATTATAGTAGTTATATTCTTGTACATAGGAGCAGTATTACAGTAGTTATATTCTTGCACATAGGAGCAGTATTATAGTAGTTATATTCTTGTACATAGGGGGGCAGTATTATAGTAGTTATATTCTTGTACATAGGAGCAGTATTATAGTAGTTATATTCTTGTACATAGGAGCAGTATTATAGTAGTTATATTCTTGTACATAGGAGGCAGTATTATAGTAGTGATATTCTTGTACATAGGAGGCAGTATTATAGTAGTTATATTCTTGTACATAGGAGCAGTATTATAGTAGTTATATTCTTGTACATAGGAGGCAGTATTATCGTAGTTATATACTTGTACATAGGAGCAGTATTATAGTAGTTATATTCTTGTACATAGGAGCAGTATTATAGTAGTTATATACTTGTACATAGGAGGCAGTATTATAGTAGTTATATTCTTGTACATAGGAGGCAGTATTATAGTAGTTATATTCTTGTACATAGGAGCAGTATTATAGTAGTTATATTCTTGTACATAGGAGCAGTATTATAGTAGTTATATTCTTGTATATAGGAGCAGTATTATAGTAGTTATATTCTTGTACATAGGAGCAGTATTATAGTAGTTATATTCTTGTACATAGGAGGCAGTATTATAGTAGTTATATACTTGTACATAGGAGCAGTATTATAGTAGTTATATTCTTGTACATAGGGGCAGTATTATAGTTATTCTATTCTTGTACATAGGGGCAGTATTATAGTTATTCTATTCTTGTACATAGGGGGAGTCTTAAAACATTAAATGGTTATTAAACAGAACTTTTGTTTTCGACTTCTATATGAACATCTCATAGAGAGCACTGTTGTATGAAATGCATTTATAGAAAACCTGCATGTGATTGCTGCAGAACAGGACAGCGAGAGACCATCTATAAAACCTGTGTATACTCCCCTGGCTAATGAGGACTGTAGTTCCTAGAAAGCTTTGCCTGGCTTAACTACGGACATCACATGATCACGTGTGTGTATATACATAGTTAATTCTCATAAGTTGTGTTGAATCCGATTGCATAAATTAAGGTGTGTTAATTGTCTATAGAAAGCCATTTTGGGATAGATATTTAAGGTGTGCATCTCGGGGGGGGGGGGGGGGGTCACAGCTTTGGAGTAAAAACATTTGTTACTTAAGATCAATGCTGGATAAGGCAGACTACCATCTATCCCACTACTGACAAAAGGCATCCTAAAGATAACCGTTTATGGCCTCATGCAGACGACTGTTCCGTTTTTTGCGGTCCGCAAAACACGGAAGCCGCCCATGTGCCTTCCGCAATTTGCAGAAAGGAACAGGCGGCTCATTGTAGAAATGCCTATTCTTGTCCGCAAAATGGACAAGAATAGGACATATTATATTTTTTTTGCGGGGCCACGGAACGGAGCAACGGATGCATCTTTTGCGGCCCCATTTACGTGAATGCGTCCGCACCCGTGCCGAAAAAAAAAAAACTGCAGCTTGGATGCGGACCAGAACAACGGACGTGTGCATGAGGCCTATCTCTTCTGAGATGTCAGTTGTAGATAACACTCGCTTTGCCCATGAAATATCCTTCCTGGAGTAATATGTGGTGTCATTCCGCTGTTATTCCTCCTGCAAAAGGATGGATTAATAGAAGGCTGCATGTTACCCTTCCCCTTGACAATGGGTTATGTCTCCAAACCTGTACGCTGATCACATTCAGTTTTTAATGTATTGATATATTTTTAGGAGGAGTAATAGAGGAATGGCAGTACATAGAGCTCGAAGAGAAGATGATCCAGCAATATTATTACATAAGTAAAACATCTATTTACTAAATCAGACATATAAGGAGAAGTGACAGGCCCTGCTTAAAGTGGATAAGGCACCAGACATACCCTGCAATTATCCATATGTGAATTAAGCACTGGTGGAAGGGGAATAATAGAGGTTAGGTAAATAAAAGAGACTTTTTTTCTCTCCAGAAACAGCACCACCCTTGTCCATAGGCTGTGCACGGTACTGCAACAAAGCCACATTCAAGAGAATGTGGCCAAGCTGCAGTACCAGTGGCCAGCCATGAACGAGTGGGGCTGGAGAAAAATAAGCTTTTTTTGTGACTCGTCCAACCTCTTAGATGAAACAGTGTTTTTTAATTAGATGTTGGATCCGATAGGTGTGAAAATCATACTTCAGCAATTATAGGATAACAAACCTTGTACTATGCAACATTATTTCCTCATCATAAAAAGTCATCAAGACACATAAACAAGCAGTGAGTGAAGTTTGCACCGTGCAGACAATGTGTGTGTGGATGCTGCACAATAATTTAACTCTTAATGTACAAATCATCAAAGAGAGCAGTCGTTTATTTAAAAACGCCACAAACGTTAGTGCAATCAGTTCAGTCGAGTCGATGAAATCAGATTAGAGGGTCGGGTCTCCTCTGCTAAAAAAAAACAAAAAAAAAAAAACAAGAAGGTCTCCTCAGTGCAGGCGCAGCACCCAGGGGCCATCGCAGCAGCAGCAGCATCCGTGTCTCAGTGCGTGATCAAAAGGTGATTTCTGCAAGACCTGGGAAGGAGACGGAGAAAATTATCATCTGGCACCGGCAGCAATTCCTGAATACAGCAGCTGCATTACATACACCGCACCCAGAAATGGGTAAAACGTAAAGATTTCAGGTCTCTTTCGTTCTATTGCTCTATGTTAGTGGGCAGACTCTTCCTGGTGCAATGCCCACTTTCTGCAGCTCCCTTTCCCCTCTCACAGCATCTAGCATCACAGAAACAGAGAAAGAAAAAAAACGGCAGTTGCATTCCTCTTCTCCCTGTCTTAAAAGGGGTTTTCCAAGATTTTGATATTGATGGCCTACCCGCAGGATAGATCATCAGTATGTGACCATTGGGACTCCAACTCCCAACAACCCCACCGATCAGCTGCTTGAGGAGGCTATGGCGCTTCAGTGATTGCCTGGCCTCTTCGCAGCTTACCAAGCACAGCGCCATCCACTGGGTAGTGGCCGTGTTTGGTATTGCAGATCAGCCCCATTCACTTGGCAGCCATGGCATATACCCTATATGCTCCAGCCCTCTCCTACCCTACACTACATGGGGAGCCATGGATCGGTAACCCCTTTGAGCCCAACCTTTTACACAATCTTGTCACCCTTCAGATGCAATCAATATACATCTTATCAGCTGAATGGCGCACACATGCAGAATATAGAAAATCAATCAGAGAGACAATGGTGATACGAGGAGCCGGCCGCACCTAGGTTTAGAGAATCTCTGGTGGCCCAGCTGATGCAGTAATGGAGGAGAAGTTGTTCCAATAATTCCTTCTCGTCTAAGAATTCCAGTTTCTCGATCCTGTGGACAACGAAACACAGTTATATACTCTCACAGACATCGCCATTCCATTGCCTGCCATCCCCAACATCAGGGAGTTTCATGTGCGGCACCTTCCTCCCTTGATCGGGTTAACTTTTCTCAAGCCTTTTCATTGGGTGTTGTGCTTTTATTTTATTACATTTATTTTAGTTTATTGCATGTTGAGTGTTTATGACACGCGTGATAACGATCATCAAATGTGGACTTTGTTTGTTTTAGGTGTTCACTAAGCACATAAGTAGCGATGCATCAATAATACGTCCTCAATTAAGTAGTATAATCTCTGCCTGACAGAACGTTAAAATAAAAAATTAAGGATTTATCACATAGAAAAGTAGTATAAAAATGGGGCAACTCAGCCCTAGTATATATCTGAACAGACAGATAAGGTGTACCACGTGTATAGAGGGACAAAAATTATGCCTTACACAAAAGGTGCGTCCACTGAAAAAGAGGAGGCAGACTGTGCAATACTATCATCAGATAGACTAACTATGACGCAGCCAGTGAGTGAGTCTCGCTGTGTCTAAACAGCCCCTGAGGACTATGGCACATGCCTAGATGGATATTATTCAGATATAATATAACCCCTTGCAGATGCTCAGTCCAGATCACGATTTTGTGGCATTCATGGAGCTCAGCAACAATCCTGCTCATCAGAGGCAATGTCCATAGAAGGCACGCATGCACGTAGCAAAAAGCGACCCCAAGCACCCACAATACTGAACCCTGCCTCAAGCTAGCCAGCAGCCCTGCTCAGTTTAGCTTAGGCTAATCAGCAGCTCTAGTCACTTATGCTCAACGCGTTTCCACATTTCAAATCAGGAGCAACAATGGTAGTAGTGGCTATACACTTAGAGAGTCTGTCCGCCACTGATGATGGGGAGTGGGGCTAATATTATATAAGAGACGCCAAGCTCACACGCTGACACTCCCCCCTCACCGGCAGAGTAACAGATGATGCATTGACAGCCCGGGGGAAGAACGCAGTAGGGCTGAAACGATTACTCGAGTAATTCAACACAAAAAAAATCCTCAGCAAATTTTTTGCATCGAAAATTCGTTTGTGTCATGTGACCACGGAGTGGGAGTGAAGCGCTTGCTATTACTCCCGCTCCGTGGTCTCCCGCTGCGCTTGCAATACTTGGGGCCTCCGGACACTTCACAGCACGTCCATGGTCCCGCGCTGCACTGACCTCCTGACGTACGCATGTCGTGACCTGACGCGCTGTGTGATGTGAGGCGCAGAGCATCGCGGAACGATGGCGTGTCGGTGGCGCCCCTGCTGGAAAGGTAAGATGTTGAAACCGAGGGGGTGTGGGTGCGACTAAGGCCAGGCGCCTGGAGTGCAAAGCGTCATAGCAACCAATGACGTTGTGCAATCCGGGTGTCTGGAGGAGCATGGCAGCAGAGACTATGGCACAAGGAGGGAGAGCTGATGGCACTGGGAAAAGCTAATGGCACTGGGGGGGAACGGAGCTGATCGCACAGTGGGGAACGAAGGGTGTTGGGGACTGATGAGTTTTTATAAAGGAAAACAGTCTATTAATTCATTTTTTCTTATTAGATTACCCGATTAATCGTAATGAATAAAAATCTATAGAATACTCAATTACTAAAATAATCGTTCACTGCAGCCCTAGAACGCAGCAGCGTTGAGAGGTAAAGGAAGAACTCGACGGTGGCTAAACTTATCAATCTAGACGGACGTCAAGTTAGAATGACAGTGGAACATGATACCCCCGTTCATCAAACCCACAATGGGAATAGCAGGGCCGACGCAGTAAGATGGATTACTATGCATCGGCCACAAATAGCTTCAATACAAGTAGCATAGGCAAGAGAGATCGCAAATGAGAAATAGGCCAATACCTAAATAAACAAAAAGAAGGCAATTCACAGTCAGAATAAGAAGACACATAATCATATTATGGGGCTAACAAACACACAAGCTACCAAGCAAGGCAACTTCCCATCTGGATAAAGCAGGTGAATGAGATCGCCTCATTCAGTCCATTTGGGCTCACTGTGTTCATTTTAAATATCCAATGGGCTTCCTTGCGAAGTAGCGTTGTGTTGATGTCGCCAACTCAAATGGGCCTCTTCACCTTCTCCATGCCTTGGAATTTAAATCATTCCTATGTTACCATCGTGATAATCGCAAGATGTGGCGCGCAATTGGTGTATCTTTTTTGTTCCTAATATCTGAAAGATGCTCCCCGATTCTTCCTCTAAATTCGCGCTTACAAACCACACTGGCATGTAAGCAGGTAGATTACAGTTTATGAAAGATCTGATAAAGTACCTGTTATTTGTGACCAAACTAAGCAATGGCGTGCCTTTCGTGACATTATTGAAGGCTATACAAGAGCCACATGGGAAAGGGTCTGTCAGATTGTGTTTGAGCCACGTTTCTTGTTCTGGACGGTGGAACAGACTATGAACCAAGCGACGATACGTGACCATCGGTCGCTGTGGTATTAAGCTGCCTACGTCCGAGTCAGATTTCAGAATAGGCCAAGGAGTCTGCAAGATCTCCCGCACCTGTTTATGGGCCTTATGAAAAGTGCCTATGAGTCTACTGACACCACTCTCCTGTTTTGGGACCTTAGGGCATAGTAGTTGTTCACGGTTGGAGCTTAAGGAGTGGTGATACGCCTGTTTGATTACCTCCTGTGGGTAGCCACGTTTGATAAATCGTGTTCTCAAATCGCGAGCAGTTCCTTCGAGCTCTCAGGTACTGCCCTTTGGGGATACCTCTTTTGAGAGCAACCAGATGCCCACTCTGCCAAACGCAGGAGATTGTTAGTTGCTGTCTTTCTTCTGAATATATTGGTGATGACCTTACCCTCATTCCCAATAGTGATAGAAAGGTCCAAGAATGTGATCTGTCCATCATTAATGTCACATATGAAGAAAAGGCCCATTTGGTTGTCATTAAGAGTGGATACAAATTGCATAAACATATATCTTTGGTGCCACTCCACAGCAAGAACACATCATCGATGTAACTGATCCAGATGGGGGATCAGTGATGTATACTGCCCCATGAAATAGTTTAAAAAAACGACTTCTCTTTCCCACCAGCTCAGGTAGAGATTTGCTTACGTTGGTGAACAGGGACTGCCCATCCCAACTCCCCTTAGCTGGTGGAAAATCTGATGCTCAAAGAGAAAGAGGTTGTGCGTCAAAACAAAATCCAATAGTTCCATCATGAAGGCGGTGTGTGTCTTTTAAGATGATCCCCTCTTTGCTTGAGAAAAGCCTTAATGGCTAGGCACCCAGTGTGATGAGGTATTGAGCTGTATAGAGCCTCAACATCTAGCTAGCTATCCAGGTACATTCATCACACTGGATGCCCTCTAGTCTTTTCAGGACGTCCATCGTATCCCTGGCATAGGATGGCAGGCTTACCGCAAAAGGTCTCAACACCACGTCTATGTATGTGCTGATATTAGCCGTGAGGCCACCTATGCCGGATACTATTGGTCTACCTTTCATCGGTGGGCCCTCTTTATGTAACTTAAAAGGTTGCAACCACCGGAAATTCTGGAAGTCAAATTCGGTCTTATTAATAAGAAGGTCCTGAAGAGCTTTCTGGAGAAGCTTGGCTAATTGGCTCTTGAAGATAAGGGTGTGATCTGAGGATAGACGCCTATATGTGGCGTTATCATCCAATATCCTCAGACACATGTCGCGGTATTGATTGTGATCCATTATAACAATATTTCCACCCTTATCAGAGGGTTTAATCACAATAGATGTATCTTGTTCCAATTGCTTTAACGCAGTCCTTTCATCCCAACTCATATTGTCCGGGCCTAGGTGTCACCCATCAAGTTTGCGCAACTCCTCTGTAACCACTGAGACAAATATATCAATCGATGTGGTGTCACTGAGTGGGGGATATTTTTTAGAGGGTACCTTAAGCCCAGTAAAGGGGCCATCACCAATCTTTCTTTGCCCCCTCAGAGTAAAGGGTAAAAATGTCCTCCACTTTAGTTTGCGCGCAAATAAGTGTAGATCTTTGACCCAATTAACAAGGTCAAACTTCTGTAAGGAGACAAAGGATAAGCCTTTCTTAAGAACTTCCATTTCAGATTTAGATAAAAGGGCGATGGGAAAGATTGACAACATGTAAATCGTCAGTACCTGAAACTGGAGGAATATTCTCTATAAAAAAAAAATAAAAAAAATAAACTCCTTCTTCCACCCCTGCCAGGTCTACCTCTGTCTCCCAGCTAAGGGTCTCTGGGGACCACGGATTTGTGTACCTCTCCCCCTGGATGATGTTTTAGCTGTACTATTATTTTAACAGCGGCTGGTTTTAAAGGGAGCGAGTTGGGGTTGGACAGTACATCTCTGGAGCCCTTAGAAGTGCCCCTTATTCTCATCAGTTCAGCTCCTGCATTGACTGCAGGGTCTGTAAGGAAGTGTCCTACTTGCAATAACATCCCCCTTCCATGTAACATCTTTATATGGGAGGTACACTCACTGACAAAATTCCCGCACCAAGAAGGAGTTGTACCTTCTATGTGTAGATGTAATGAGGAGTTATGGAAGTGATTACAATATTAGAGCGAAAGGAGAAGTTTACTGGGGGAAACTGGACAATTCAAAAGGAGGCTCTAAGACCCGGTTGGGCCGTCTCTAGCCTGGATACAGGAGGGGATACGGCCTCCAGCCTGGATACAGGAGGGGATACGGCCTCCAGCCTGGATACAGGAGGGGATACGGCCTCCAGCCTGGATACAGGAGGGGATACGGCCTCCAGCCTGGATACAGGAGGGGATACGGCCTCCAGCCTGGATACAGGAGGGGATACGGCCTCCAGCCTGGATACAGGAGGGGATACGGCCTCCAGCCTGGATACAGGAGGGGATACGGCCTCCAGCCTGTAAAAGCTGGGCATGGTGGCATACAGGTTCCTGTGACACATTTTCCAACAGATGTTACAGCTGGGCCTGTAGATCCTGCGCACCTGTAGGTTGCTGAAGCTGGCGTCCCAGCTGGTCCCATACATGCTGGATTGGTGATAAATCTGGGGACCGGGCAACCAAGAAAGTGTAATCTGGAGGAGACATTCCTGGGAAACCCCTGCTGTGTGTGGATGAGCATTATCCTGCTGAAGAATACCAGTTGTCAGCCCGGCCATGAGAGGAACACATGTGGAGGCAGGACGTCCTGCACATATCGCTGAGCTGTTCGTGTCCCTCCTATCACTACTAGGGGTGACCGAGTGTTGTATGTGCTAACTCTCCAGATCATCACATCAGCAGTTGGGGCAGTTCCTTCTGATAAGTTGCTGGACATGGTCGGGCAGAGACAGGGGTGTGTAATGAAGGCCCCATCTGTGTCTAATTGGTGGACAACAAAACTATGGGAGCTGCTCGTGCTTGTCAGCAATCCTCTCTACTGGTGGTCTGTCTAGGCCAGTGGTGGGCAACCTTTTTTTTCAACTGAGCCAAATATCGCCAAAACCACGATTGAAATTTCTTTGGAGAGCCACATTTTTAAAACCTAAAATATTGCGTCAACAGTACCAGTGAGGACTATTAGGGCTCATGCACACGACCGTGTGCCCGCCGTTGCCATATTGCAGGTCTCATACGGCGGGTCCGCAATACACGGGCACTGGCCGTGTGCAGCCCGCATCAAGGACCCATTCACTTCAATGGGTCCAGGATCCGGAATATGAGTGCTACAGAGTGCTTCCGTGGAGCTTCTGGCTGTGCCTCCGCACCGCAAAAAAGTAGCGCATGCACTACTTTTTCGCGGTGCGGAGGCACAGCCAGAAGCACCACGGAAGCACACTGTAGCACTCATATCCCCGATCCTGGACCCATTGAAGTGAATGGGTCCATGATGCGGGCTGCACACGGCCAGTGCCCGTGTATTGCGGACCCGCCGTATGAGACCTGCAATATGGCAACGGCGGGCACACGGTCGTGTGCATGAGCCCTAATAGTCCTCACTGGTACACTGGCATCATGGACCCATTCACTTTAGCATGCGCTACTTTTTTGCGGTGCGGGCAGTCGGATGCGGATCGTGAACCCCATTCAAGTGAATGGGTCCGCGATCCTCATGCAGCTGCCCCATGGTCTGTGTCCGTGCATTGCGGACGGACCGCTATTTGCGGTCCAGAGCACAGGCACGGCGCCCTTACATTCGTGGGCATGAGCCCAGAGTGTGTTTTTACATACTTTTATATGTACTTTCTTTTATTTGGATCTTGATTATTATTTCATTTAATCTTTATAATTTTTTACTTTTATTAAACGCACTTATGGGGGATATCTGTGGATGACGCACTTATGGGGGATATCTGTGGATGACGCACTTATGGGGGATATCTGTGGATGACACACTTATGGGGGATATCTGTGGATGACACACTTATGGGGGATATCTGTGGATGACGCACATATGGGGGATATCTGTGGATGACGCACTTATGGGGGATATCTGTGGATGACGCACTTATGGGGGATATCTGTGGATGACGCACTTATGGGGGATATCTGTGGAGGGCGCACTTATGGGGGATATCTGTGGAGGGCGCACTTATGGGGGATATCTGTGGATGACGCACCTATGGGGGATATCTGTGGATGACGCACCTATGGGGGATATCTGTGGATGACACATATATAGCATAAGATGCTATATAAGTGCCCTCCACAGATATCCCCCATAAGTGCCCTCCACAGATATCCCCCATAAGTGCCCTCCAGTAAGTAAAGTAATGTATTAGTGGGGGGAAGGGAGGAGGCACATGAAATACATGAAGCCCACGGGGGCACTCGGGAAAGCGGCATTTGATATTTGCCATTCGGTGTTCTTGGAAAGGAGGGTGACCACTTTTTTGCGCGCAGTAATGGCGGACATATTGCTTAAGACTCATAGTCATTGGTTATTATTTTTAAACTTTTATTTTTGAAGAAAATTTTCCACAGCTCACAGAACATTTTCCACAGCTCACAGAACATTTTCCCTCAGAGCCTATGTTCATTTTTGAGGGCTATTTTCCCTCAGCACAGTTCAGTCATTAATCCCAATTCATCCCTGTTTACTAAAACTTCCCCCGACGTTAGTCTCCACACCTCCCCATTGACTGCGACCTTCATCTGTATTATAAAGTACTGTAGAGGGCCCGGCCAGAGGCTATTCAAAACTCACCGCACGTCCGCACAGTCACTGCCGCCTGCTGCTTCTGAGTGTCTGACTGGGAGGGATCCGGAGATGCACGGAAACCACGCCTCCGGGCGGCTCCTCCTCACTCTCCTCTGACACACGTGAGCTGCCTACTGCGCTGCGCCGTGCGCACTGCCCCCGGCACTGTTAGATCACATTTTGAATAGGAGGCGGTGGGGGGGCCGGGGGCCCCCCTGGCTCAGGGGCCCGGTCGCAATTGCGACCGCTGCGACCCCTGTAGCTACGCCACTGCATCTCACCCTCCGTCATGCGCCTCCTGCCCCGCCTGCCTGCTTCATTCATAAAGTGGAAGGAGCAGACAGACGGGGCAGGAGGCGCATGACGGACATTTTGCAAGCTTGAGCGGCGCGATATGGCTGCGCGGCCGCCCACCCGCCAGCCCGCACGAAAGAGCCGCATTCAAGGATAAAAAGAGCCGCATGTGGCTCGCGAGCCGCGGCTTGCCGACCACTGGTCTAGGCCATCCATAGTTTGTTCACCATGTTTGCATGCTTTCATGTAACCACTGCTCCCTACACCTCCTACCAGCTAGGTCAGAACGGTCTAGATGGTGGCAATTCATTGAAAGGACCATCCTCGATTCACCACCTCTCAAAGTCTGTCAACTAGAAAAATATCTTTGTGTGTGTCGTACAGGAATGTCTACAATCTCTCGCCTAGAGGTACACTGCCCAAAAGTCGCTTCTGAGGGCCTTTCTATAGGGCAGCGGGGGAAGCACTTTTATACCCAGTGTCTAATCAACCACACCTGTAATCATTTACATATCTGCTTGAGACATAACTGCAGGCTGGGTTTTGCAGCATCCGACATTTCTATCTGCGTGCAGAGTGTTTTGATTAGTTTTAGTTTTAGGGTGTGTGTGTTTTTATCTGCAAAGACTGATCATAGGAGCACTGGTTCCTGATATTTGCCCTGTGTAAAGTTTCTGACAACCACCCGACAAATGCAAACACTCGTTCTTCAGAGGATTGGATCTTTCATCATTTGTGGGAAGACATTGCCCTGTACAAACACGGATGTGCTGCCACAAACAACGAATGTGGGTGGGGACCACAACTGCCGTAGGGACTGTTTGTCCCCATACAGGGGTGGATGACTGCTGCATGTAAATGCAACGAACACCTCGGCGAAAACGATAATTCCCTGTGCATTAGCCCATGTATTGTTTTGTATGCAGCACTTCTGCAAACCTATGTGTCTTCATGATTACAGACTGCACACAAACCCTGCGTCGTCCGATCCTGCAATCATGTTTTAAGCAGAGGAACAGAACACGTGCCTGCAGGATCAGACTGCACATAGTCTGAAACCATGGAAAAGCACGGGGCTGCATAGGAGGGGTAGACACAAAAGGGTAGGAAATTTTAAATCAAGACTATTTGAAATGATACTTTATTTCAGATGCACTTAAACAATGTAAAATAAAAGGTGCAAAAGGTATACATACCCTTTAAGGGAAGCGTAGCTTTTATTGACAGTGGGTTCATAAGATAATAACTGGTCAAACTTGAGAAATGTGAAAACAGTGATAATTTAGTCTTGAAGAAGTTCCTGAGAGACTGAGGGGTGGATGGGGTAGTAGCCAACTCTACGGTCTATGAACCCAGCACAAACCCCACTTACCCTCCCCCTTCTAAGTTGTGCCCTTTAAGACACCAAGGGGGTCATTTATTAAGACCGGCGTTTTAGACGGTAAGCTGGCGGTGGATCCGGCCTCTACATAACTTCGACACATCCACAGTTGCTCTAAATCTACGCCAGCTTCCTTGCTGGCTTAAATTTAGACCATTTTCAAAGCCTTCCCCGGTCCACGCCACATTCTCTTTTTTTTTAGACCTGCCGTGAGCGGGGAAAAGTTGCAATGTGCACCAGAAATACGCCAAAAATAGGCGAGTTTCTGTTAGTAAAGACAACCCAAATTTTTAACGGGTTGCCTGGTAGATTATAAAAATTATGCTAACAGCAGGAGAACACGTAAACATTGTAAAAAATATATATATTTTTTTTTAAAAAGCCACCACACGACTGTTAAATCCCCTGTCGCTCCAGCGCCATCGCCCTGATGCTCCCTGCTGGGTTTTTATTCACCTTTCCGAGGATGTGCAATGCGTCCATGTGACCGCTGCAGCCAATCACTGGTGATACCTGTATCTACGACAGTGGCTACAGCAGTAACATGGATGCACAGAGTGACAGAGACCACCAAAGCATCAGGGGAATTAGCAGGTGAGTGTCATTTTTCCATGTGAATTTCTTAAACTCCAGACAACCCCCTTTCACCATTTACAAAGTACTGAGCATCAAAGCAGTAAGGGTACATTCACATGTTCAGGATTCATGTGCGGAGAATCTGCACGTGTTCGCAGGCAAATCCGTGCGGTCAATCCGCATCAATTGGTGCGGATTTTTTGCATGCAGTTTATACCAAGTGAATGGAGAAAATCCGGTCAGGAAAAATAAAATAAAATTGACATGCTGCGGATTTTAAAATCCGCACCGCAGGTCAGAATCCGCACGGAAAAAAATCTGCATCGTGTGCATTGAGAATTTCAAATTCTCATAGAATACAAGGTACATGACCTACGGTGCGGATTTTCCACACGCAATCCTGATCATGTGCATTCCGCCTGAGGGTGGCTGCCCGCGGTGCAGATTTATGTGCAGAAAACCACATGAAAGCTGAACAAAAATCCACACTATTAATTGCGTTTTTGGGGCAGTTTTTAATGCAGTTTTTGTGCAGATTTGAGGTGGATTTTCTGCAGATCACCCCCTTTCATTTGTGAATTCTGCTGCACATTTCAAAATCTGCACAGCAGGTCAATCTCCGCACCAAAGCCTACATGAGGTTTCTCTAATCTCATACACTGCTGGTACTGCTCCATACAGTAGCCCGGTTATGTCCAGTGCAGTGTTAACTACTGGCACAGTAGCCTATCAGCTGCTGACTAAACAAACTGACAGCAAACAGAGATCTTGCAAATGATAAGAAATAGAAACACAAAGGCCCTGATTTATCAAGACTGACGTGTGCTACCGTGGTCCTGATACAGCCTGCGATACCAGAGGAGGCAGGTAATTTTTTATGAAGTGCAGGCTTTGTCATAAAATATTTGCCTCTAGCAGTCCGTGCGTGAAACTGAAATCTACTCCTGCCGGTAGCTGGCGCAGAGTTCAGTCATTATTGATGCCAGTATGGCCGAGTTCACACGTCAGTTATTTGGTCAGTTATTTCCATCAGTTATTTTAAGCCAAAACCAGTAGTCACGCCTTCTCAGAGATCAAGTGTAAGGGCTCATACACACAACCATATCTGCAAAAAATACGGATGACGTCCGTGTGCATTCCATATTTTGCGGTACGGAACAGCTGGCCCCTAACAGAACAGTCCTATCCTTGTCTGAAATGCGGACAATAATAGGACATGTTCTATTTTTTGGCGGAACGGAAATAGGGACATACGGAAACGGAATGCACACGGAGTAACTTCTGTTTTTTTTTTTTTTTGGCGGACCCGTTGAAGTGAATGGTTTTGCATATGGTCCACAAAAAAAAATAAATGGAACGGACACAAGGCCTAATGGAAAGATCTGCACCTGTTCTGTGTTTTTGACCTGCATCTGGTTTTGGCTCCCAATAACTGATGGACATAACTGACCAAATAACCGAAGTGTGAACTGGGCCTATCCGCCAATGGTCCTGCCCACACTCCACCCTCATCATGCCCCCTTTTTAGGAAATGGTGAGGGTTGTGTAAAAATGCCAGCTGCACAAAAAAAAAAAAAAAAAGTTGCACTGGCATTTAAGAAGTTGCAAGACCGGGGTACTGCAACTTTTTTTTTTTTACGCCAAATAAGAGGCATAGGAGAAAGATCAATTTCTCCCAAAAGTTATTAGAAAAGCTGGAAATCCAATGTAAAAGGAAAGAATGTGTCAGCAGAAAATGATACATTACCTAAATCCCATTTTTACGTTGAACATATATATTTAGAATATTTTATCATAAAAAAAAATAAAAAATATTATATATATTTTTTTATAATATTATATATATCTCCTAAAAGCCTGCAGTTTTCTCACTGGCCACTAAGCCTCTGGGGGTGTTTGGGGTCATTTATCAAACTGGTGTAAAACAGAACTGTGGACGATGGTATTGGCATGCTCGGTGACCTGTGCAGGGGTCACTGTGCAGGTAGGGGGAGTAGATACGCTGTAACCATCACCTCTAGTCAATGATGGATTGTGCGTTATCTACACAGAGGTGTTGCTTGCCATTGTAATCTTGTCTGTGATGACAATAGGATGGCTGTAGAGAAGTGATCTCTACAGAACACAAAGGGGGTCATTTATCAAATAGATCTGGCTTAGTTACCCATAGCAACCAATCACATTCCACCTTTCATTTTGGAAAGCTCCTTTGGAAAATGAAAGGAGGTATCTGGTTGCTATGGGCAACTATGACAGATCGATTTGATAAATGACCCCCTTTGTGTTCTGTAGAGATCACTTCTCTACAGCCATCCTATTGTCATCACAGACAAGATTACAATGGCAAGCAACACCTCTGTGTAGATAACACACAATCCATCTTTGACTAGAGGTGATGGTTACAGCGTATCTACTCCCCCTACCTGCACAGTGACCCCTGCACAGAACATGCCAATACCACTCTTCCATAGAAGTCAATCAATACCTCAGGTTTATTGTGTCTATGGCCGATGTAGCTGCTATAAAGCAGATCCCTAAATGCTGTTAATGATAGCTCAGGCAAGTTGGCCGCCCTCATAATCTTGCACGGAAAAAAAAACAACAACTCTGCAACCATAAAATAATAACGGATTCGAAAAAAAGAATCTGCTTTATTATGTGGCTTTAATTGGCGACATATTCCCTTTAATGAGTATCTGCAGCAAGAATCACAATGTCCACGTTACTCACCGCACAACATCAGCTCGGGGAAGATTATCGTACACTTTAATCATGTCCCAGGCATCGGCCGCCTCCCAGCCATTAGATAGTAATCTCTCCGTCTGCAAAGAAAAGCCCCAGAAACTCCGTAAGTTAACCCCGGCTTTGCTGGGATCTGTACTGATCAAAATACACAGGTTTATAAAAATGGGCTTGTATTAAAAGGGGTATTCCGGCTGTCAAAAGTTTATCCCCCATCTTGTGGATAGGGGATAACTATGAGAGAACGGGGGGCCCTGGAGCGCCCTGAGGCTCCATTCATTTCTATGAGAATTCTGGAGATCGTGAGCGCTGTACTCGGCCATCTCTGGAACTCTGCCAGAAATTAATGGAGGGGCCAGGTGCATACGCGACTGGCCGCTCCGTTCATTTCAGGGGGGCTGCAGGGGGTACGGGGCCCCCCATTCTTGTGATCGGTGGGTATCCCGGCAGTACAGGGCCCCACATTCTTGTGATCGGTGGGGGTCCCACCACTGGGATACCCACCGATCTAATAGTTATCCCCTATCCTGTGGATAGGGGGTAACTGCTAACAACCAGAATGCCCCTTTAAAGGGATTTCTGGGGACAGGATAGGTCATTAATATCTGATCAGTGGAGGGTCTGACTCCCGGATCCCCTGCCGATCAGACGTTTCCAGGGACCATGGTGCTAAGGAGAGCACTGCAGCCTCCTCCTCAGATAACACGTCCATTGCTCCCATTTAAAGTGAATGGGACTGAGCTGCAATACCAAGCTCAGCCACTATACAACGTAGAAGAGACCCCTTTAAACGTCTGACCTATGACCTATCCTAAAACAATTCGGACAAACCCTTTAAGAGCCTGCAGGCACTCAGGATTCCCCACAGGTGCAAGTGATGGCTATGTAAGAATGTAAAATAGCAGGGACAAATCCATCTGGTGTGTCCGGAGATAAGCGTCACGAGAAAGACACGTGTGGGTTCAGCGTCAGTCTCCACCTTCCCCCATAAAGAAAGGAGATTTGTCTTATTATAGAGGTCACAATTATATGAGGTGATAGCCTTATATCTGCACTTCATTCCTAGCGGTTTTCTGATATCTTATCAAACGTAAACACAAATGACATAATGAAAGGTTATCCGGCAGCTGATCGACCCACACCGAGTGCGCAGAAGAATAAACCCATTATAGAGGTGACTAATGAAAACTCATCTAATCCTGTATCCGACATCAGCAACCAGAAATCCTACCGCTCCACACCATTATTCTCAGTATAACATTCCTGTACATGGGAGCAGTATTATAGTAGTTATATTCTTGTACATAGGAGCAGTATTATAGTAGTTATATTCCTGTACATAGGAGCAGTATTATAGTAGTTATATTCTTGTACATAGGAGCAGTATTATAGTAGTTATATTCCTGTACATAGGAGCAGTATTATAGTAGTTATATTCTTGTACATAGGAGCAGTATTATAGTAGTTATATTCTTGTACATAGGAGCAGTATTATAGTAGTTATATTCTTGTACATAGGAGCAGTATTATAGTAGTTATATTCTTGTACATGGGAGCAGTATTATAGTAGTTATATTCTTGTACATGGGAGCAGTATTATAGTAGTTATATTCTTGTACATAGGAGCAGTATTATAGTAGTTATATTCCTGTACATAGGAGCAGTATTATAGTAGTTATATTCTTGTACATAGGAGCAGTATTATAGTAGTTATATTCTTGTACATAGGAGCAGTATTATAGTAGTTATATTCTTGTACATAGGAGCAGTATTATAGTAGTTATAGTCTTGTACATAGGAGCAGTATTATAGTAGTTATATTCTTGTACATAGGAGGCAGTATTATAGTAGTTATATTCTTGTACATAGGAGCAGTATTATAGTAGTTATATTCTTGTACATAGGAGCAGTATTACAGTAGTTATATTCTTGTACATAGGAGCAGTATTATAGTAGTTATATTCTTGTACATAGGAGCAGTATTATAGTAGTTATATTCTTGTACATAGGAGGCAGTATTATAGTAGTTATATTCTTGTACATAGGAGCAGTATTATAGTAGTTATATTCTTGTACATAGGAGCAGTATTATAGTAGTTATATTCTTGTACATAGGAGCAGTATTATAGTAGTTATATTCTTGTACATAGGAGGCAGTATTATAGTAGTTATATTCTTGTACATAGGAGGCAGTATTATAGTAGTTATATTCTTGTACATAGGAGCAGTATTATAGTAGTTATATTCTTGTACATAGGAGCAGTATTATAGTAGTTATATTCTTGTACATAGGAGGTAGTATTATAGTAGTTATATTCTTGTACATAGGAGGTAGTATTATAGTAGTTATATTCTTGTACATAGGAGCAGTATTATAGTAGTTATATTCTTGTACATAGGAGCAGTATTATAGTAGTTATATTCCTGTACATAGGAGCAGTATTATAGTAGTTATATTCCTGTACATAGGAGCAGTATTATAGTAGTTATATTCCTGTACATAGGAGCAGTATTATAGCAGTTATATTCTTGTACATAGGAGGCAGTATTATAGTAGTTATATTCTTGTACATAGATGGCAGTATTAGGGTCCATTCACACGTCCGTTTTTTCTTTCCTGATCTGTTCCGTTTTTTCAGGAACAGATCAGGACCAGATCTGGACCCATTCATTTTCAATGGGTCCTGGAAAAAAATCGGACAGCACAATGTGTGCTGTCCGTTTCCGTTGTTCCGTTCCGCATGTCCGAAAAAATATAAAACATATCCTATTCTTTTCCGCAAAAATCGGATCCTGGACCAATACAAAGTCAATGGATCCGCAAAAAACGGAAGACATTCGTATGTCATTACGTATGTCATCCGTTTTATGCGGATTCCGTTCCTGGAAATTAGGCTTCCTCCCCAGTATTATGTGACCAGTGCAGCCCCCCTCCCTCTATATTCATTGGTGGCCAGTGCGGCAGTGCGGATTCCCAGTAAAGTTTTCTACAGATCTGATTTTTCACTTCGTGAAAAACTCAGATCCGACAGTATATTCTAACACAGAGGCGTTCCCATGGTGATGGGGACGCTTCTAGTTAGAATATACTGAGAACGATGTACATGACTGCCCCCTGCTGCCTGGCAACACCCGATCTCTTACAGGGGGCTGTGATCTGCACAATTAACCCCTCAGGTGCTGCGCCTGAGGGGTTAATTGTGCATATCATAGCCCCCTATAAGAGATCAGGTCTGTGCTAAAAGCAATGCGCCGCACAGACCTTTCACTTACAAGTAGGAGGAGCTCCCGGCCGGACACACATCGCAGCTCGCAGTCGCAGGTAAGTATAATGCTTGTATTTATTGCTAAGTAACCATGGCAGCCAAGACTGCAATAGCGTCTTGGCTGCCATGGTAACCGATCGGAGCCCCAGCGATTTAAACTGGGACTCCGATCGGTACTCTCCGCTGCCACCAATGATGGGGGGGGGGGGGGGGGAGAAGAGGTGAGACCGCACTGGGCACATTTATTAATACTGGGAATCCGCACTGCCACCAATGATGGGGGGAGAGGTGAGACCGCACTGGGCACATTTATTAATACTGGGAATCCGCACTGCCACCAATGATGGGGGGGGGGGGGGGGGAAGAGAGGTGAGACCGCACTAGTCACATTTAATACAGGGGAGGGAGGAGCACCTGATCTCTCACAGGGGGCTATGATTCGCACAATAATTGTGCGGATCACAGCCCCCTGTAAGAGATCGGGTGCTGCCAGGCAGCAGGGGGCAGTCATGTACACCGTTCTCAGTATATTCTAACTAGAAGCGTCCCCATCACCATGGGAACGCCTCTGTGTTAGAATATACTGTCGGATTTGAGTTTTCACATGTTTCCGTTTTTTGCGGATCCGCAAAAAACGGATGACATACGGAAACATTTTCAGGAACAACGGATCCGCAAAAAACGGACCGAAAATCGGGATGTAGAAAAATACGGACGTGTGAATGTAGCCTTATAGTAGTTATATTCTTGCACATAGGAGGCAGTATTATAGTAGTTATATTCTTGTACATAGGAGCAGTATTATAGTAGTTATATTCTTGTACATAGGAGGCAGTATTATAGTAGTTATATTCTTGTACATAGGAGCAGTATTATAGTAGTTATATTCTTGTACATAGGAGCAGTATTATAGTAGTCATATTCCTGTACATAGGAGCAGTATTATAGTAGTTATATTCTTGTACATAGGAGCAGTATTATAGTAGCTATATCATTTCACATAGGAGCAGTATTATAGTAGCTATATCATTTCACATAGGAGCAGTATTATAGTAGCATTGCACATAGGAGCAGTGAAAGAAAGAAAGAAGGAATGTTATACCGCATAGTAAAGAGGATCTGAAGAAAGGAAGAGCTACCAGAGATCAATACAGCTCAATTCCCCAAGACCCATTTAGTGCTGTACAATAGATAGGAAACACATTAGTGGTGTAGTATGTGATAAGACCTCAAACTGTATAATTTACATTCCTGACCTGCGACTGGAGCGATCGGCAGGCCTCTACTCCGGCTAGGTTACACTGCCTCCTCTGCAGGTTCTCCACCATGATTTGTCCAAAGCGATCTGCCATGTTCACCTGTGAAAATCAGAATAGGTGAGGCACACGTCCTTATTACCTTCCTCTAAAGTTAACAAATAAACAGAGAACTTAGTTTCATGTGGTCTATAAAGTCAGGCCTGGCCCAGCTGGTAACATGATGTTCTTCAGTCATTTTATTGTAATGTTTCCTCGTTTACAGGGGACATTGTGGTCCAGTCATCAGCTCTGTACTGGTTTAGATTTAAGAAGTTAAAGTAAACTTTACTGACATGTTTGTCTACGAACACTGAAGAAGCATTGCCACCAAGAGGAAGGTCCCATCAGGACAGCACTTTCCATATGTCTTATTACGGCATAAAGATGTTACAGAAGGGGTCCCCCATTGGGATCCCTCTATTACCACAGCATGGCCATTACCTTCTGAAAATGTATAGCCAGCTACAGGCATGAGATGCTTAAACTGGTTTTCCAGGACTCAAAGGGGTTTTCCCAGATTTTGATAATGATTACCTATTCTCAGGATAGGTCATCAGTATCTGATAAGTGGGGATCCCACAGCCGAGACCCCTGCCCCCTGCCGATCAGCTATTTAAGAAGGCGCCTGCTTTCTCTAGGCCAGTGACGTCACGTGGCCTAGGTGCAGCTCGGACCCACTGAAGTGAATGGGGCCGAGTGCGATACCAAGCACAGCCGCTATACAATGCACGGCGCTGTGCTTGGTGAGCTGAGGAGAAGTCATCAGTATCAAAATCTCCAAAAACCCTATTAAACACTGATGCCCTATCCTCATATCTCATTCACTGTGGTCCTACACCCTGCACCACCACCGATCAAGTCGTGGAGTTATCTCTGGTACTGAAACTATACAAGATCAACCATTGTATATTGACCATGGAAACCAGTTCCGAACATCAACGGGGGAAGCTGGGTCCACTACACAATGGATGGAGCCAAGTGGTTCCAATGCTAGACCTACTGGAGAACAGCTGATCGGCGGGAGTGTGGAGTGTCCGACCCCCATCGACCATTTACTGACAGCCTATCCTAAGGATAGGTCATCCACTGTTAAATCCTGGAGAACCCCTGCCAGTGCCATCAATAACATAATAAAGTAGCTGTCACCATCTTACCTGTTCATAGTTTATAAACATGGCAGTGGGGAACGTGCCTGCAGCCCACTTCAATAAACTGCCAGACTGCTCGAGCGTCATATAAACCAACACACATTCGGCCACGAGAAGAGTCGGCAATCTGGAAGAAGAACAGAAAGTCAGGACAGATTCCTTCTAACAACCCGAGTGCCCAGTGCAACCGCAGAATAGGCCAGCATCCACACAGCAACACGTAACGGGCTGGGCTCAGGGCTACGCTGGACATACAGTAAGTTCATGTTCCTTTACCCCTCCATGTTATCTCTGCCATAAGGCCTGCGTTATATGAGGACATTATGCTACGGTTACAGGTTTTTTCACATTTGTCAGAAAAGGTACGTGGCTCAATACAGATGCAGGCAGCTGGATGCCAGGATATCCCATATGAACACAGAAAAATAGCAGGATAAAAAGGTATTTTCCCACATGGCGGATATGCTGCAGATTTTTCATATGAATTTTGCAGGCGGAAAAACTGCAGTGTTTTATAGTACCAGCAAGGTGGAGGATATTTTAACATATGTCATCCACATGGTCCAGAAAACATCTGTGCAGAAAATTGTCCCGTGGTGCGGATTTTAAATCCCCAGTATGTGAAATTATGTGGCGAATTTCATCCTTGCAATGCAGACTTTGGGAAAGATCGGTGCGGATTTTTTTCGCTCAGTTTCTGTGCTGTGTGGACAAACCCTAAGGCTTCCAGACCCATAGACCCAAACAGACACCTTACTGTGGGTCCATGCCAAATTTCTTCAGCCTTTCCTCCATGTCCTTCAGGTTTCTCAGGTCTGCTCCGATGATGGAGTAGTGTGAAGAGTCCAGGCTGTGAGAATCTGTGGGAAAAGTCAGACAAATATATTTTTATAGGTGTCAGAGACCTGCAGAGCCTGAGCGCCCAGGATTTACAGAGAGAGACCTGCAGAGCCTGAGCGCCCAGGATTTACAGAGAGAGACCTGCAGAGCCTGAGCGCCCAGGATTTACAGAGAGAGACCTGCAGAGCCTGAGCGCCCAGGATTTACAGAGAGAGACCTGCAGAGCCTGAGCGCCCAGGATTTACAGAGAGAGACCTGCAGAGCCTGAGCGCCCAGGATTTACAGAGAGAGACCTGCAGAGCCTGAGCGCCCAGGATTTACAGAGAGAGACCTGCAGAGCCTGAGCGCCCAGGATTTACAGAGAGAGACCTGCAGAGCCTGAGCGCCCAGGATTTACAGAGAGAGACCTGCAGAGCCTGAGCGCCCAGGATTTACAGAGAGAGACCTGCAGAGCCTGAGCGCCCAGGATTTACAGAGAGAGACCTGCAGAGCCTGAGCGCCCAGGATTTACAGAGAGAGACCTGCAGAGCCTGAGCGCCCAGGATTTACAGAGAGAGACCTGCAGAGCCTGAGCGCCCAGGATTTACAGAGAGAGACCTGCAGAGCCTGAGCGCCCAGGATTTACAGAGAGAGACCTGCAGAGCCTGAGCGCCCAGGATTTACAGAGAGAGACCTGCAGAGCCTGAGCGCCCAGGATTTACAGAGAGAGACCTGCAGAGCCTGAGCGCCCAGGATTTACAGAGAGAGACCTGCAGAGCCTGAGCGCCCAGGATTTACAGAGAGAGACCTGCAGAGCCTGAGCGCCCAGGATTTACAGAGAGAGACCTGCAGAGCCTGAGCGCCCAGGATTTACAGAGAGAGACCTGCAGAGCCTGAGCGCCCAGGATTTACAGAGAGAGACCTGCAGAGCCTGAGCGCCCAGGATTTACAGAGAGAGACCTGCAGAGCCTGAGCGCCCAGGATTTACAGAGAGAGACCTGCAGAGCCTGAGCGCCCAGGATTTACAGAGAGAGACCTGCAGAGCCTGAGCGCCCAGGATTTACAGAGAGAGACCTGCAGAGCCTGAGCGCCCAGGATTTACAGAGAGAGACCTGCAGAGCCTGAGCGCCCAGGATTTACAGAGAGAGACCTGCAGAGCCTGAGCGCCCAGGATTTACAGAGAGAGACCTGCAGAGCCTGAGCGCCCAGGATTTACAGAGAGAGACCTGCAGAGCCTGAGCGCCCAGGATTTACAGAGAGAGACCTGCAGAGCCTGAGCGCCCAGGATTTACAGAGAGAGACCTGCAGAGCCTGAGCGCCCAGAATTTACAGAGAGAGACCTGCAGAGCCTGAGCGCCCAGGATTTACAGAGAGAGACCTGCAGAGCCTGAGCGCCCAGGATTTACAGAGAGAGACCTGCAGAGCCTGAGCGCCCAGGATTTACAGAGAGAGACCTGCAGAGCCTGAGCGCCCAGGATTTACAGAGAGAGACCTGCAGAGCCTGAGCGCCCAGGATTTACAGAGAGAGACCTGCAGAGCCTGAGCGCCCAGGATTTACAGAGAGAGACCTGCAGAGCCTGAGCGCCCAGGATTTACAGAGAGAGACCTGCAGAGCCTGAGCGCCCAGGATTTACAGAGAGAGACCTGCAGAGCCTGAGCGCCCAGGATTTACAGAGAGAGACCTGCAGAGCCTGACCATACAGGATATACAGAGAGACCTGCAGAGCCTGACCATACAGGATTCAGAGAGAGACCTGCAGAGCCTGACCATACAGGATATACAGAGAGACCTGCAGAGCCTGACCGCCCAGGATTTACATGGTACTCGGCAGGAAAGAAAACAAACCAGTGAGTTCAACCTCTCTGAGATCTCAATACAAGGTTCGGAGAGGGTCCTAGGAGGAAATACATCTCTAATTTACTAAATTTTATATTTTCCTTCTATAAATATTAACTCTTATGCTGTCACATATAAAGTAAATGTCACATATCGATATTGATCTCCCTATGACCACATCTCACTTCCAGACGTTCTACTGCTTTTACAGTAAATAACTCCTTCCACTATGAATGAAAGGGACATCCTTTCTCTACACATTGTTTTCCCAAGCCTGCTGTACAGTTCAGTTCAAACTGCTGTCTCCTCAGACAACCGACATCCACCTGGATCTTATAGGAGGTGAGGTGCCGAAATCTGCTTCTAAGCAGTGGCTTTCACACTGACAGACGTGCCCGTCCATTTCCTCTGCAATGGTAGCTGCAGGCAAAATGTCTAGTCGGCCACAGCTTTCCCTTGGCGAAATCAGCTGTATGCCCCAGGCCTTCGGAGTGGTTCTTACATTCATCATCTCATTTTGCCTGTGATTTTCTGCTCAGACCCCCACTATCCCAGTGGTCCCAGAAGGTCTTAAATTGCCGTCATGACAAGCCATACAGTCCATGTATGTGACCTCTGCAGCTAATCAAAGGCCTCCGCGGTATCCTACCGTACATGCAAGCATCGATACTGCAACCAGTGACTGGTTGAAGTGGTCACGTACGATTGTATCTAGTAGCGATTGCAATTTAAAAGGCACGTAAACCTTCAAAGCACTGAAGAATAAGCGGTCCTTCTCAGGGCGTTCTGCGCCTTCTGCTTGCATCGTCTCTGCGCCTTCTGCTTGCATCGTCTCTGCGCCTTCTGCTTGCATCGTCTCTGCGTCACAAGTCCTGGTCTTAACTAAAGTTTTTAAAATCCAAGACCACCCTTTAAGTTAACTCCTTTAAAAAGATCATCTCCAAGGAGTCTATTTTTATTTGGTAGAGGGGACCTCCCGTCAATTTTATTTGCTTCTGGTCCTTCTGAAAAGCGTAAGGCCAGACAAGTGCTGAATTTCAGGGTGGTCATAACCATAGAAACGAACAATGTATAATGTGATGGAAAAATTACTGAAGCCAGCAAATGAGGCAATATGGATAATGACTATACATTAGTTAAGTGCCTTGTATTAACTTTCTCTACATGATAAATGCCATTTTCTGAAGCGAGACAACCCCTTTAAAGGAGATTCAGCATTCCTGGCATCACAGCCAGCCGGAATCCTACTCCGTACTGATAAAGTGCAAGCTCCTCGAAACAGCTGTCTACGGATGGATATCTGGCTTGACTATATTGCCTGCTCAAATCCCAAGGCTTGTTGGAAAGGCGGATTTTGACTCCTAGGGAGCCACTTTCAAGAGGTGACGCTAGCAAGACAGTTCTCTTCCTTGGGAGATACCCCTTTGTATATTGGACTTATAACCCAAAGGGTGGATATAAGGGGAGGTAAGTGGAGCGGACAAAGTGCACGCTCTCTGCAACAGTTTGCACCTTTCCCTTTGATAGTAACATTTTATGATATGTCAATTTAGAAAGATACCGAAATGGTAAATCTTGTAGTTTACGAGTTGTAATAATCATCCTGTTTATGAAATGGTAAGAGTGAAAAACCAAGGTACGAGAAATGGAATTTACCAGGGAGGCTGGAGCTGACCTACGTGTGCTTCTCACATGAGAATCAACTGCACGAATAAGACTACTTTTACATCTTGTCATGGTCTTACCTGCTTGCTGCTCTCCTTCGTTTGACATGTGCTGGCGGCCATCTTGGGTCCTGGGTTTCTTGTAGCCTTCCACCCTGCGGCTCCTCCTTCCCCTGGGAGGAGCTGGATGCCTAGCTCATATATATAGGAGGTCTGTGGCTTCAGTTCCTTGCTTGGTCCCCTTGTGTTCACATGCTTCTAAGACTGCTGCTGCTGCTTCTGGTTCCTGATCCTGGCTTCGTCTGACTACCCTGCTGGTTCCTGATCCTGGCTTCGTCTGACTACCCTGCTGGTTCCTGATCCTGGCTTCGTCTGACTACCCTGCTGGTTCCTGATCCTGGCTTCGTCTGACTACCCTTCTGGTTCCTGACCTCTGGCTTCGCAAAGACTCTGCTCGGTTTCACCATCCGTTTGGACTTTTGCTTTACAGCTTTATTTTCAATAAAGCCTTCTTATTTTCATTTTTCTCTTGTTGTACGTCTGGTTCATGGTTCCGTGACATTAGGACCAAGCCATGAATTCTGACGGTACAGGGCCATCCTCGCTACCCACGCTGGTTGCCAGACTTGATCAGCAGGATCACCTGTTGGGTCGGTTCGCTGTGGCGTTGCAAACCCTGCTTGAACGCACGGCTCATTTCGCTCCCGTTGCCGATGGGTCGGTTGTCGCTCCTGGGCTCGCTCCTACTGCCGCTCCGGTTGTTGCGCCAGAGTCTACCCCGACACCTGTTGTTGCGCCTGCGGTGTTTCGGGGTATGACCGGTTCTGCCCCTCTTCCACAGCGCTTTGGGGGAGAGCCAACTCAGTGCCGAGGTTTCCTTAACCAGGTGGGCATTTATTTCGAGTTGCTGCCACATGCCTTTCCTACTGAGAGATCAAAGGTGGGCTTCTTGATCTCGCTGCTCTCGGACAAGGCCTTGGCCTGGGCCAGCCCTTTATGGGAGAACAACAATCCGGTGGTTGCCGAGTTTTCCGGTTTTGTTGCTTCTCTTCGGAAGGTATTCGATGTGCCGGCTCGTGCTGCCTCTGCTGCGAAGCTCCTTATGTCCATCAGACAGGGTTCACGATCCGTAGCTGAATACGCCATTGAGTTTCGTACCCTGGCAGCAGAGGTGGGCTGGAATAATGAGGCTCTGGTCGCTGCTTTCTCTCATGGTCTCTCGGATGCCTTGAAGGATGAGGTTGCAGCTAAGGACCTACCAGTTGAGCTCGAGTCTCTTATTTCTTTCCTGATTTTGATTGACACCAGACTCAGGGAGAGACCTTCCTTTAAGGAGAGCCTGCGGAGGTCTTCTAACAGATTGGTGCCTACGTTTGCTGTCCCACCCGTGCCTCCCTCTCCTCCCACGCCTCCTGGGGATGACTTGTCTGGGGGTGAACCCATGCAGCTGGGGTTTGCTCGCCTGTCCGAGGGGGAGAGGGCACTCCGGAGACGCGAGGGCCGATGCATGTACTGTGGTCTTGGTGGGCATTTTCGGTTGGCATGTCCGAACCGTCCGGGAAACGCTCGTACCCTGAGATCCTGTCGGGGGCAGATCTTGGGTGGAGTCTCCTCGTCCCCGGTTTCCCGTGTTGACAAACCACTGATCACTGTTGTCCTCTCCTGGGTCGGGGGCTCGGTGACGACCCAGGCGTTGGTGGACTCTGGTGCTGGTGGTTTGTTCATTGATAGTGTGTTCGCTGCCGCCAATTCCATTCCTCTGCAGGCTCGAGGTTCCCCACTGGCTCTTGAGGCGATAGACGGCAGACCCCTTCTGCCGCCACACGTGACTCATGAGACCCTTCCAGTGGGGATAGCCATTGGTGCCGTTCACAGAGAGTCGGTCTGCCTCCAGGTTATTTCGTCTCCACACTACTCGGTGGTCTTGGGGTACCCCTGGCTCCAGAAGCATAATCCGACTTTCGATTGGAGATCGGTCGAGATCCTCTCGTGGTCACCGCAGTGTGGGGCTAGTTGCATCCATGGGTCTGTCAAGTTGCTGTGTACTTCCTCGGACTCTCTGTTGCCTCCTGAATACGAGGAGTACCGGGATGTATTCGATAAGGTGCGCGCGGTTGCCCTACCTCCGCACCGCCCATACGATTGTGCCATAGAGTTACAATCTGGTGCCGTTCCTCCTCGTGGCAAAGTCTATCCACTGTCGGTAGCGGAGAATGAGGCCATGGAGGAGTACGTGAGGGAGGCGCTTTCACGCGGACACATTCGCAAATCTTCGTCCCCGGCAGGGGCTGGATTTTTCTTTGTGAAAAAGAAGGGCGGTGAGTTGAGGCCTTGCATCGATTACAGGGGTCTCAATCGCATCACGATCAAGAACGCTTACCCGATACCCTTGATTTCCGAGCTGTTCGATCGCCTTAAAGGGGCCACGGTCTTTACCAAACTCGACCTGAGGGCGGCATATAACCTGGTAAGGATCAAAGCGGGTGATGAGTGGAAGACCGCGTTTAACACCAGGACCGGTCATTACGAATCCTTGGTTATGCCCTTTGGGTTGTGCAATGCGCCCGCAGTCTTTCAGGAATTCATCAACAATGTTTTCCGTGACCTGTTGCAGCAGTGTGTGGTAGTCTATTTGGATGACATCTTGGTATATTCTGAATCCATGGAGGCCCACATTCTGGATGTCAGACGAGTGTTGCAACGGTTACGAGAGAACAAGCTGTTCGGTAAGCTTGAGAAATGCGAATTTCACCGATCCCAGGTAACCTTCTTAGGTTACATCATTTCCGCTGAGGGGTTCTCCATGGATCCTGAGAAGGTTTCGGCTGTCTTACAGTGGCCCCAGCCCAGTGGTCTTCGTTCCCTGCAGCGCTTTTTGGGCTTCGCCAATTATTATCGGAAGTTCATCAGGGACTTTTCCATGCTGGCCAAGCCTCTCACGGATCTGACCAGGAAGGGCAGTAATTCCCAGGTCTGGCCGCTCGAGGCCATCCGAGCTTTTGAGGCCCTAAAGTCCGCCTTTGTGTCGGCTCCGATTCTGTCGCATCCCAACCCTGGGTTGCCCTTTGTCCTCGAGGTGGACGCGTCTGAGACGGGAGTAGGCGCCCTTCTGTCTCAGCGTAGAACACCAGAGGGTCCTCTGCTTCCTTGTGGGTTTTACTCCCGGAAACTGTCTTCCGCGGAGTGCAACTATCAGATTGGTGACAGGGAGTTATTGGCCATCGTGCAGGCCCTTAAAGAATGGAGGCACTTGCTCGAGGGTTCGGTGGTTCCGGTTCTCATCCTGACGGACCACAAGAATCTGACCTACCTTTCTGAGGCCAAGAGATTGACACCACGTCAGGCCAGATGGGCTCTGTTCTTGTCACGTTTTAATTACGTGGTCTCCTACCTACCCGGTTCCAAGAACATCAGGGCGGATGCCTTATCACGGCAGTACTCCGAGCTGTCCAGGGAGGAGTCGATTCCGACTTCGGTCATACCTCCGAATCAGATCCTGGCCGCCATTCGCACCAGCCTGACCTCTCCCCTGGGTGAGCAGATTTTGGCGGCTCAATCTGGTGCTCCCTCTGGGAGACCCAACGGCAGATGTTTTGTGCCTGAGGAGTTGCGCACTCGGTTGTTGCGAACCTACCATAACTCCAAGACCGCGGGGCATCCTGGAAAGAATCAGCTGTCCTGGGCTGTTTCACGTCTGTTCTGGTGGCCTTCCCTACGTTCCGACATCGCCGCATATGTAGCGGCATGCTCCGTTTGTGCCCAGAGTAAGTCCCCTCGGCACCTTCCGTTGGGCCTTCTGCAACCCATAGCCACCGGGGAGCGCCCATGGTCACACCTGGGGATGGATTTCATTGTGGACCTCCCTGCATCCCGAGGCCATACGGTCATTCTCATGATTGTGGATCGGTTTTCCAAAATGTGCCACTGTGTTCCTCTCAAGAAGTTACCCTCTGCACAAGAGTTGGCCACGATTTTTGCCAGGGAGGTCTTCCGGTTGCACGGTTTGCCTAAGGAGATTGTGTCGGATCGGGGGAGTCAGTTTGTGTCCAGGTTCTGGCGCGCCTTTTGCTCCCAGTTGGGGATTCATCTCTCCTTCTCCTCGGCCTACCACCCTCAGTCCAATGGGGCCGCAGAACGATCCAATCAGGCCTTGGAGCAATTCCTTCGTTGCTATGTCTCCGATCACCAAGACAATTGGGTTGACCTCCTGCCTTGGGCTGAGTTTGCCAGGAACACGGCGGTGAACTCTTCCTCTGGGACGTCTCCCTTCATGGCCAATTATGGGTTCCAACCTGCCGTGTTACCGGAGGTATTCTCTCGCCAGGATATTCCGGCTGTGGAGGATCACCTTTCCGTCCTACGTGCTTCTTGGGTACAGATCCAGAAGTCCCTTGAGGTCTCTGCGCAGCGCCAGAGATTCCAGGCTGATCGCAGACGAGCGCCTGCTCCTTCCTACCAGGTCGGAGACCGTGTATGGTTGTCCACCCGCAACCTCAACCTTCGAGTGCCCACTCCCAAGCTGGCGCCTCGCTTTGTTGGTCCCTTCCGAGTGCTTCGCAGGGTAAACCCGGTAGCCTATGCCCTTGCGCTTCCTCCTGGCATGCGGATCTCCAACGTGTTTCATGTCTCCCTGTTGAAGCCACTGGTGTGTAATCGTTTCACTTCCTCGGTTCCTCGGCCTCGTCCGGTCCAAGTGGGCAATCGTGAGGAATATGAGGTGAGCAATATCCTGGACTCACGCCTGGTCCGCGGTCGGTTGCAGTTTTTGGTCCATTGGCGTGGTTATGGTCCAGAGGAGCGTTCCTGGGTTCCCTCCGCAGATGTCCATGCTCCTGCCTTGCTCCGAGCCTTCCACGCACGCTTCCCTCAGAAACCGTTTTGTGCTCCGCGGAGGAGGGGCCCTTGAGGGGGAGGTACTGTCATGGTCTTACCTGCTTGCTGCTCTCCTTCGTTTGACATGTGCTGGCGGCCATCTTGGGTCCTGGGTTTCTTGTAGCCTTCCACCCTGCGGCTCCTCCTTCCCCTGGGAGGAGCTGGATGCCTAGCTCATATATATAGGAGGTCTGTGGCTTCAGTTCCTTGCTTGGTCCCCTTGTGTTCACATGCTTCTAAGACTGCTGCTGCTGCTTCTGGTTCCTGATCCTGGCTTCGTCTGACTACCCTGCTGGTTCCTGATCCTGGCTTCGTCTGACTACCCTGCTGGTTCCTGATCCTGGCTTCGTCTGACTACCCTGCTGGTTCCTGATCCTGGCTTCGTCTGACTACCCTTCTGGTTCCTGACCTCTGGCTTCGCAAAGACTCTGCTCGGTTTCACCATCCGTTTGGACTTTTGCTTTACAGCTTTATTTTCAATAAAGCCTTCTTATTTTCATTTTTCTCTTGTTGTACGTCTGGTTCATGGTTCCGTGACACATCTGCATTTTTGCTGGATCTGTCATCAGCAAAAACGCTTCAGTTATGATAATACAACCGGCTAAATCCGTTTAGAACGTATCCGGTTATATTATCTGTAAAATAGCCATAACGGATCCGGCAATAAAACCATTGTAAGTCAATGGGCGCCAGATCAGCTTTCAGTGTCCAAGAAAACGGATCAGGCACTATTGACTTGCATTGTGGTTCATGCCGGATCCGTCTTGCTCCGCATCCCATGACGCACTCAAAAATGCTGCTTGCAGTGGTTTTCTGTCGGGAATGGGAATGCTCGCAGTAGGCCATGTGATATCATGTTCATCAGTCACGTGGCCAAGGCACAGCTCAACCCCAGGGAAGTGAATGGGGCTGAGCGAGATACCAAGCCAATGTACGGCGCTGTGCTTGGTGAGCTGAGAGAAAGCTGTTGGGCTACTACATGCAACCAGTGCCTTATCAAACAGCTGATCGGCAGGGGTCTTGGGTGTCGGACCTCAACTGATCAGATACTGATGACCTATCATCAGCTGTAAAGTCTTGGAAAACCCTTTTAATCAAGATTTTTTTCCTGCTAACAAATTTAAGTCTTAGGCCCCTTTCACACAGGCGAGTATTCCGCGCGGATGCGATGCGCGAGGTGAACGCATTGCACCCGCACTGTATCCTGACCCATTCATTTCCATGGGGCTGTTCACATGAGCGGTGATTTTCACGCATCACTTGTGCGTTGCGTGAAAATCGCAGCATGCTCTATATTCTGCGTTTTTCACGCAACGCAGGCCCCATAGAAGTGAATGGGGTTGCGTGAAAATCGCAAGCATCCGCAAGCAAGTGCGGATGCGGTGCGATTTTCACGCATGGTTGCTAGGTGACAGTCTATAAACTGTATTATTTTCCCTTATAACATGGTTATAAGGGAAAATAATAGCATTCTGAATACAGAATGCATAGTAGGTGATCAATTGAGGGTTAAAAAAAAAAAAAAAAAAATTAACTCACCTTCTCCTCTTGTTCTCGTAGCTCCCGGTCTCTTCTTTACTTCTCAAAAGATGAACTATCGGCTAAAGGACCTTTGGTGACGTCAGATCACATGCTCCAATCACATGGTCCATCACCACGGTGATGGACCATGTGATTGGAGCATGTGATCTGACGTCACCACAGGTCCTAGCCGATAGTTCATCTTTTGAGAAGTAAAGAAGAGACCGGGAGCTACGAGAACAAGAGGAGAAGGTGAGTTAATGTTTTTATTTTTTTTTAACCCTCAATTGATCACCTACTATGCATTCTGTATTCAGAATGCTATTATTTTCCCTTATAACCATGTTATAAGGGAAAATAATACAATCTACAGAACACCGATCCCAAGCCCGAACTTCTGTGAAGAAGTTCGGGTTTGGGTACCAAACATGCGTGATTTTTCTCACGCGAGTGCAAAACGCATTACAATGTTTTGCACTCGCGCGGAAAAATCGCGGGTGTTCCCGCAACGAACCCGCACATTTTCCCGCAACGCCCGTGTGAAAGAGGCCTTAGGGCTGTTTCACACGAGCGGTTGCCATGCGTGTAATCCGCAGCGTGAATGACAGCCAAGCCCCACACTGGACAGCAGAGACATGGAGCACTAACATGATTGATAATGCTCCGTGCCTCTCTGTGATCTTTTTGCTACAAAATCACGGTGACCACTTTATCTCACTGTGATTTTGTAGCAAAAAGATCACAGAGAGGCACGGAGCATTATCAATCATGTTAGTGCTCCGTGTCTCTGCTGTCCAGTGTGGGGCTTGGCTGTCATTTACGCTGCGGATTACACGCACGGCATCCGCTCGTGTGAAACAGCCCTTATAGTCCAAAAAATACCAGACAGAAAAGGGAGAATCATTTATGCCCAAAGGTCCTGGGAGTACAATACAGGAGGTCTAAGTATACTGGCCGCTGCTGCTATGGTGAGAAGCATAGAGCACAAGTTACCTTCCCACGTGTACCCTGTGAGATTCCCGGATACAAAAGCACCCGCTGAGCTCTGTCCTGCACCTTATCTTACTGATTTTCGATGCACCACTAATAATAATCAGCAATGACTAGTATCTGATTGGACATCTAACCGTGTGCGCCCACAAAGGTGGAATATCAAAGGCATACCCTGCAAGCCGATAATAAGTGTAAGATTTAAGGAACCATGAAGGCGTTACTGTGACTTTCTTATTTGGCATGCTAGTTATATTATCAATATAGCATCTATGTTCTCTGAGAACTTTAACACCTTACAGTTGCCCACTGTCTCTTGAAAAAAAGTATAATCTCCGGCACTCAGAGTATTGAAAATACAATTCTTTAGTTATCCATCTAAAGCATCCAAAATATAGTAATGTTGTAACCTACGCATTTCAGAGGAACGCAATCATCCTTAGTCATATTTTGTGTTACAAAAATGTAAAGTTAAAAAAGCCTGGTGTGAACACGTCACGTCCCGCTCACTCATGTTAAAAACATATGTTCTGGTTGCTACCTCCTATCCTGTTTGACCCAAACAGAAGGCAATCAGAACATCTGTTTTTAACCGGATTGGACATGTGATCCTAGTCTGGAGTAGAACCTGCAAGTCTGAATCTCTCGCTAGTGCTGTGGCTAGAGATTCAGACGTGAGCATGCACTGCGGGTGCTAACTCCAGGCTAGGATCACGCAGCCAATGTACAGCACCTGATCCTGCAAGTGGCCGACGCACGGGATGGCGGTGCAACCCAGATAGCCCCCCTAATTTATCTGGGGAGTGAGCACGCACACGGTGAGCTACACAATTTATCCTCTATTTTCACTCTTGATCGTGAGTGGTGCAGGTCCGAAAATCTGCAGCCACATCTTTTAGCTTTGCTGTGTTTGCTCTTGGTTTTCTGGTCTCTGGTTTTCCCTGGATCCTGAGAGACCAAAACGAAATAGGACACCCATTCTAATACTTGGGAGTGGAGGAGCAGTCATTTTTTGTCATCACTCCTTTCTCTGTTACGGTAGTGGCCCGTGTCCACCGGTATCCCAGGCGGGTGCCAGCGTCACTCCTCTCTCTCTGCGCTCTGAACTCTTCAATGCTGCTAGAGTTAATCCTTCCCTCCTACTCTCTGTCCAGCTACTGACTGAGGGGTTGATCAATCTTCCTATTTAGCTGGGCTGGTTGTTCCAACTCCTTGCCTGAGCTTTTGGTATTCTAGTGTTTGCTAGCCCTAGTGAAGGTGTGCCTGTTCTGTCTGTCAGCCATGTACAAACCTTGCCTGTGTCTGAGCCACCAACTACACCGGGACTACTCCAGGAGGTAGCGACCTGGCTAATTCCCTGCAGCGAAGTCCAGATTTCTGTATAGGGGTTAAAGGGTGAATACCAGGGCAGTGCCAAGACAACAGCATTTGGTTTAGACAAAAGCCAAACCAGTTAGTTGGCACAGTGGGTGCACACTCACTGTCTGTTACACTCTTAACCTAGCACAAGGGAGATGACCCACAAACCTTTTCTTGACAACACACTTACCTATGAGTGTAACCTGGCTAATGATACTTGTCATAGTTTATAAGCCTGAAAAAAGCCCTTCGTCGATCCAGTTCCTGCAAGTTGATCCAGAGGCAGGCAAAAAAACCCTGTGAAGTAGAAGCCGGTTTTTCTCACTTTAGGGCAAAAAAATTCCTTCCCGACTCCAATTGGCAATCAAAATAACTCCCTGGATCAACGACCCCTCTCTAGTAGCTATAGCCTGTAATATTATTACACTCCAGAAATACATCCAGGCCCCTCTTGTATTCCTTTATTGTACTCACCATCACCACCTCCTCAGGCAGAGAGCTCCATAGTCTCACTGCTCTTACCGTGAAGAATCCTCTTCTATGTTTGTGTACTAACCTTGTGTGAATCAGACACGTACTTACTGTATGATGTCCACTTGGGAAGGAAGCTCTCTAGTAGGCAGGCGACAAATGTGTGCCAAAACATACGGACTTCAATGCCATACATGGACGCCATTTGCAGCCACATATACAGCATGGCAGCTCCGTACCAGCTGCGGTGACAGCCCCAATATTTAGTGGAGGAGCAGTGACGTCGGTCATCACTATTCTCTCTACATACCACAAGATGATAGACAATACACAAACCTCTTCATGACAAGACTCACCTAGAAGCAGTGACTCTCCTGAATGTGCCTCCGTTATTGGCTTGGACAGTGGAGGTTTTGATCTAAATATAAAAAATAAAAAATTATATGAGAAATAAATTTTTGTACTTAAGAAAACAAGCAATTCTCCAGTTTTACAACTCAGATATAGGCCCCTTGCAGACAAGCGTCTCCGGATGCGTTGCGTCTGCGATCAGGGAAAATCGTGCGAGTAGGTACGCAATTGCAGTCAGTTTTGACTGCGATTGCGTTCCGGTGTTCAGTTTTTACCACGTGGGTACAATGCGTTTTGCACGCGCATGATAAAAAAAAACTGACTGTGGTACCCAGACCCGAACCCGGACTTCTTCACTGAAGTTCGGGTTTGGTGTTCTGTACATTAAATTATTTTCCATTATAACATGGTTATAATGGAAAATAACAGCATTCTTTAATTCAGAATGCTAAGTAAAAGGTCCATTGTGGGGTTAAAAATAAAAGCCCGGCTGCGCGATCAAGTTGATGAAGCGAGTTACATATTTATTTTTTTTCAACCCCACAATGGACCTTTTTACTTGGCATTCTGAATAAAAAAATGCTATTATTTTCCATTATAACCGTGTTATAAAGGAAAATAATAAAGTAAATGGGGTCCTGGGTAACTCATCCCTCGTCTCCTTAGCAACCATGAGTGAAAATCGCATTGCATCCGCACTTGCTTGCAATTTTCAGGCATCCCCATTCACTTCTATGGGGCCTGCGTTGCGTGAAAAAACACAGAATATAGAACATGCTGCGATTTTCACGCAATGCAAAAGTGATGCGCGAAAATCACCGCTCATCTGAACAGCTCCATTGAAGTGAATGGGTCCGGATTCAGTGCGGGTGCAATGAGTTCACCTCACGCATTGCACCCGCGCGGAAAACTCACCCGTGTGAAAGAGGCCATAGACTGTAAATTACGTTCTGCGGCATTAGTACTGGTAGACTGTGGTAAAATATGACCAAGCTGTGCCAGAAAATGCTGTGGTTATGTAAAGGATAACTGTCACATTAAGACCCTAATTTCAATTTTCATATATGTAGTTATTAATAACATGATATTCCAGAATCGGTTACTATTAGACTGACTTTCCCCATATTTAATAAGATTCAGCCCTTAGCAACCAGTCTGCATAAAAATGTAATTTCACTATTCAGTTAAGATGGCCGCCACTGCCCTCACTGTGAGGCTAATCCCGCCTGCCCTCACTAGCCAGTAACAATAGCCCCCAAAAGTGTCAGTAACCCCTAAAGGGTTAATCTCCTGCAGCACAGAGGGGTCCTCTTACCACATGTTGCTTTCATTTATACACTGAGCAGACGGCAGATCTCCCTTCCCTGGTCTGCGCTGCTCCAACTCTGCATTCTCCAGCTCTGCTGAGTGAGGGAGCGTCTGCCAAGCGCAGGGACAGGGAGAAGTGCACACAGCCCAGGCACTGTTATCAGCTGCTGGGGAGGACCTGGCTTTAATCATTTACTTACAGTCCCTGGCTGTCAGTAATGTGACCCTGCACGATGCTGCGTGCTCCGTCCTTCAACAGATAGACGGACCATACCTAGCAACCCTATTTTAAGGACAGGTAAAAGTAGGCAGTACAGAGAACAAAAATGGGGAATTAAGGGGTAATTGAATACACAGTGAAAAGTTGAAATAGGGCCACCAAGGAGATATTAATCACCACAATCCAATACTTAGAAAAATAATGATAATACTATAGTTATCCTTTAACAGAGAGCAAATCATAGCACAAGTATGTAATGCTGCATTAGGGTATCTTCTTTCCAAATTGTCAAGCAGAGATTATCCAGAACAATAAGGATACATGCCCATGTTCAGGATTCATGTGCGGAGCATCCGTACTGAAATCCGCAGGTGTTCGCAGGCAAATCTGTGCGGTCAATCCGCATCAATTTGTGCAGATTTGCATGCGGATTTGGTGCGGATTTTCCGCATGCGAATTTTACTAAGTGAATGAAGAAAATCTGAAAAATAAAATAAATTGACATGCTGCGGATTTAAAAATCCGCACCGCGGAAAAAATCTGCATCGTGTGCACTGAGAATTTCAAATTCTCATAGAATAAAATATACATGACCTACAGTGCGGATTTTCCGCAAGCAAATCCGCGCAGAAAATCCGCACACAATCCTGATAGTGTGCATTTAGCCTAAACCAGGACTAGACACACACACAGACTGACTTACTTTATGTTATATAGTTTTCTGGCAACTATTGAGGGGAAATCAATTTCGAAATACTTCTGCGGGAGCATAGTTTCATCCTACAAAAATGAAAAAATAAAATGCTGTAAACTGTAAAATAAGCTGTAATGGTAAAAGCAGGTCACACGTCAGCACTATTCTTTCTGCCTATTTGTGATCAGATTGTGGCCGATTTGTGGAAATGAAGCGTGGATCATGGAGGAGGTTCTGTGTGCAGCGTGGAACAGAGGAATATACATGTTGAAGGTCTACATTGGACCTGCTGCAGGAATCGCCAGGGACTCTGAACGATACAATTGACCTCCTGGCAGCACAGGCCAAGTGCGAACAGCTTCCAATATCCATTTATTTGACTCTGGGCTATAAAAAGGGTCTGTAATTTACACCTTAAAGGGGTTATCAAATTTCTCAAACAGCCCCCCGCTCCCCATGTGCCGGGCCCCACACATGTAATATACTTACCCTACTCCGCTCCTGGTCCCCACACTGCCGCTTCTCCCTGTACACGGATGAAAACATACAGTATTGGGGGGGAGCAGCCAATGGTCGGCAGGGACGGGGACGAACCTCCGTAGCATCGCGGGTGACGCTAGGAAGGCTCGCCCCCGTCTGCCATTGGCTGCCCCCCATCCCTCGACACCGGATGTTTTCATCTGTGTACAGGGAGAAGCAGCAGCGGTGGTGCGTGGACCAGGAGCGGGGTAAGTATATTACCTGTGACGGGCTGTGGGAAAATTGGATAACCCCTTCAAGGCCCTTTTACACTTGTCAAACATTCACCAGATAATTGATAAGAAGCGTTTATAGAAATTCTCATTAGCAATGATCTGCCACTGTAAAAGGTGCCACGAGTGAAATGCTCGTTCATCGGGTAATATGATCGTTTGTACGGTCACCTGAATCATCATTTTCTAGAAGCAAATTGTGTCGTCTAAACAGTCCCTGCTGCCGGCAAACAATGATTCTGTATGGCGAAAAGTTATGGCATTAGCGATCACTCCTCCCCATACTGCAGAGGAGATCGTTCCATGTAAAGGTCTCCTCCACTGACCAGCAGGCTCTTTCCGGGAAGGAACGCTTCCTTCCCTACAATCGTCTGCTCTATCGAGCAGTCTAAAGGGGTCTTTACGTCCAAGTTTTTAATCTTGTTGATTTTGAGCGAGTTTGAATGGAGCGGTGGTCGAGCATGTGCGGTGCCGCTCCTTTCAAGGTCTATATGACTGACAGAGACAGCCAGGTATTGCACTCTGCTATCTCTGTCACTCAGGCAATCCATATAGCGAGGACGCTCACCCTGGATCACCTTGATGACTAGGTACTGTAAAAATCTCTGCAAGTCTGCTGCCCTCCAGTGGTGAACAGTATTGTGCATTTGCATAAACAGTAATTCTCTGATTTCGTGATGGGTAGCCGCTCACTTTAGCTTCAGGGTTGTACCAATAGTTTCCTATTATATCTGTGCATCTGTTTTAATAATGCACACGATGCAGATGAAAACGTATAGCTGTATAGCGCCATATATACTAATGAGTTAGGGAAGGGTTCATTGGATGTGTCATGGTCAATGATTCTGGTATCTCCAGCTGTCAGATGTCACAAAGTGTGATGATTAGAATTGTCCTTTACAATGCGATTGTCACAGATTATCATTAGACCTTGGCTAATAAACCCCGTAACCTTTATTCCATCGTAATCTCAAATATGTGGCTGTGATAAGTTCCTGATACTGTCACTTATAGAACAGGTACCATTATCAGGAGCCCGATAACCGTTCCTCATGTCTTCATTAATGAAAAGATAATGTAGAGAAGGTGTCTCCAACCTGTGGCTCCCCAGCAGTTGTAAAACTACAACTCTCAGCATGCTGGCACTTGTAGTTTTGCAACAGCTGAAGTGCCTTAGGTTGGAGACCACTGGGAAAAACATTGCATTAGGCCTCATGCACACGGCCATTGGGCGGCCGTGGCCGTATTGCGACCCGCAAACGGCGGGTCGGCAATCCACAGCCGCGTGCACCACGCATTACGGATGTGGACCCATTCACTTGAATATGCTCGCAATTCTGGAGATGCGGAACGGAGTCACAGAACGGAACACCGGAAGCACTACAGAGTGCTTCCGTGGTATTTCTTCCCGTTGTTCCGCACTGCAAATAAATATGACATGTGATATTTTTTTGCGGTGCGGACAGACCACGGACCTATTAAAGTTGAATGGGTCCGGCCCGCTGCATGGATGTTGCCCGTGCATTGGGGACCGCAATTGCGGTCCCCAAAGCACTGAACGGCTGCACAACGGCCGTGTGTATGCGGCCTTATTCTGCAGGTCATAATTGGAAACAGTCAACTGTCTTTGCTGCCAGAAACCCCCCTAACAGCTTAGCTGAGCTCCTATAACATAGTACCACAGTCTTCCCCACATTAGAGGACTCTATAGTGTAAAGACCACATTTCCCAGAGTAAGGGCTGATTCATATGACGTGCTTTGCCCATGTGTCGTCCGCATCTCCCAGATCGATTGTGGCTCTTATGACCTGAACTGACTGCATCTAATGTTTATTGCTACAGTCAGTTCCTATCCGATTGCAGGTCTATTGTACTGTGCTGACATGTTACGCGGTATCATAAAATACTATGGTGCAGTTATTCCGGGAGATGCGGCCCACACATGGACCATGTTTCTCAAACTGACTATCGGCGTGTGAATCAGCCGTAAGGGTATCCGTTTACCACATGTGCCGGGAAAGGTCCTGCCGCATATGTTAAATGGACACCACTGAGCATTCGTCACTCGTAGCGACCCATGTCATAAAAACATATACTGTACGGTATGTTTTTTAACTGGATGCCACTGCATGGAATAGCAAAGTCTTCTGCACAACTTCATGCAGCAGAAAAGTTTAAACTCAGCCATATTCCACCGAATGGAGACCAAAGGAACACTCTTAACCCTCCATTGGTATACTGGGGGTCTATAGATTCAATTAAAGGGGTTTTCCAAGATTTTAATACTAATGACCTATCCATCTCTCATTTTTTCCTAGACAAGAGACAACACATTCATCGGTCATGTGGCCTAGGCGCAGCTCAGCCCCATAGAAGTGAATAGGTCTGAGCGCGACACCAAGCACAGTAACCATCATATGTACGGCCCTGCACAGGAGCGCAGATGCCTTCTCAAAGAGCTGATCGACGGGGGTCTCAGGTGTCAGACCCCCATTAATCAGATACTGATGAGCTATTCAGAGGATAGGTCGTCAGTATTAAAGTCTTGGAAAACCCTTTAAACAAATGCACCAGGAGCTTTCCCATCATATACGATAAACTTACACTGCAGACGCAGCAAGTGATCACGTACATGCCATGTGTGTATAGAGGGGGGCATTAAAGAGTTGTCGGCCAAATGTTCGTTCAGCTGACAACTCGCTCTCCCCACACCTGTATGCTCAGCAGAGTATGGGAAAAAGCTGCTTCCAGGCACGTCTAGCAGCTGCTTATATCCCAAAGAATGAAAGAATATGGCAGCTAGAATCCAACAGCTTGACACTCCCCATAGGGGGTGGTCAGGAGGTTAGTTAGTAGGGGGGCCCTGCCAAAATGAGCAGGTTCAGCAGACATACATGTAATGTGTATGGACAACTTCTGCAAACTCTGAACATGCTGGGAGATGTGCCTTCTGGTCTCTTATATAATACCTTTAATCTCCAGAACGTGGTGTCCAGCCCGGCCCCCAGACTGATTATCTGACATTTGCACTCTGTCTTCTTAAGGAAGGCGTTGAGCAGGTGATTAACTCCTTGTACTCGAGCATAGTAACCTGATAAATCAAAAGAGAGAGAGCAAGATTAACACAAAATATTCCCCCCATTGTCTGATAGGTGCGGGTCCCACACTTATATAGAGAATGGAGCGGGCCAAAGTGGTGGCCGGAGGACTCCGGTCCGGCTACCACCAAGCGCTCTCCCCATAGAAGTGAATGGGAGCGCACTGCGAATCACCGGCCACAGCTCCCATTCACTTCTATGGGCTCGACGGAAATAGCCAAGCCAGCGCTTGCTATTTTCGGCGGCCCCATAAAAATGAATGGGGGGCAGCTGCGCAGTGCGCCCTCCACCACTTTCGGGACTCTATTTAGGAGATAGGTGCGGGACACGCACCTATCAGACAGGCGATATGCCCCCATCGTCTCAGATGAGAAAATCCCTTTAATAACTACATGGTTTTATCCCCTTTGTTTATTGCACGTGCACGTTTTACCTTCTTTATTTGAAGTTAATTAAAATGATTTTTGTATTTTTTTTTACCTTCTTTTACCAAATAATACTTGCTTTTTGAACAATACGTGCTTTTTATTGTGTGAAAACAATGCAATTTCTTTTCACATTAAAACTAGATAGTTCGAAATGTACAGTTTTATGGGATAGTGGCGACCGCCTTTCGTTTCCCATTTTTTGCTGATCGCACGCAGACCCATTAATTTCTATGGGGCCGCAAAAAATTGCGGACAGCACGCGGATATCACCTGTGTGCTGCACGCATCCCTGCGGCAGAGCCGGAAATTATACATGTCCTATGGCATTTTGACAATGGGGTCCGTGGAAACAGCAGGATGCACACGGCCGGTAACCGGGTATGTGGACCGCATGTTTTGCGGACAAGGATAGGACTGTTCTACAGAGGGGAGGGCGTACCATTCCACGAAATGCTGAAAGCACACGGCCGGTATCCGTGTTTTGCAGATCTGCAATTTGCAGACAATAAAAAAAAGACTACAGCCGTGCGCATGAGCCCTTAGAGCAGGCATGCTCAACCTGCGGCCCTCCAGCTGTTGTAAAACTACAACTCCCAGCATGCCCGAACAGCCTACAGCTAGCAGCCTACAGCAGGGCATTGTGGGAGTTGTAGTTTTACAACAGCTGGAGGGCCGCAGGTTGAGCATGCCTGCCTTAGAGAACCGATGGAGCCTTTCAAGTCAACAGCACGGTATAGTACAGCTCACCTGAAGGCACATCGGGAAAACTGCACCCTATCTAGAGGTTAGGAGGGGCAGTCATGGGGTTTAACGTTTTTTCTTCTTCATGTTTTAACCCTTGATGTGTTGAGGTTTTATGAGGGGTTAACCGTTATACTACTAAAGACATGACAACATACGGTTTATATCCAGTTGGTGCTTGAAGTGCCATTTGTCCTCGTTTAGGTAGATTATCTTCTAGGTGCTGTGTAGCACCTGTTTTAATCTTTAACCCCTTCACACATTTGGGAATAACTGCCTGAAATGCATGCAATTTAGCGCATTTGGGACGTACAGTGACGCCCTAGCTTCAACCTGTTACCGCATCGTCAGCCACAGAGACAGGGAAGCGATTGCAACCGTCTCTGACAGCTGCACTGCATACTCGCCGGGCACGGGATCATGCCGGTGATCGCTGTGATTTGCCAGCATCTCGGCTCTGATTGCTGCTGCAGAGCCCGTGAAGAGGCTCTGTGTGACGATAATTGTAAAAAATGTATGAATAAAACCTCTGATCTGCCCCCCTTCGCCCCCCCCCCAAGCCCACTTGTCACCCACTGGGATCTGCGATTTCTGATCAGGATCACAGACCCAGTCCTCCATCTCCCGACGCTGAATCCACTACCTGACACTATTTCCCACAGTCCGACGTTAATACGGCCGGCAGGCATTTCACAGCTGAGGAGGGATATGCTATACTATGCTCTGATATGGACACCGCCAGCGAAGGTGAAGCACAGTTTGTGCTTTCGTCTGAGTCGAGCGACGCTGATTTCCTCCGCCGTCGAGTTGCAGGTCCTGCTCTGCCTGAGCTGATATGGGTAGCTGCGGACAATTATAGCCCCCAAGTGCCCGATTTCACTTCCTCCACAGGGTTTGGAGCCGTCATTTTATTTATTTTTTTTGTTCAGATCCTCAAATAAATATATTGACGCTGCTCAGTTCATTGCCCAGAAAACCAGCTCTTTCTATGCCAAAGGCCAACAGTGGACCCCTACAAATGCAGCAGAACTGCACAAATTTTGGGGCATAGTTCTTAGTTTTGGCAACAAAAAAAAAAAAGTATTTGTGATTATTGGTCCCAGGATATAATATTCAGCACCCCCCTCTACCGCACACCTATGAGTCGAACACATTTTGAGGCTATCCTCAAATTCCTTCACTTCAGTCTCTGCCCACCCCCAGAAGACCCAAATTTTGATCGACTATTTAAAATAAGGGCATGATAATTCCCTTGTTAATTTTAAGGGGGGGGGCTCAAATTTAGTTAATATCTCCCAAAGAAAAAAGCCACCGGGTATACCTTCTGTTTCTGAAGGGGAAGGACAGAAAAATTTAAAGCACTGAACCCCCAGAATGACCCCCATTCCTAGGCGTTAGTGGCAAGATTGTACTGACTCCCAGTACCCCCGCCGATCGTCAGGAAAGGTCATCAATATCAGATTGTCAGGAGTCTGACTCCCCGCACCCCTGCCGATCAGCTGTTTCAAGAGGACTGCTTGCGTTTCAAAATTACCTGCGCATCGTTTCGCTTGTACAGGTGGCGCAGTGTAATTACTTCTGCTTGTCCAATCCAGGTGAACAGTATCAGCGGTTGTGATTACACTGCGCAGCCGCTGCAAAGGAGCTGGCACACAGGTAATTTTGAAGAGGAAGCAGCACGAGTGCCGCTACGGCTTCCAACAGATGAACGGCGGGGATGCTGGGAGTCAGACTCCCCTGCAGATCTGATAGTGACGATGACCTGTCCTGAGGATAGGTCACCAATATCTTTGCACTGCACAACACCTTTGAGAATAAGGCTTCACGGCGACGTTAACCGCAAAACACACGCTCAAAGATTTCATCCTCATGATGTCACTATACTGCACCATAACGAAAGCAAACCGGGTCAAGAGCAAATTACCGCCACTGTATGGTCGCAGCAAAATAAAAACCTGCCGCAAAGACAACATCCATAAGACCGCGCCCTGACTTGCCTCTGTTTATCTCCGGTGCTTTGCGCTCCTTGGCTTGTCGCACAAAATACTGAATGTAAGGATCCTTCCAGTAACCGACACTGACCGCAAACCTGAAACAAGAAAAAAAACGAGGATCAACCATCACGGAAAGTCCACCCAGTCTCCTCTTCGAGGGGAGATCCCCGGACGATTTTGCGATTTGAGAATAATATATTATCAATTAGCGGATCCAAATTACAGCAACACAGACTGAAGAAAAACAGATTCCCTTCAATGATAAACCCCGTCCATAGGGTTTGTTCATAGTCTGACCATGGAGACACAGGCGCGCATAGGAGCTGTAGACACAAAACGGTAGCAGATTATTCTCCAATCTCTTTATTAGATGCATTGAAAATATAAGAAACAATGATGGCACGGTTGTGCACGCCCTTAAAGGGGCATTCCCATCTCAGACAATGGGGGCATATCACTAGGATATGTCCCCACTGTCTGATAGGTGCGGGACCTGCACCTACACTGGGAACGGAGCAGAGAAGGTGGTGGCCCCATAGAAATAAATGGAGGGCGGCTGCGCATGCGCAGTGTGCCCTCCACAACTTCCAGGACTCCGTTCTCGGTGTAGGTGCGGGTCTAAGAGGTGGGACCTGCACCTATCAGACAGGGGGGGGAATATCCTAGCTATATGCCCCCATTGTCTGAGATGGAAAAACGAGATTTTTGTATAACTTACCAGTAAAATCTCTTTCTCGCTCTTTCCTTGGGGGACACAGAAGACCTTGGGTATAGCTCATCCCCCTAGGAGGCGTGACACTAAGTGAAGACTGTTAAGCCCCTCCTCCACAGCTATACCCTCAGCCTGGAGAGAGAGACTGCCAGTTGCGTGTCCAAGTAGTGAGAAAAGGCAAAGTCCAAAAAATTGGAACCAACAAGCCAACTATCCAAAGGGTAAAACAAACTCGGAAACAGTCAGAGAAGAACAAAGAATGGGTGGGTGCTGTGTCCCCCAAGGAAAGAGCGAGAAAGAGATTTTACTGGTAAGTTATACAAAAATCTCGTTTTCTCGCCCAATTTCCTTGGGGGACACAGAAGACCTTGGGACGTTCAAAAGCAGTCCAAAGGGGGAGGGACCACAGCACCAAGGCGAAGCACCCGAAGGCATCAAAAAAACCCGCCGCCTGCAGACCAGGCGGCCCAAGGCAGCATACGCCGAAGCCCGAGTATGCACCCTGTAGAACTCGGTAAGGTGTGCAAGGAAGACCAGTGACCGCCTTGCACAAATGGATGGCCGAAGCCTAAAGCCTCCGGCCCAGGAAAAAAACGACGGCCCTGGCCAAATGAATGGTGACACCAAAAGCAGAACCCTGCCCTTGGTGCGGCAACCACAACAAGAGCCACTCTGAGAAAGCGGAGGAAAGCCACCCTGGAGGCCGTCAACCCTTTGCTCGGACCTCCTGGAAACATAAGAGACCGAACGTCGACAAGAGTCGGAGATCTCCAAGTAAAAACTGCAAGGCCCAAACAACGTCCAAATCGGTGAAGTGTCCGTTCCCGGGGGGGGGGGGGGGGGAAGGGGAGGACGACTGCCTCAATGAAATGAAGGACAAATACCACCTTCAGAAGGAAGGAAGAGACGGAATGGAGAACAGTCCTGTCCTGGGGGAAGACAGAAGGCTCGGAACAAGAAGGGCCGCCACTCAGGCACCCGTCAGAGACACGATGGCTACAGAAACTCAACCGTACAGGACAGAAGGAGTAGAGAGAACTTCTGTAACGGCTCCAAGGAAAAATTGGAGCGCCAAGAGCCCAGTATGTAGTTCCCAGGACGGTACCGGAGGGCAGTACAAAGGAACCCAAGAGCCGCTCCATGGAAGAAGTTCCTGACAGGCCCAGAGGGACGGGGAACGCTGAAAGAGGAAGGACAGGAATGGCACTTGATACTTCAAGCAACAGAGTCCCAGCCCCAGGTCCAGGCCGGACTGGAGAAAGACAGAACCATGGAGAAAGGCAGAGTGGGGGAACGCCCAGCTTCCCACAGAACCCCAGGTAAAGCCCTAAGTCCTACCACAGATCCTGGACGAAAACTCGGCTAGAAGCGAACACTAGCGAGCCCACTAGAGTCGCCTGGGCAAGCGGGTGAAAACCCAATGATCAGGCGCGGACCAGTAACACGGGTAGAACAGTCGGTAGAACTGGTCCCGTCGGCCCCCGAGCAAGGTTGTCCCGTATCCCCCCAGAGTGGGGAAGCAGAAGGACAAACGGACAGGAACCGAAGGGTCCCCCCAGCAACCGCCAGGACAAGACAGGCTAAAGCCGAAGCCAATGTAGCCACCACAGGAAGACAGACTACAGTTCCGGTGTGGGAGATCAAAGACAATCCTGACCAAATGGTAGTCCTCCCAAGTTACCGAGAAGGTGAATCCAAAGCCGAAACATTGCCTAGAATGAAAAAAACGCAATCTGCACCCAGCGGGAGGACAGAAAGCGGTAGACCCGGTAACTAGGCACACAGCTAGTACAGCCAGTGTGGACAAGGGAGACTGAAAAGGAACACCAGAACCATCCAAATGAACAAACATGCTCTCCCCAGAGGTAAGGGCAGTGAAGGAACAGCCTCTAAAGCGTGGCCGGAACAGACGCTACATCGGAATGATCTGTACCGAGTGGGAGTCAAACAGAGCCGGCGAGAAAAGGCAGGCGAGACAGAGGCCGGTATAACACCCTCCAACCAAAAAGGGGGAGTGGGCAACAGAGAGGCCATAGGACAGCTCAAAAGCAGAACACCGCTACACAGAGACGCCCGGTTCACCGCCACGCAGAAGGCGAATACCCTGAAGAACCCAAGGTGGAGGTCCCCCGGACCTGTATAAGCGAGCACCCAAGAGAAGTTGGGTGACCTTCCCAAGAAGAGCGGCCCAAACCTGGTAGCAGATCAGACTGAAGCACCGAGGGCGCCAATCGGGAAAGAATCATACCACACTGCACCAGAATGATCTCCTTAGAGAATAGTGCAAGGCTTGCGGCAATCATCGTATCCCAAGAGAAAAAGAATGTCGCAGGAGGAAGGAGGCTACGTACGAGTAGCCCCGTAAGAAGTGAGAAGGCCAACCTACCTACAGGACGAGAAGGCATACACGGCCCAAACAACGCACAAGAACGTCCGCTCACTGCAAAAATATAACACCGCGAAGAGGGCCAGCCACAGAGTGCCACAGTATCTACGGGAGTGCAAACTGAAAGGAGTTATGCACAAGACTAGTATGGAATGCGATGGAACGCAAACTGACCGCCCCGAAAGGGAGGAAATGTACCTGGCAAACTGCAGTGGGCAAGAATGCAAAGGCCTGCCCCAAAAAGGGGGAGATGCCCAAGGCCGTACCTACGTCAGAGAAGTAGGGCATACCATACTTCGCCCAGAAAGGCGCCATGCACATGGCCACACAGTATCCAGCGGAAACGCAGGAGGTCCACCTAGTGAAAAGGGGTACATGCATAGGGCTATCCTAGCATTAAGTGAGTGTGCAACAATTCACCCAACACCGAAATTTCGTGAGAGTGTAACTACTCCGCCAATGAAGGGGAACATGTGCAAGTCCAGTACAGCACATACAAGGACAGCCTTGAATCTTGTGAGCGTGCAAAATTCCACCCATGGAATGAGGGGTGGTCACGCACAAGGCCAGCACCGTATCCAAGGGGAGCGCAAGCGTTCCGCCCATGTTAGAGGCCATGCTCAAGGCCAGCAACGTATCTGGTGAGCGTAGTATGCCGCCCAGAAAAGGAAGGGGGGGGGGGAATCATGCACAAGGCCAGCATCGCATTCAGGGAGAATGCGAGCAGTCGGTGAGAATGTGGTCATGATGTGGCCGACGGTGGATCCAGAGAGAGTGCATGTATAGGGGTCATGCACATGGCCAACAATGTACAGGCGAGAGAACAACCACCGACCGAGGGAGTGTATGTATGCCGCCACCCGGAAAGGAGGCATGCCCAAGGCCGGTAGTGAATCCAATGAGAGTACATCATATCGCCTATGGAAGGTGGTCATGCACATGGCTGGCAGTGAATCCAGTGAGAGTGCCGAATGCCGTCCACAGAAGGGAGTCATGCCTATGGCAGGCAGCGAATCCAGAGAGAGTGCAGCGTTCCGCCTAAGGAAGGGGGTCGTGCACATGGCCAGCACCGTATCCGGTGAAAGTTTAGGCCCCGGCTCTTCCGGCCCGCGGGGTGGGCACCCGCGGCCGGGCCTACGGAGCGGCACATACCGGCCGCGGGTGCCCACCCCGCGGGCCGGAAGAGCCGGGGTCTAAATTTTTAGCGGCGCCCGGCTGACCGGGGCCGCAAGTACTTAAAGTACCAGCCGGGCCTACGGAGCGGCACATACCGGCCGCGGGTGCCCACCCCGCGAGCCGGGGACCCGGATAGAGCGGGATCGTCTTGAAGTGGAACACAAGACTTCGGCGCCCGGCCGACCGGAAGGTTCCGACGGTCGGCCGGGGCTGTTGAAGCGCTCCTTTGCAGGCCGCGGTGCCCACCCAGGTGTCCGGAAGTCAGGACCCTGCACCCGGCAGCCATTTTACCCCTGGAGCGGGCCCTTGGCCTAGAACAGCGCTCCATATGATTTCACCCCTGCCGGCAGCTACAACCACCTTTCCCCTGGACCGGTGCCCGTGAGAGCAGGGAGGGTCAGTGGCAGCAAGGCGCGGGCCCTCTGGCCCTGAAGTAGTGGCCGGTAAGAGGGAGGGGGACCCTGAGACCGGGTCTGTGAGGGTGGGACGCCTGCATGACCCCTCCGTCAGGGGCAGCTAGGTGCGGACCTCCGCAGCTCCCTAGGCATTCCTCTTGTAGGAACAAGGGTGCCAATGTCCTGGAGGCCAGGAGAGAGGGAGCAGATGTCGCCCTGCGGCAGCCCAGGGCCAGCCTAGGTCTAGCAGGGACAGAAGGGGGTCCATAGGCCCAGGTAAGGGTCAGGCACGCAGGAGACCGAGGGGGGGGGGGGGGGGGGGGGGGGGGGACACGTAGGGCTGGAGAAGCCTCTCTTACCACAGCCGTCTTCACCCTCGGTCCGTTCCAGCAGGGTCGCCCCTTCAGCTACTGGCACCGTAGTGGCAGGACGTCGGGGGAGGGACTTGGCGTGCGGGCGACCCTTGCGCTGGCGGGATGCAGGGGAGCTGGGCTGCCCTGGTCCACCTTGCCTTCTGTGGGGGAGGCAGCAGTGCGGGTGACCGGCACTGGCGCAGCTCAACCCCGGGAGAACAGAGAGGTCTAGTGCGTCTCTGTTATCCCTGATGATCTGGAACAAAAAGAAAATAAAACAAAGTAAAAATCTAAAATTGAAACAAGGAGAAACCAGCCCTGCAGAGCAGGGAGTGTCTTGCCTCCTTGGACACTAAGCAAAAACTGGCAGTCTCTCTCTCCAGGCTGAGGGTATAGCTGTGGAGGAGGGGCTTAACAGTCTTCACTTAGTGTCACGCCTCCTATGGAGATGAGCTATACCCAAGGTCTTCTGTGTCCCCCAAGGAAATTGGGCGAGAAAACCCCTTTAAAGGGATTATCCCCTCTGGATAATTATGGCAACCTATCAGTAGGATATGAGATAAACGTCTGATCGGTGTCAGTCCCACCTCGGGGACTTGCTCCTGTCTGAAGAATGGGGCTCCCCCATCATCCTCTCCAGTTACTGCTATGGGACTGCTAAAAATAGCTGAATGCTATATAGCACTGATCCCAATCAGTCCCATAGACTTTTACTGGAGAGGAGATGCACATGCCAGACCCCCGCTCCCATCAAACTTGTGGGGAGGGGGGCGACGACACTCTGACCTAGGTCCCCCCAATGCCTCTGCTTTAGGTATACCCCCATTAGTGCCACAGCTCAATATGCCCCCCAATACCTCCACTCTAAATGCACCCCTAATACTGCCTATTCTCCAGTTGCCCCCCTAATACCTCTGCTCCAGGATCCCCATTATTACCCTGCCTCAGGCGACCCTAATGTCTCTGCTTTAGGTGCACCCTCATAAATGCCCCAGCTCCAGATGCCCCCACTCTAAATGCACCCCTAATATTGCCTCTTCTCCAGTTACCCCTGCTCCAGGATCCCCACTATTACTCTGCCTCAGGTGACCCTAATGCCTCTGTGTCACGTTGCTCCTCTAGCGCCTTTGCTTGGTTGTGACCTGCAAAGGGGGTTGGACTTATGCCCGAAATGTCACATTCTCCAGTATTGACACGTACGGTTTACATGGCGGCAGTGATGATATTCCGTATTTACAGGCATCACTGCTGCCATGTAAAGAGATACTGGTGGTGGAGGATTTAGGCTCCATTCACACGTCCGCAAATGGGTCTGCATTCGTTCCGCAATTTTGCGGAACGGGTGCGGACCTATTCATTTTCTATGGGGACGGAATGGATGCGGACAGCACACAGTGTGCTGTCAGCATCCGCATTTGCGGAGCGCGGCCCCGATCTTCAGGTCCGCAAAAGATAGAACATGTCCTATTCTCGTCCGCAGATTGCGGACAAGAATAGGCATTTCTATAGGGGTGCCGGGCGGGTGTGTTGCGGATCTACAATTTGCGGGTCCGCAACACACCACGGACGTGTGAATGGAGCCTTAAAGAGGTTGTCCAGGTTTTCAAGTTATCCTCTCCACACCATAGGGCATAACTATATGATTAGTGGGGCCCGATTCTGTGACCCCCGCTGATCCCAGGAACAGGTCTTGTTCTCCTTTTTTGATGGTGTGACAGGCCACACATACGCCCTGCTGCTCCATTCATTCTCTTTGGGACCACTGGAAATAGCCAGCGCTGTACTCCACCATCTCCAGCGACCCCATAGAGAATGGATGGAGAGGCAGGGCATATGCTTGACCTGCCACTCAATCAAGAAGGGGGATCAGTGGGGGCTCCAGCGTTCAGACCCCCACGGATCACTTAGTTATCCCCAATCCTGTGGATAGAGGATAACTGGAAAAGTGGACACCAGCCCTTCAACAGGCGAGCATTTCTATATTAGTTTGACATATTTTGAGCCAGATTTTTAATTTTATTTTTATTTTTTACACCCAAAGAAAACCTTTAAGGATAGGGAATGTGAAAAAGTCCAACAGCTATGACACAACAGGTGATAAGTGTCTGATTGATGGGGGTCTGACTGCTGGGACCCCCATGATCAAGGGAACGTGGTCTTAAAGGGAACCTGTCATCAACTTTATGCTGATCTCACTGAGGGCAGCATAAGGCCTCTTTCACACTACCGTATGGCTATTTTTTTAGTGTTTTGCGGTCCGTTTTTCACAGATCCGTTGTTCCGTTTTTTTGTTTCCGTTGTGTTTCCGTATGGCATATACAGTATACAGTAATTACATAGAAAAAATTGGGCTGGGCATAACATTTTCAATAGATGGTTCAGAAAAAAACGGAATGGAAACGGAAGACATACGGATGCATTTCCGTATGTGTTCCATTTTTTTTGCGGACCCATTGACTTGAATGGAGCCACGGAACGTGATTTGCGGTCAAATATAGGACATGTTCTATCTTTCAACGGAACGTAAAAACAGAAATGGAATGCATACAAAACACATTCCATTTTTTTTGCGGAACCCTAGAAATGAATGGTTCCGTATACGGAACGCAAAAAAATGCCCTTCAAAACAGAAAAAAAAAACGGTAGTGTGAAAGAGGCCTAAAATAGTGACAGAAATGCTGATGTCAGAGATGTGTCACTCATGAGCTAAAAGTTAGTGGTCGCCGAGAACCGGCATCATAATGATTGCAGCTCAGGCCTTGAGAAGAGTCAGATCTACCTGAGAAGAGTCCTGGTTATCCATAATCTCCTGCTCTCTCCCCATCTGCTGATGACTGGCAGTTCTCTCCTAGAGGGAAAGGGAGAAGACTAGGTAGAAGACTGTCAGCCATCAGCAGGAATTTATGAGTAACCCTGACTCTTCTCAGGTGGCCGTGACTCTTTTCCAGACCTAGTGTGCAATGATTGTGAGGTTGGTTCTCAGCAACCACTTAAAAATGACAGACCGCTGAAATCAACTCACCTGTCTCTATTTATTCTGCCTTTAGTATGGGCAGCAGAAAGTTGATGATAGGTTCCCTTTAAGACCCTTGTGTACATAGATTGGCGGTAATGTAATTGAATGTCTCAGGACCCCTTTTTTCATGATCAGTGGGTGTTCCAGCAGTCAGACCCCAGCAATCTGATATTTATCACCGATCCTGTAGATAGGCAATAGGTCATTATGGTAGGAGAACCCTTTTAATTATAATGTAGATTATGTACAATCTGAGGAGGTTACGATTTGGTAAATTTCATGGCAGACATTTATGTTTAAAGGGGTTAAAGGGTTTGTCTCACTTCAGTAAATGGCATTTATCATGCAGTTAATACAAGGCACTTACTAATGTATTGTGATTGTCCATGTTGCCTCCTTGCCATCACATTATAGACAGCTCGTATCCGTGGTTATCATCACCGTGTAATCCAGCAGTGGTGGCCGTGCTTACACACTATAGGGAAAGGCTGGAAGTGCGCATAGGCCAACACCTTTACCTATAGTGTGTAAGCACGGCCATCGCTGCTGGATTACACGGTGGTAATAACCACGGATACGTGCTGTGTATAATGTGATGGAAAGGAGGCAACATGGACAATCACAATACATCAGTAAGTGTTTTGTATTAACTTTCTCTACATGATAAATGCCAATTGCTGAAGTGAGACAAACCCTTGAAGTGTGCTATACTTAATAGGGTTAGGCATAAATATCTTGGTGTGTGCATTGTGTGTTTCCTAAAACCACACAGAGATATGGGACAGGTATATTGCGGACATGCTAGCGGCGATCTAGCCGTGCATGTCCGCATCTCTATAGGGTAAAAAGAGGTGACAGAATCCCTTTAAAGATGAAGTATGATGGCCGACACTCACAGCACAATGCACAAACATACATGTGGCAGAATTTACACCGTTTTATTTAAACTGAGGACCTAGCCCCACCCAGGCCAGTTGATACTAGTCGTGACGTCACTGGGCCAGCGGTAAACAGCGAGAAGGCCGCGGCGCTGCTGCCAGCGCCGTTGCCTTCTCAAACAGCTGATTGCAGGGGGACCTGGGTGTCAGACGCTGATGATCTATCCAGAGGATAGATCATCAGTTTAAAAAAAATGCAGAACCCCTTTAATATCCCTGTTATCACTGTAAGGGCTCATGAACACGACCGTTGGATGCTTTGCAGTCTGCAAATTGCGGATCCGCAAAACATCCTCTGATAATTGCGGAACAGAACAGCCTCTGATAGAACAGTGCTATCCTTGTCTGTAATGTGCACAGTAATAGGACCGGTTCTATCATTTTGCAGAACGGCCCCATTGAAGTGAACGGTACGGGCAGGAGCCCTAAGGTGGGCCCCCAGAATCAGTTACAGTGGTGGGCCCTAAGTACCCTTGTCCATCCCTGGACCGGACCTAAGACAAGTTCTCAGTGACTACTGTCAGCCCCGGGTCCCGGCCCAGCTATGGCCCCACCTCTTGCAGATAGAGGCGTCGTCGCAGGTCCCCCTCACGGCCTCGTCCGCGGTGTCAGAGTCCTGCCCGGTAGCTCGGGACATCTCGTCGCCGTTTGTCACTGCAGCTCTCGCAGCTTGTTCTGTTGACGTTTGGCAGCTACAACGCTATTGGCCGCCCGATTTTAACATAGCTCACTACTATTGGTCAATGTAAAAGCCGCGCCCCCGAATTGTAATCCTATTGGCTAAATAGGTTGCGCTTACCCGGAAGAATTCTTGCGGAGGTCAGGGGAAGGTTGGAGGACATTTTTGATTTGGGAAGGCGGTCAATGGTTGCCCATTCCACCTGCGTTCACATTGTCACGATGTCCTAAATATTCTTAAAGGGCAAGAACCTCACGTTTCTAGCTCCTTATTTTTCCTTAATCATGTGTACAGTTAACCTGTTGTAGAAAATCCCTATAGACATTACCCCAAAGCAGCAAATATTACCGTAAATGTTCAACATTCCTAATGTTAAACATTTACGGTAATATTTGCTGCTTTGGGGTAGTGTCTATAGGGATTTTCTACAACAGGTTAACTGTACACATGATTCTGGTGCAGTCACGAACATATCATACCCGTCCGGATATCTTTTAGGCCATGTTGACACAGTGCAGCGGATTTTCCCATGGATTCCGACACGTATTCAATACACCTAAATCCACGTTGTACTCTCAGCGTCAATCTCAAATCCAAGTTCCGCGCTGCATAAGAAAAAAAAGGGGGTGATGCCTCTTCTTGAAACGTAACTTATGGTAACCACGGATGGGTAGCCCACGGATTAGCCCCATTTGGCTAATATGCGTTTGGATCCACGCCATTACAGCCTGCAAATCCCTGATGCACATCCCGTACATTTTTCAGATGGAAAACCCCACTGTGTGCACATACCCTTACGTTTGATTTGCAATTTTCCATGCGGATCTGCCTTTACATCGGACAAGACCGTGTGCGACCATCCAGCTGTGGTTTCCTTGCAGATTGTGTGTCAAGAAGTGTCTTTTTCCCCCCCAAATCAGCTCTATATGAACTACACATGGGTTCCCACTGACATCAAAGGGATGCTGAATACCTGTGGGTAATGGTGCGGAATAGGCATCAGAACCAAAATGTGGCTCTTTTTTTTTTTTTTACAACTCCTGCCATTCCTTAAAGAGGGCGTCCATTTTGGACCTGTTAGGAGAGTAACGATAAGCTGATCATAGGGTGTCCACTGCTTGGGATTTCATTGATGAGATGAGGTGGAATCTGGCAACAAGTCCTCATTTTCCCTGCAGCACCACCAGTAGTGAAATTAAAGGGGTATTCTCATCTGAGACAATGGGGGCATATCGCTAGGATATGCCCCCATTGTCTGATAGGTGCAGGTCCCATCTCCTAAACAGAGCCCCAAAAGTGATGGAGGGCATACTGCGCATGCATAGCCGCCCTCGATTCTTTCCTATGGGGCACTGGCTCGGCAGGCCCATAGAACTGAATGGGAGCGGTGGCCAGTCATGTGCGGTGCGCTCCCATTCACTTGTATGGGAGAGCGATTGGTGGTGACCGGACTGGAGTCCTCCAGCCATCATTTTGCCCGCTCTGTTATAGGTGCGGGTACCAGAGGTGAGACCCACACCTATCAGACAATGGGGGCATATCCTAACGATATGGCCCCATTGTCTCAGATGAGAATACCCCATTAAGTATTACCTCGCGCCCACATTATGGTTCCTTCAGATAGAGATCCTCTGTATATCCACTTACTATACAGTAGTCACAGCCAGATGCAGAGGGGTACATGCACTGTGTAGTTTCCCTCTCCGTCCACCGTATAGTTCCTCGCACTGGTGGCTTTACTGAGGGTGTCGGCCTTCAGACCTCCACCGATCTGATACTGACCCATCCCGAGGATAGGTCATCAACATCTAGGTCCCGAAAAACCCCTTAGATGTGCGCTTGGCAGCTGAAGGCATCTGTGTTGGCCCCATGTTCATATGTGCCCGCATTGCTGAGGAAAATTTTTGATATATGCAAATGAGCCTCTAGGAGCAACGGGGGCGTTACCATTACACCTAGAGGCTCTGCTCTCTCTGCAACTGCCACGCCCTCTGCACTTTGATTGACAGGGCCAGGCATGACGAGCTGTCCCAGGCACAGCATAAATGGCAGTCACCCCCCCCCCCCCTGCTTGTTTAACCCCTTAGATACCACGGTCATTGGACAGGGGGTAAAAAAAATACCTCATGGGACAGCACCTCATGTGAACTGCAAAATTATTATTTTTTTAAATTACGGCTTTTGAAGGCGGGGATTAAAAAAATAAACATCGGATGCAGAGTGTTAAAAGGTGACCCTGTCCCACTTCTGACTATGTGACACTCCATTGCAGGAAAATTAAGAAATATTTTACCTGGAGCCATGAAGAAAAAAGAAAAAAACAGACATCTTGTTACCCTTTTTTATCATTTATTGCGCCACGCATCTGTACATGGCTGCTAGCGTTTTTGGAAAGCGACTTCAAAGCCAGATCAACGCTGAATCTCCGCATCTGCGAGGGACGGTCGATTTTCTATTTATAGTATAGGAGAAGCTAAAAGTTTCCTTTCCCTATACCGCCATCTGCTTCATCAGGAAGGATCTGAAGGGAGCTGGAAGCCACATGTCTCTCCCTATTCCCGTGGTGGTGTCTTGTAGTAGCCAGCAGGTGGCAGCGCAGCCTCAGCTCACTGATCACTGCTGTAAGGATGTGCTCCCCAACCTCTGGCTCGCCAGCTGTTTCAAAACTACAACTCCCATAATGACCTGACAGCTTCCGAGTGCACGTTGGGAGTTGTAGTTTTACGACGAGTGGCAATACAGAGGTTGAGGACCGCTGTGCTGCTAGCGCATAATGCAGTAATCCCATGCCAGTGCTTCTCTTTCCAAACCCTCGAAGGACAGCATGACCCTCATGCCAGTTCTTCCTCCCCATCTTCCAGGGCCTGGGGTGGAGGGAGCACTGTGCCCAATAGAAATGGGCACCGCCTCACCCTCGTAGCTGGATATATCTAGGCATATGTATATATAGTAGTACATACCAGGAGAAACCCACACAAACCCTAGGAGACCGTGCAGACTTCTTACAGATTCAGCTCTAGTCTGCGGCTCCTACCCTCCCCCATCCCAGAGCAGAGGCATGCAAAACCCAAATTTTTAGCATTCCTGTAATGTGCTGCAGGACATGACAGGTTCCCTTTAGAACAGGTTGCATCAGCGACCTATACAATGAGGCTACACAGGCCGCAGATAATAAATACCCATGAGTAATCTAAGTGGAGATGACGGAGAATAAACCGCAATTCGGCGCTATTTCTAATAAATGTGAGATCTCATGACTTCATTCATGAATATGTAAGTAATGTAATCACGGAGGCGAGCGCCTGCCGCTGGTGTCTTCTGGGCCGGGTGTATGCAGACGTCATATAGCGTTCTGCGACGAGATTTGTGCAAAATCGCATCAACTGCTATATGACTGCAGCATGTGAATACATAGGGCTCATGCACACGACCGTATGTATTTTGCGGTTCGCAAAAAATACAGATGACGTCCGTGTGCATTCCCTATTTTGCCGTAATGCGGACAATAATAGGACATGTTCTATCATTTTGCGGAACGGACACACGGAAACGGAATGCACACTGAGTAACTTCCGTTTTTTTGCGGACCCATGGAAGTGAATGGTCCTGCATACGTTCGGCAAAAAAAACGGAACGGACACAGAAAGAAAATACATTCGTGTGCATGAGCCCTTAGTCCTCATGCACACGATTGTATTTTCTTTCCGTGTCCGTTCCGTGTTTTTTTTGCGAACCGTATACGGAACCATTCATTTCATTGGGTCCGCAAAAAAAAAACAGAAGTTACTCCATGTGCATTCCGTTTCCAGATGTCAGTATTTCCGTTCCGCAAAAAAATAGAACATGTCCCATTATTGTCCGCATTACGGACAAGGATAGGACTGTTCTATTAGGGGCCAGCTGTTCCGTTCCGCAAAATACGGAATGCACACGGATGTCATCCGTATTTTTTGCGGATCAGTTTTTTGTGGACCGTAAAATACATACGGTCGTGTGCATGAGGCCTTAGGGTTAAGTCTCAGACATGCAGCAACATGATAGGTTTGTGTTGCGCAGGGCGGTAAAACCACACCTATAGAAATCCATGGGCCCATGCGGAGGCGCCTAGAAGTTCTTCTCACGGATTACTACGGAATCTGGCAAATAATTGTGCGGAGCCAGTGTCTCCTAGAAGGAAAGAACACAGAGGCACCATATGGCGGTTCACAATACAGAACCCTAGTGCCCCACCAAACGCTGATTTATCACGTTTTTGATTTGGATCATTTTGTCCGTGGGTTTTTAATTTGTATGGTGCGGGCCCGCTCTTAGTTTAGCGCCATTGAATGGCACTAAACCATGATCAGGCTCGCCCTGCAGCTTTGCGAGGGGTCAGTGTGAAAACCACGCCAAGAATGGACCTGTATATTCTTGGTGCGGTCTTGAAAACTTCCTCAGCACATGACCGTATGCACCGATCCAGATTTTTTGCGGATCACACGAGGGCCCATTTATTTCTATGGGGTGGCAGAAAATGCGGGCAACACTCGGATTTCGTTTGTGTGCCGTCTCCATGGCACAAATTATAGCAGACTGCTAAACAGATACAGTCTTGTGCAGGAGGCCTTACGCAAAATCTGTAGTAGCGCCCCCCCCCCCCATCTATCATGTGCCACTTATAATACGGGCGTCTTCTCGTGTGGCTGAGGGGCCTATGGAAGGCTTCTACTGCAAGCTCCATATATCCGGCCTTTGGGCAGAATCAGGACAAGTACATATTAGGCTCTGTTCGCACTACTATTCGGAGCTTCTGTTGTGGTTTCTGTCACTTTTGGCAGCAAAAACAACACAACAAAAATTGCCTAATCCCTAAAGGACCCCATTGGTCTGGATGTAGGAGTCCTCAGATGCAGGTCTCCTTTAAGAAGCATAGCGCCGCACCAGACTATGTGACATCCATGATATCACTCGTCACCTTCTTCTATAGGCTGTTGTATGCAGGATTACTAATCCCTGTGTAATGCTGCGGAGCAGTGTGTCACTCAGATGCACGCCTGCGGTGACACATTGTGCTACCTGAGCAGGTAATGTCCTCACTTCCGTCATACCTGGAGGTGGAGCTGAGAACCTACGTCTCTCCCATGGCTGGTAATGATGACACGTCGTTGTGTCTTGGATCACCCCGGTGGATCACTTACCTGCCGTTCACTGCACTTAAAGCCGCCCCCAGTCTCCTCCATTATGGGGGGCTGGGGGTCTCAGGACACGTGCAGCCATTCTGCCTCTCCGGATGTCATCCGGAGAAACGGATCCGTTATATATTTTTTTCACATTTTTACGGACGGATCCAGCATTGCAGTGTTTTTAATGCCGGATCTGGCACTAATACATTTCAATTCCGGCAACTGATCCGTAATTTTGGACGGAGATAAAACCGCAGCATGCTGCGGTATTATCTCCGTCCTAAAAAGTCAAAAAGACTGAACTGAAGACATCCTGATGCATCCTGAACAGATTACTCTCAATTCAGAATGCATTAGGATATACAGTCCGGTCCATAAATATTGGGACATCGACACAATTCTAACATTTTTGGCTCTATACACCACCACAATGGATTTGAAATGAAACCAACAAGATGTGCTTTACCTGCAGACTGTCAGCTTTAAAGGGTTTCTATCACTTCGTATGACATAATTAGCTGTCAGACACTAGCGATCTGCTAGTGTCTGCTCTGGCCAACCATCCTACTATAATCACTTGTGGGGCAGCGGTTTTGCTAAAAAAACTAACTTTTATAAATATGCTAATGAGCCTCTAGGTGCTATGTGGGCGTCATTAGCACCTAGAGGCTCCGTCTACCTTCATACACAGCCGCCGCCCAGCGCGTCCCTCCAGCCCGCCCATGTCCTCCTCCGTGTGACGCTGCGGACGAGTTCTCGCGCTTGCGCCGTGCGCGGCTGTATTCGGCGCATTTGAGATCTCAGCTCGGAGCGGTCAGACATTCAATGCGCATGCGCCGAATACAGCCGCGCATGCGCATTGAATGTCTGACCGCTCCGAGCTGAGATCTCAAATGCGCCGAATACAGCCGCGCACGGCGCATGCGCGAGAACTCGTCCGCAGCGTCACACGGAGGAGGACATGGGCGGGCTGGAGGGACGCGCTGGGCGGCGGCTGTGTATGAAGGTAGACGGAGCCTCTAGGTGCTAATGACGCCCCCATAACACCTAGAGGCTCATTAGCATATTTATAAAAGTTAGTTTTTTAGCAAAACCGCTGCCCCACAAGTGATTATAGTAGGATGGTTGGCCAGAGCAGACACTAGCGGATCGCTAGTGTCTGACAGCTAATTATGTCATACCAAGTGATAGAAACCCTTTAATTTGAGGGTATTTACATCCAAATCAGGTGAACGGTGTAGGAATTACAGCAGTTTGTATATGTGCCTTCTACTTGTTAAGGAACCAAAAGTAATGGGACAATTGGCTTCTCAGCTGTTCCATGGCCAGGTGTTTGTTATTCCCTCATTATCCCAATTACAATGAGCAGATAAAAGGTCCAGAGGTCATTTCACGTCTGCTATTTGCATTTGGAATCTGTTGCTGTCAACTCTCAAGATGTGATCCAAAGAGCTGTCACTATCAGTGAAGCAAGCCATCATTAGGCTGAAAAAACACAACAAACCCATCAGAGAGATAGCAAAAACATTAGGCGTGGTCAAAACAACTGTTTGGAACATTCTTAAAAAGAAGGAACGCACCGGTGAGCTCAGCAACACCAAAAGACCCGGAAGACCACGGAAAACAACTGTGGTGGATGACCGAAGAATTCTTTCCCTGGTGAAGAAAACACCCTTCACAACAGTTGTCCAGATTAAGAACACTCTCCAGGAGGTAGGTGTATGTGTGTCAAAGTCAACAATCAGGAGAAGACTTCACCAGAGTGAATACAGAGGGTTCACCACAAGATGTAAACCATTGGTGAGCCTCAAAAACAGGAAAGTCAGATTAGAGTTTACCAAACGACATCTAAAAAAGCCTTCACAGTTCTGGAACAACATCCTATGGACAGATGAGACCGAGATCAACTTGTACCAGAGCGATGGGAAGAGAAGAGTATGGAGAAGGAAAGGAACTGCTCATGATCCTAAGCATGCCACCTCATCAGTGAAGCATGGTGGTGGTAGTGTCATGGCGTGGGCATGTATGGCTGCCAATGGAACTGCTTCTCTTGTATTTATTGATGATGTGACTGCTGACAAAAGCAGCAGGATGAAGTCTGAAGTGTTTCAGGCAATATTATCTGCTCATATTCAGCCAAATGCTTCAGAACTCATTGGACGGCGCTTCACAGTGCAGATGGACAATGACCCAAAGCATACTGCAAAAGCAACCAAAGAGTTTTTTAAGGGAAAGAAGTGGAATGTTATGCAATGGCCAAGTCAATCACCAGACCTGAATCCGATTGAGCATTTCACTTGCTGAAGACAAAACTGAAGGGAAAATGCCCCAAGAACAAGCAGGAACTGAAGACAGTTGCAGTAGAGGCCTGGCAGAGCATCACCAGGGATGAAACCCAGCGTCTGGTGATGTCTATGCGTTCCAGACCTCAGACTGTAATTGACTGCAAAGGATTTGCAACCAAGTATTAAAAAGTGAAAGTTTGATTTATGATTATTATTCTGTCCCATTACTTTTGGTCCCTTAACAAGTGGGAGGCACATATGCAAACTGTTGTAATTCCTGCACCGTTCACCAGATTTGGATGTAAATTCCCTCAAATTAAAGCTGACAGTCTGCAGGTAAAGCACATCTTGTTAGTTTCATTTCAAATCCATTGTGGTGGTGTATAGAGCCAAAAGTGTTAGAATTGTGTCGATGTCCCAATATTTATGGACCTGACTGTACCTAATCAGTTCTTTTCCTAGGACGGAACTCAGTGCCGGAAAAGAAAAACGCTAGTGTGAAAGTACCCTTACCCTCAGTTCAGACCTGAGCGTTTTACAGCGCGTTCCTACGTGCTGTAAAACGCTCAACAAGGAGAAATCAATGCTTCCCTATGGGAATGGTTCTCACCTGGGCGTTTTACAGCGCGTACGATCGCGCTGTAAAACGCCCGACGCTCAAACAAGTACATGAGCGTTTTTTGGGGCGTTTGTCGCGCGTTCCCGTACATAGACTTTCGGGAACGCGCGACAATGTGTGTTCACTTGTCTCTGTATGCGCGCTTGTAAACGCCCGTACAATCGCGCATACAGAGCGCTCCTTTCAGAACGCTCTGGTGTGAACCCAGCGTTAGACATAAGATATACTTTCGACTACCTCTGCAACCACCAATCATATCAACAGTAATTTTTATGCACGTTGTGCGACCTGAGAATGTGAGCGATTTCACATAGGCAACACCCTATATCTATATATTTTTTCACATATTTTTTTTCCTTTCTGGGGTTTTTACGACCTTTTGTTACCTTTTTTTTTTTTTATTAACGGCAACTCCAGATCTGTAAGTCTCTGGGAATTATGAAATGCAGAACAAACATGTTTTTTTTTTATCCTCGTGAGATTTTAAAAAAAAAAGTCGCAATACCCCGTTTTGCAAGTTTTTAAATGCCTGTTTGACAATATTTTGTCGTACGGGTGTTTTTATCACATCCTCGCCGCTTGGCAAGAGAGTAGTGGGGGCATGACAGGGGCTGCGACATTGGCCCCAACAAATTTACTAACATTTACACCTTTGTGACTGAAGTAGCTTTTACACCAGGAGCACGGACATGCTGAAGGTGCGCATAATTTCTGATGAGACGCATGCCTTGTCATTAATTAGGCGCATGTCTTTGTAAATTACCCCCCCATGGCAATTTTTTTTCTAATTTAGGCCTTATACACACATCAGTGAATCACGGCCGTGTCAGGTTTTAATGTACGTATTCACACTTCCATGAATTTCCATAGTCTGTGGGTCTGTGGTTACTTCACAGAAGCACGCCCTATTTTCGTCCATGTTCACGGATCCCTCACGCCCATTATGGTCTATAGGTCCATGCCAAAAACATGGACGGCATTCATGTTTCACAGACGGTTGCTAGAAAATGCTTTCAAGGTTTTCAGAAGAGCAGTGTCCGTGGAATATGGATGACACATGGAGGGCAAAAAACAGACACATGGACCAAACATGGATCCTTCACGGACATCTTCATGGATGAACCACAGACCATCTTGTCATAGATGTCATAACAGACACAGACGTGTGAATGAGGCCTTACTGGTGTTTTTGGGCACAGACATCCATTTTTCTCGCTCCTTATAAAAAAAATGGCTGTGCCTTTTTTTCTTTTACGTTGCTTTTTTCTTTTTTCATCAGAATGGGGTACATTTTCTCTTAAAAACGTGTGGCTTGCAAAAAAAAAAGGCACAAAATAAGCATGTATTTTAAACAAACAATTTGTAATAAAAATCCATAAAAAGCCACAAAGACTGCAGCGAAAAAAGCTGAAAGAAAAGGCGTAAAAACACATCCCATGAACAAAAAAATAAAATAAAAGACAAAACTAAATTTTTGTGTAAGTTAGGCCAGATATAGTTAAAAAGCCCAAACCAATGCAAACACGTGGCAAGTGGGTGGCCTGGTAAAGTTACCTGCGACTTGCAGGTCCGGATTTTTTGGGGACTGTTGCGTCACAGTCGGGTTATGTCCCAAGTCGTGTTCACATTCTTAATAACTACTTGTGATCTTCTTGATGAAAGGCGCCTTGTATCCCTGATGTTGTATTATGGCGAAAAACTCTGTGACGTGGGGCAGGCATAGCTGGTACATTCATCATTATTATTTCTATGATTAATAACTGAGGATCAGTGCCCACCCAGACCTATGTCATATGAAAACAGAGCCTGATGGCTCCTCAGGAAAAGGGCTTATTCACGCGGCCGTTGTGGCTCCGTTCCATGCATTGGGGACCGCAATTTTCAACGTCCGTGCGGCAGCCGGGACGGATCCAGACCCATTCAACTTGAATGGGTCCATGATCCGTCCGCACCGCAAAAAAATAGAACATGTTCTATTTTTTTGCGGTGTGGAAGCACGGACAGACACACCACGGAAGCACTCCGTAGTGCTTCCGTGGGGTCCTAATCCGTGCTTCCGTTCCGCATCAAGTGAATGGGTTCGCATACGTGAATCGGAGTGCACACAGGCCGATGCCCGTGTATTGCAGACCAGGCAACGGCACCACAGCGGCCGTGTGAACAAGCCCTAAGGCATCACATAGGGCCACACCCTGTTATTAGGCCAGAGCCGGGTTTTATGTCATATTTAGAGATAAGCGAATTTCAGGATATGAAATTCGTTCACGCTTCGTTTACTGGTAAAAGGTGAATCGCGTTATGGATTCCGTAACCACACACCATAACGCAATTCCCCTTTTACCAGTAAACTAAGCGTGAACGAATTTCAAAATAGGAAATTCGCTCATCTCTAGTTATAGTACTGAAATACAGGCTGCGGCGGAGGCGCTGTGACTGCATGTTGATCACCGCTAATTGCCGTGGTCTTGCGCCAAGTGCAGGCGAAGGACATGGTTTTTATGCGCTTCACCTGTACCGTGAAAAACCAGGTCAATTAGCAGTGATGCACATGTGGTTACAGAGCCACAGCCGCATTTACGGAAGCCATAACTCCGATCCAACTTAGCGGTGTATTTTTTGGTGCTTTTAGTGGCATTTGTGTTGTTTTTTTATGGCTTTTTTTTTTACATTTTAGTTTGTGCTATTTATGGCTTTTTTTTTTTACAGCAAAGTATGAACCCCCTCTGATGTAAAAAAACAAAATTGTGAAAAAAAGCCATGGAAAGACACTATAAAAAAAAAAAAAATGCATACTGTATTAACGCTTGCGTTAACAATTTTTTTTCAAGCTGGGTAAAAAAAAAATGGATGTCTATAACATGGAAATGCCAGAAAAGGAGGCAAAAAATAAATAAATCAGTAATAACAGGCAGAGCAAGTAAATTTAAATGCCAGTCGGAGCCTTCCTCAAGTATTTAATAGGCCTCGGTGACATTGTGACCACGCTGTCCAGTGGCTGCAGGCAGACATGACATCACTATGGGCGCCACGTTACTGAAGATTAGTCCATTCACGCCAGGACTGGACACAGTTGGTTATTTTTTTCTATCTCTAAAGTCTTGTTCATACGTGACATCTTTTAAACCTTTTTTAAATGCTTGGAAAAAACAAAACAAAAAAACAAACGCTATAGGCCTCATGTACAGAATCTGTCTAGCAGAAAAACTGGCAGGCCTTGTTGCCCATAGCAACCAATCATAACGCAGCTTTCATTTTTCCAGAGCAATCTAAGAAATGAAAGCCGAGTTCTGATTGGTAAACACCAGGCCCTCCTTGCAGCACCGTCCATTGTATAGTGGCTGTGCTTGGTACTGCAGCCCAGGCCCATCCACTTGAATGGGACTTCAGCATCACGTAGGCCACGTGACCGAAGAACGCAACGTCACTGGAGCACTGCAACCTTTTCATACAGCGCAGGTGCCAGACAACCAGATATAGATTTTTAAAGTAAGTCTGACAACTGCATTTTGAGCTAAAAATGGCGATAACGAACAAATGCAGCAACCAATCAAATTTCACCTTTCATTTTTCAGAGCTCCTTTGGAAAATGAAAGGTGGAATCTGATTGGTTGCTATGGGCACCTAAGCCAGTTCCACTTTAAAACTATTTTTATAAATCTCCCCCTTTGAGTGTGAATACGGCCTTCGGGTATGTTCGCGCGGTGATACTTGCATGCCAAAACTTTATGCATCATTGGTGTTTTTCCATTTTGGGCTTTTATTTTTCTTTTGAAGCAGATTTCGGATGTGCATTTTGATGCTGTTTTTACGCCTGACATTGATTTCAATGGGAATTTCCAATGCAGAATCTGCACTAAGAATGGGGTCATTCATCAAACACCGAGGTGTGCTACACCGGGAGGATGCACCCTGTGGTTTCCGTTTTATTTTTTAGACCAGTTTCTGGACTAGGGGGTCATAATCCATGACCCCTGTATTTTTTTATTTTTTTATTTTTTACCATTTTCAATCCACAGGCAGAAGAAATGCCCCGTATGTTCACGTTCACACAGCGGATTCTGACGCTGTCAAAATCTGCCGAGCCCCATGAACTACAGCGTGGATTTCCCATTGAAAACAATAGAAGGCGGTTATTTTAGACGCTGGTTTTAAAGCGGTAAAACACAGCAAAATCTGTAGTGTGAACATGTCCTCACAGCTTCTCCCCCACAGTAAGTGTAGAAAGCCCCTTTAACACCCCAAGCCATTGCCCCGGAGGACCCCGCCATGCTTCTGATAAGGGCTCATGTACACGATCGTATGTATTTTGCGGTCCGCAAAAAAAATACAATGACATCCGTGTGACGTCTGTGCTACATCCGTTTTTTGGAGGATCCGTTGTAACAATGAGGACACGGAGTCATTTCCGTTTTTTTAATGTGACCCCATTGCAATGAATGGTTCCGCCTACGGGCCACAAAATAAAACAGAATAGATACGGACAAAAAATACGTTCGTATGGATGAGCCCTAAAAATGACCTTTCAGGGAATTTACATTTAAGCAGTTTTAGACTGAAACAGCAGGTGAGGGGCGAGTGTCAGCTCTTGGGACTAGCTAAGGGAGACACTACAACTCCCAGCAGGCACGAGTATCATCTCCAGGTACTAGCTGTGGGAGACACTACAACTCCCAGCAGGCCAGAGTGTCAGCTCTAGGTACTAGCTGTGGGAGAGACTACAACTCCCAGCAGGCCAGAGTGTCAGCTCTAGGTACTAGCTGTGGGAGACACTACAACTCCCAGCAGGCCAGAGTGTCAGCTCTAGGTACTAGCTGTGGGAGACACTACAACTCCCAGCAGGCCAGAGTGTCAGCTCTAAGCAGTAGCTGTGGGAGACACTACAACTCCCAGCAGGCACGCTGGGGGGTTGTAGTCTTGGGGCAGTGCACGTCAGGCCCGGAGGAGGGCGGTGAGGGAGGAGACGTCAGGGCGGGAGGAGACGTCAGGGCGGGAGGAGAGCCGTGTGCGGGGCGGGGCCGGCCATTCCAGTCAGGAGCCCGGGCTCGGTGCGCTGTGTGACGGGGCCTCCCCGGGCTCTTCCCGCACTACCAGCCCCCGATGGATTAAGTCGAGCTCCGAGAAGGAAAGTTGGGTTTTTCTCCGGGACGAGGACTGAAGGGGAAGCCGCCATGAAGAAGCAGTTCAACCGTATGAGGCAGCTGGCCAACCAGACGGTCGGGAGGTGAGTGCCTGCCCCGATGGCAGCAAGGGGGCCCCTGGGGGCCACAGGGCACCCTGCCCGCTGTGTGCACGTACTACCCGGTGTCACTTACCTGCTCCCTGTAACTTCTGACACTGTGCCCCTGCCTGTGCCAACTTCCCAAGTAATCCTGCCCCTTATCTGCCATGTAGTTATAGTGACCTGGTCGCTGTCAGTCGCCATGTACTTGTCGCGACATATTGTTGCGGCGTTTGATGTTATTTCAGTTAAAAATTTGTATAGATTTCTGTAATGTGACAGTCAGGGTGACAGCAATGGGTTAGCCGCCACGGCGGCTGCCCCGGGTGGGCTGTGGCGTAGCCGCCACGGCGGCTGCCCCGGGTGGGCTGTGGCGTAGCCGTCACGGCGGCTGCCTCGGGTGGGCTGTGGCGTAGCCGCCATGGCGGCTGCCCCGGGTGGGCTGTGGCGTAGCCGTCACGGCGGCTGCCTCGGGTGGGCTGTGGCGTAGCCGCCATGGCGGCTGCCCCGGGTGGGCTGTGGCGTAGCCGTCACGGCGGCTGCCTCGGGTGGGCTGTGGCGTAGCCGCCATGGCGGCTGCCCCGGGTGGGCTGTGGCGTAGCCGCCACGGCGGCTGCGGCGTCATGGCGGCTCCTTTGGGTTGGGCATTGGTTTTCATGACCAACCCAATAGTTCATCCCTTTTCGATCGGCGGCGCCACCACTGCTGCTCCTCATAGGTAGCTTCTTGTGGGGGCGTCACCCTCTGTCAACTTTGTTTATATCAGGCTATGTTAAAGGGAAACCCCAGTGACCCCTTGTACTTGGTACCACCTGGGTGGCGCCAGGCAGGGCTGCCCGTGAAGGTGTGCTCCCTCCTGTACTAGTCATATGCCACCAGCACTACCTGTTCCCAAAGTATTCAGGAAAACATGGCCGCCGATCCTGGGGGGGTTATACAGTGTAGTCTTCGGCGGCACCCCAGTCCTCCTAGATGTGGCCCCCCTTCCAGATTATACCTTTTACCTTTAGACGTCCCATTTCGTTTCAGTTTTACAATACCTCCGTTTGCCGTCAGTGAACAGGGACACTCTTCACTACAAGCCTGAAAAGCTGTTGTGACCTGATCCTTCTCACAGCTGAGGGTTTGCTGCAATAGTTTTCAGTCCAGACAATCCTCTGCACTGAACTACATTTAATAAGTCCCTGGAAACCGTGACACAGTGCCAGATCCATCTCGTCGTGGAGCCCGACGGACGCCCTTGACTTATAACGGAGCCCGTTATCGGTGGCGTCTGAGACCGCGGCGCCGACGCGAACGTGAATGAGCGAGGGCGTAAAATGCGCTGTCTGAATGAGGCCTGAGCAGCGAGCCAGTCTCTCTCCTCTGCTGACAGTTTGCTTCAATGTATCAGTCGAGAATGGATACAACCGAATCTATCACCTAAAGTCTTCCGTCTCCGGATACAAACAGGAAGGTTCTCATTCACTGACAGCAAGCAGAAATGTCTAAAATGGTTCAGAATTGAAACAGAAAGTACGTGAGAGCTGCAGACTTTTTCGTTATGCGATGATCGGTCCGGTCACTCCCTTTAATATTTGCTCTGGGCTGTGTATGTGTTTTGTGCTCATTTCAGGGCCCCGGACATAGTAGACGCTCGGGGCCCTGTCTGTAATAAGCGGACGGCATACGCAGTGCGGGCACTATCGCTGCCAAAGGTCCCGGGAATGGCGTCCGGCGGTTTAACCGTATCTCCCAGTATACATCGGCACAATGACGGGGGACGGTGGCCTCCCTCCTGCCGTGTCTGGGGGGGGGCTGTGCAAGAGCAAAGTAACTGGACGGGAGGGTTTTAACCCTTGCGATGCTGCCAGGGCCCTCACTGAGCTTAGACGGTCATCCACGTATCCACTGACTTCAGGGACGAAGGGTCCGGGACACTCAGGATTGTGCCGCTCACCTATGACCTCTCTGATACAAGGTGACTCTATGTGGGTCGTGCGTGGTAAAGCAGCACTAATATGGCCCCATTTGGGGGGGGGTCATTACCAAATCCTGAAGCCCCTCAATTTTAGGAAGTAACAGATCCTCAAATATGTTATATTCTGACTCGGTGTTAACTAAACGTAGAAAATCCCTTTAAAAAGGACCATTGTATCATAGTGTCGCTTGTGCAAACTCCAACCAGTAACTGTCCAGCTGCACAACTCCCAGCATCCCCTGGCAGAGCATGCTGGGAAATGTAGTTTTGCACTAACTGGAGAGCGACAGTTTGAAGACCACTACCCTGTAGAGCAGACATGCTCAACCTGCGGCCCTCCAGCTGTTGTAAAACTACAACTCCCACAATGCCCTGCTGTAGGCTGATAGCTGTAGGCTGTTCAGGCATGCTGGGGGTTGTAGTTTTGCAACAGCTGGAGGGCCGCAGGTTGAGCATGCCTGCTGTAGAGCAACCTGCAGCCCTCCAGTTTTTGCAAAACTACAACTTCCATCATGCCTGGACAGCCTACAGCTCTCAGGGCATTCTGGGAGTTGTAGTTTTGCAACAGCTGGAGGGCCGCACGTTGGGCGTCCCTGCTGTGGAGCATCACTTAAAGGGGCGGCATGCTAGGAGCTGTAGTTTTGCAACCGCTGGAGGGCCATGGCCTTATCCACCATGGCATTTAAAGGGGCTGCAGGCTGTCAGGGAATGCTGGGATTTGTAGTTTTGCAATCATTACAGAGCCATGGTTTGGAGACCCTATGGGGTAGGCTTTCAGACTGGCATTTAAAGGGGTTTTCTGAGATCTTTATATTGATGACCGATCTTTAGGAGAGGTCTGCGGCGGTCCAACAGCGAGGAGGCCGCGGTGCTCTGGTGAGTTCTGCGGCCTCCTTGCAGCTCGCCTAGCACAGCGCCGTAGGTTTGTATAGTGGCTGTGCTTGGTATTGCAGCTCAGCCCCATTCACTAGAACAACACTGAGCTGCGCCGGCCCTAGGCCACGTGACGGCTGATTGGTGGGTGTGCTCGGAGTCGGATCCCTGACGATCTTATCCTGAGGATAGGCCATCAATATCAAAATCTCAGACAGCCTCTTTAAAGGGATAACAAATACTTTACATTTAAAGGGCATGCCAATGATGCACGCCCAGATGTTCAGACTTCATTGATCCAAAGTCCCAGCCGCTTTCTCCAGTTTATGTTCTTAATACCTAATCTACTGGTCTAGTAGGTTAATGGTTCTTTAAGGGTTAAGGCTGCCACGGAGCCAATTTATTTTGCTCGGCCTCGGTGGAATTTGTGTGGGTTGGTTTACATCGCGCCCCCTAAAGAGTGCGCGCATCCCATGGTCCGAGTGCTCAGCAGGGCCGTATATTATAGCGTATAAGGAGGGCGGCTGCGCCTATTAACCCTGTCTGCCGCAGGTGACGCTCTATGACTCTCTGCTGTCACCAGGACACTTAAAATTCCTTCCCCATTAATAATTTGCCAGGAGTCACTCACACGTTACATCTACCCCGATGATTTATAGGGTCCCATTGTCCACCGCCTATTGTTATCTGGGCGAGGACATGGGGGGGAGGGAGTTTTTAATGAGCTGCTTTAATTACTTAGTCAGTATTAAAATTCCTTCAATCCGGCCTCCATTCTACACCTTCCGCTTGATTAGCATACCTTCTAGATCAGGGGTCTGCAACCTTCGGCACTCCAGCTGTTTGTGAAACTACAATTCCCAGCATGCTCAATTCATTTCTATGAGAGTTCTGAGAAGAGCAGAGCAAGTATGCATGCTGGGAGTTGTAGTTTCACAACAGCTGGAGTGCCGGAGGTTGCCTAGATCATGGATCTGCAATGTCCGGCACTCCAGCTGTTATGAAACTACAAATCCCAGAATGCTCCATCCACTTCTATGGGAGCAGCTGAGCAAGTGTGCATGCTGGGAGTTGCAGTTCTCCGCAGCCGGAGTGCTGACCTTTGTTTTAGATTATTAAAGCGAATAGGAGCGGGGCTGCAGTAACCCCGGACGGCCACTATGCACCGTATGACGCTCTACTGGTTCCTGCAAGCAGCTGTGTGGCGGGTTTTGCCAGGAGCCGGACCCCCACAGATCAGCAGTAGATGACCTATCAGGAAAACCCCTTAATGGGGGAGGGAATATGAAATATTTTTGCGTTGGACGCCTTCCCGGTTGATGGTCACCTGTCCGTAAGCATGGCTGCGACTGCGCTGTGTGCTCCACCGTCAGCAGACAAGTCACTCAATGTGAGAACACATGCCTCTAGCTGTGTGCCAGATAGCATGGGCTTAAAGGGAGGTTTCCTGTTTCATGTAAGATTTTTTTTTTTTTTTTTTTTTTCTTCCAGTATCTCTGCTTGCTGCCCATGAAAGGGAACATCCAGGGATCAGATTTTTCTCTTGGAATGAGATGTGCTGCTCTTTCAGATAAACGGATACAATATTGTTCTATTCACTGACTGCTATCAGAGATCTTGGCCCTTGCGAGAAATTGAAACAGAAAGTTGCTGAACGAGGAGGAGTCTTTTAGTCTGGATAATGTGGCCAGCACATGGGAACGCCGCTCTCTCTCGGATGCGTTCCTGACAGGCTGCCCGGCCGGTGGGATGATATTAAACATGCGGCCGCGGTCTTGGCGTTTCCGGTGTTTTGTCTTTGGGAAGTGGAATTGATGCTGAGTATAGGGAAATAATTAAAGGGGAAGCAGCCGTGGATTGGCATCCTTCTCCCCTGGAGTCCTGAACAGCAGTTTTTTTCATATGTGACATCCAGGGGTCTAGAAACCTGGGTGGCGGCCACTATGGAAGCATTAAAGGGGTCTTCCGAGGGTTTAATACTGATGACAAGTCATCAGTGTGTGATTGGTGGGGCTGCGACACCCAGCACCCCCCGACCGAGGCTCCCCGCAGCTTACCAAGCACAGTGCCGTCCATTGTATAGCGGCTGTACTTGGTATTGCAACTGAGGCCCACTCGCGGAGCTGCGTCTAGGTCATGTGACTGATGAGCGTGACGTCACTAGTCTGGGAGAAGGCCGTACCACCTATTGGGGCACCGTGGTCACTTCAAATGGTGTTGGGAGTCGGACCCCCACCAATCAGATATTGATGATCTATCCTGAGGACAGGTTATCTGTATACAGTCAGTAAATCCCTTTAATAGAGGGCTTCTCCTGTGTTGGACATGCAGAGCTTTTCTTCTACGGATGGACCCCACGTGGGCGTCCTTTGGGTGCTTTTGCTGTTATATAAATGGACCCCAGGATGCAGATGTGACTAGAACCTGAAGGGGTTACATAAGTTAAAGGAATCCATGTCTAATAGGTATGGGTCCCACCTCTGAGAGCGTACCGCACATGCGCAGCGTGCTTTCCAACGCGTGGCTATTTGTTCACTTTGGGGGGGGTCTCCCGTTCCTGAGATTGGAGCGGGTCCCAGACACGATGTATCCTCAGTGTCCCGAATAGAAATCCCCCTCTAAAGTGACTGTCCATTTAGGAGCTGTGCCGTGTAATTCGGTGCCTGCTCGTTATTTTCCTCCACTTTTAATCCTTGGCTGCCCCGAGCTGTGATCAGTGCCTACAGGGGCTCTCGGGTAGTCTAAGACACACCTCCTGCCTTCTGATTGGTTCTCTGCTGCTCTCTCCCTCCCCCTGCAGCTCCGACTTCTCAGATTGGCCGCTGTCTATAAACATAAGGCACTATGCCCGGCACGTATGCTGAGTGCATCCAGGGGGCGTTCACCCTGCAGTGGCCAAAACAGGGTCCTTTTGGCTTCCGTCAGACGGGTGTACATTGATATACCTCCTTTTTTCGGTAGTAGCCAATGCTATACAGTGAAGTGAGAGCCTATGGACGTCGTATCCCCCCCGATGTGTTTGTGCAGCGGGATACATCGCGGCCTTCGCAGGCATGCGTCAAATGGAGCCTGAAGATGCGATGTGATCGGGCCCAAAGTCCATCTCACGCTCTCCAGGAAGTCTGTGCAGGAAGAGAGCGTTTCCTCATGATGCCTCTGATTGCGAGGTGTGAGGAGACACGTTGGCATTGAGAGCTCGTCTCAGTTTGTCACCCCAATCTCCTACGGTGTTGTGCACCCCTTCATCAGGACATGATGAAGGTTGTCTCCCTTTCAGTAGTATCAGATATATTTTGCTGACACAGAATTACATCCCCGAAATCCTGGACTATTGAGAGGAGAATTCCTGGCATGTCGCAGGAATGTCGTTTCCCTTGTGCTGACAACGTCTGTTTTCCTTTAACCTGAGCGTTCACTGCTTCGTGAGACCGGAGGGGGCTTCGCTTTAGCACCGATGAGGCGAGTCCGCATTTTGTGGTCCAGTTGCGCGTGGTTTGCTCAGTTTCACACTTGCGTTGTGGCATTCCTGTTTTGAGATCCGGGAGAGGATCTCAAAACTGGAATTCAATGGATCCGTGCCATTTAATACATAGCCATGCATCCGGTCGTATTAAATCGAAACTGAACAAACCTGATCCGACATGAAAATTATTGTAAGTCAATGGGTGCCAGATCCGTTTTTTTTTTTTGCTAACAGCGCATGCGGCAGTTTTGTGTCTGGTCAAAAAACGGAATCGAATGCATCCTGATTAGTGTTGAGCGAACTTCTGTTTTAAGTTCGGAGTCTAAAGTTCGGCTTCCGGTTGGCGGAGAATCCCGATATGGATTCTGAATTCCGTTGTGGTCCGTGGTAGCGGAATCAATAATCGGCCATTATTAATTCCGCTACCACAGACCACAACGGAATTCGGAATCCATATCGGGATTCTCCGCTAACCGGAAGCCGAACTTTAGACGCCGAACTTAAAATAGAAGTTCGCTCAACACTAATCCTGATGTTTTGTCCCCATTGATCTGGATCTCAAAACAGGAATGCCACAACGCAAGTGTGAAACAGGCCTAACCGTGCAAAACAACTTGTTTTTGGCCAAATCACTGCAAGAAGGAAGAAAAAAAATATTTTGTTGCAATGTGTAACCCTGCCCATATAACGGAGATCCTGGGGTATCAGAGCCTGGTGATGTCATTGGTTGGGGATCCGCTAGGTGTTCTGCGGTCGGATGGTGACGTACATACCTTAGCGGCTACCCCTACTTTTCTGGGGCGGTTGGCGGCGCTCGTCTTCTCCCTCCCCACTACCGGTGCCGCATCGGTGATTGTCCGTTTGGTGTACACAGCCCCATCATGCTGCTTTCCTAGCTACATGAACTTAGCATGGATAAAGGTGCGTTCACACAGTGTGCCGCAGTTTAACGGTAAATACGATTTTCGACCCTTAGTCCCACTCGGGACAAGATAGTGAACGGTGCACCCGTGATGGATCTGTGTTTGGTCCAGGTGTCCGTTTTTTGTTCTCAATACGTCAACTGTATTTTCACCGACGCTGCTAGGCTAAAAAGTTTCTCGAGCATCCGTGAAAACCACTGACAGACCACGGATGGCTTCCGTAGATCACAGATCCATAGGACTGTGCGCGGTATCCAGAACGCTTCTCTGGTGTCGCCAGGGTCCCTGAAAGACCACCAGACATAAGTCATTTGATACGTGAGCATTACGTGAAAGCCAGACGGCACACGTCCGCGATTCAAGTGCCTTAGGACAATACGTTGGACCAAGGAGGTTTGATGAGACGTATTTATTGAGCATTTTTTTTTACATTTCTACAGTCGCTGGGGCTGACTAATGCCGCAGCCATGTGATCCGAGAGGTTACCACGAAAGAACTTGCTCAACGTGGAAACTGGTCAGACCAGGAGATCGTCAGTCACCTAATGAGCACCTCGGAGCAGGAGTCCCTTTATGTCATGGGACTTCATACGGCTCCTGAGGTCATCGTCTCGTGCCGAGCAGATGAGGAGAGCTCTGCACAGCTGGAGGGTTCGTCACTGTGTCACCTAATAGGATGAAGTGATTAGGTAAGTGTGACTGTTACTATGGCCTATACCTGAGCACCACGTGGCGTCGTCTTCTGTTGGATCTACTTGGCTTTAATTGGGGAGATGCTGTGTCGCCCATAGACAGTGGGCGAATATTGTGTCTGATTTTGGAAACATTGCTGCGTTCACAATTCCTATTGGAAACGGTCAACAAGCTTGATGTCTGACATCCCCCAGCAGCTTTCCTATAATGCAGGAGAACGGCTAGTTTTCCTTTTTCTCAGTCTAATGACTGCTCAGTGCTTGGGGTAAAGATAAGACTTCCCAACCTGCTCAGATTATAAACAGAGGCAGAATAGTGAGTGCAGCTCTGGGGTATAATACAGGATGTAACTCAGGATCAGTACAGGATAAGTAATGTAAGTACACAGTGACTTCACCAGCAGAATAGTGAGTGCAGCTCTGGGGTATAATACAGGATGTAACTCAGGATCAGTACAGGATAAGTAATGTAATGTATGTACACAGTGACTTCACCAGCAGAATAGTGAGTGCAGCTCTGGAGTATAATACAGGATGTAACTCAGGATCAGTACAGGATAAGTCATGTATGTACACAGTGACTGCACCAGCAGAATAGTGAGTGCAGCTCTGGAGTATAATACAGGATGTAGCTCACCTTCTTATGTAGATTTATCCTGTATAGTTTTCCCTGTTAGGGCTCTTTCACACTTGCGTTCTTGTCTTCCGGCATAGAGTTCCGTCGTCGGGGCTCTATGCCGGAAGAATCCTGATCAGGATTATCCTAATGCATTCTGAATGGAGAGAAATCTGTTCAGGATGCATCAGGACGTCTTCAGTTCCGGAACGGAACGTTTTTTGGCCGGAGAAAATACCGCAGCATGCTGCGCTTTTTGCTCCGGTCAAAAATCCGGAACACTTGCCGCAAGGCCGGATCCGGAATTAATGCCCATTGAAAGGCATTGATCCGGATCCGGCCTTAAGCTAAACGTCGTTTCGGCGCATTGCCGGAGCCGACATTTAGCTATTTCAGAGTGGTTACCATGGCTGCCGGGACGCTAAAGTCCTGGCAGCCATGGTAAAGTGGAGCGGGGAGCGGGAGAGCAGCATACTTACCGTCCGTGCGGCTCCCGGGGCGCTCCAGAGTGACGTCAGGGCGCCCCAAGCGCATGGATCATGTGATCACATGGATCACGTCATCCATGCGCATGGGGCACTCTGACGTCATTCTGGAGCGCCCCGGGAGCCGCACGGACTGTAAGTATGCTGCTCTCCCGCTCCCCGCTCCTACTATGGCAGCCAGGACTTTGATAGCGTCCTGGGTGCCATAGTAACACTGAACGCATTTTGAAGACGGTCCCGTCTTCAAATGCTTTCAGTACACTTGCGTTTTTCCGGATCCGGAGTGTAATTCCGGCAAGTGGAGTACACGCCGGATCCGGACAACGCAAGTGTGAAAGAGGCCTTACTTCCTATGGCTGTGATTAAATATTGTGTCAACCATCAGTTTTCTGCTCACTGTCTCTATGGGAGACAGGCAGCGGACATAAATTCTGTTTTTAGTGAATTGTGACTTTAAAAAAGCGCTTTGTCACACAATCCCGCTGAAGGTCTGTCCTGCATTTTTTGCCCTGATACAATAGGGCTCTTTAATGCACAAACAAGCTCGTTCGGCGTGTTTGTTGCCGTTTTGGGAAATCGCTGACTCGGGGAGAATTTCTGCTTAAACAGTAACCAGTAAATGTGCAGGCAGCAGTGGCCGAGAGCAGCCCGATCCAGCCAAAATGTGTCTGCTGCCCGGGGGCGTGAAAGAGCTCTCATCTCCGATCTGGACCTGATATGGAAGGGGGGAGTATGGAAGGGGGGAGTATGGAAGGGGGGAGTATGTAAGAGGAACAAAAGAAAATTTAGAATAAATTCCATGCTGTGATGGGTGCTACAGCAGCAGGGGGTTAATTTGCCATAGGTGGTGATGGCATTCTGCTCACTGGATCTATGGCGTGAAGGGTCGATCGATAAAAGAAAATCGCCTCAATAAGGCCTCACATGACCGGTTTTTGGGTCCGCAGTTTTTGCGGCACGGGTGCGGACCCTTTCACTTCAATGGGGCCGCAAAAGATGCGGACAGCACTCCGTGTGCTGTTCGCATCCGTTGCTCCGTTCCGAGGCCCGGCAAAAAAAATATCGCATGTCCTATTCTTGTCCGTTTTGCGGACAAGAATAGGCATGTCTACAATGGGCCCCCCGTTCCGTTCCGCAAATTGCGGAAGGCTCACAGGCGGCTTCTGTTTTTTGCGGACCGCAAAAAAAAGGCACGGTCGTGTGCATGTAGCCTAATGTTGTTTTAGGGAATTGCTCATAGTACAATTCCTGAATATATTTAAGCTGTTCCCAAGTTACGGCCTGTGTTCTAGTCCAGAGCTGCATTCAAAATTCTTCTGGTTGTCATGGGAAACGGTCAGCAAGCTTGTCGACAAACACCTCTAACAGCTTAGATAAGCTCCTATGATACAGGAGGCAGTGCGTATATCAAATTTGTATAAGGACCAGACTTTTGGGATAAGAACATGAAAAGTTTTCCAGTGTACGTTGTATTTCCACTGCAAGATCTCTGTTTGCTACTAGTGAATGAAAATATTCTAGCTAACATCCAGAGGGTAAAATATGCAACTGCTGCAAACCCTCAGCTGCGAACGTCAGGTTTGTGGGCGTGGTCATGTAAATAAAAAAACATCTAGGTGAAGTAGAGAACGTCTCTAAGAATTCCCAGGATTAGGTCTGTACAGGTTCTCCATGTCTGGAGGTAAAACAATATGTTCCCATTCACTGACAGCAATTGAAAATAAGGAATTGAAATTAAAAGTGTATTCGAAAATGAGTGTGTTCTTGAGGGCTTCTTTCACGCGTCCATGATGCCATCCATGACAAGATGGTTAGTGGTTCATCCGTGAAGGGTCCGTGTCTCAGTTTTTTGCCCTCCGTGTGTCATCCATATTCCAGAGCATCTCCTAGCAAGGAACCGTGAAAACCACGGACCAAACACAGATGACGAGACCCATAGACTATGATGTGCGTGAGGGATCTGTAATCATGGACCAAAAGAGGAGATACCAGCGGTCCACGGAATACCACTGACGTGTGAATGCACATTAAAGTCAATGGATACGCGGAGACCACAGACGGCACTCGGCGGTGATTCACTGACATGTGAAAGAGGCCTAAGGGACACAATTTCATGTCTTATGAAGGAAGTGACCTCAGTTTTAGCAGCGATTGTCCCGAAGTCAGTGCAGCCATGACGTATCCCTGATGGCCGCAGCGGAGTAATTGCACGTCTAGGAGTTGTCTTGCATCTTCCGACTTCGTGCTGTGTGGCGCGCAGGTTTCTTCCCCAGCTGGTTTGGATCAGCCGTGTAACATGACTGAAATATTCGCTTCAGCCGAGGGGGGCGGACGGCAGAGCGGGGGAACAGCATTGCTTACAGTATTCCTGAAAAATCACAAAACCGCAGCTTTTCGGCTCCGGGTTGGGGTCTGCCTCCAGACGCTACGTTTTTGGAAACTGTGCAAGGGATCCGTGGAGCAGGAATGTTCAGTAGTAGAAGCCCTGAGAGTATTAGGGGCGACTGAACCATGGATAATTCTTTATTAAAGGATGACTCCGCTCAAAATGCATTATTTAAAACGAAGAAAAATAAGTTTTTTTTCCCCGCAAATAGGTCGTGTCTGGTATTGCTCCTTAGCCTTTTATAAGATGTACCTTCTGAAAAATAATCAAAAAGCCAACATGGACGATTCACTTTTAGTCATGAGCATTGGCGCCCCGCTCTATGTAGAGATATAAGCCCCTCCCACTTCAGCTAGGCCACACCCATGAGTAAATTTCCTGCCGAAATTGAGAGGTTTCGTGACTCTGCTTTCTATGCAGGTCTAATATTTATGCGCCCGACCATTGATTTCTAGGTTTACTGTCCATTTAAGTAGGTTTTCGCTTTGGATAATCCCTTCTTGTTAAAAGGGTCCCTTGGGAATAAGAAAATCACAAATTGTCCTTAGGGACTCCCAGCGATCACTAGTTTTTGCCGCCCCCCCTCTTTGTACAGGGGCAGTTATGACTTGGCAGTAAAAGGGCTCATGCACGCGAACGTATTTTTATTTATTTTTTTATAATTTTTTTCGTTTCAATGCCTTCTTTTTTTTTTTAGACCCTATTTTGAGACCCCACATGGCCGTTTCGCAAAAAAATGGTCTGTATTACGGATAAGGATAGGACCGTTCTATTATGGGCTGGACATTCCCTTCCGGAAAATGCGTGCGGCCGGTATCCGTGTTTTAGGGATCCACAATTGAGCTCTAAAGCTCCCCCCATTGGGCGCCCTCCTTACTCCAGCTGAGCAGTTTGCTCACTTCCCAGCGGTTGAGTTTATTTGCCTGATATGGCGGTAATAGTCGTAAACCTGGGTATCTTTAGCCCATGTCTATTAGGCTGTGGTTTTAGCTGGCACCATATCAAACACGCACGTTACGTGTAAATCAGGCTGGCAACCAAAACCCTCCCCACTATGCAAAAGTGCCCGAACCCACAAGAAAGTAGATTAGATTGTAAAATCCGTTCCCAGGACCGCTCTCCGTCCTCTCCATGAAAGAGCCGTCTCATTCCTGTGGGTAGGAAGAAATTCCTGCGGGAAATCTGTCAGGAAAAGAAAGTTCTACTTAAGGAAAAGGGAGGTTGTTCCTGAGCTCGTCTACTGTGATGTATGGCCTGAAACGTGTAAAAAAAAAAAAAAAAAAAAAAAAAAAAACTTTTTTTTTTTTTATTTTTTTAAATCTTTATTATGGATATTGTCAGGAAGTAGGGACATAAAGCTGTAAAAAACAAGCCCTCAGCATGGGTGGGGGTCCGACTCTCAACTTCTCCTCGCTGTTAGAAAGGACCGTGGCCCTCTGGGTAGCGATGCGTTCTCTGCCTGTGATGTCACGTCCACTGGTCACATGGACTATTCAAGTGAATGCGACCGAGCTGCAGTACCAAGGGCAGCCACTACATCGCGTAAGGCGCTGTGCTTGGTTGTCAATGAAGTGGCTGATTTCATACAGCTCAAGGCAGGGGCGCAGGTATAAGGGTGGGGTGGGGGGGGGGGGGCACACCACGGGCCCCCAGGAGCTGGCTCGGTATGACTTGTATGGAAGCATGGCTTTACATTAACTTCCATTAGGACAGTTGCACTAACGGGAATGGGAACCAGTGACGCTGACGCATACCGCCCTGAAGGACACTCATTTTAGCCTCTGTCGGGTGATTGGGGTCCTACGATATGCCTTTAATACGGCTAGGGGACTTCTGAACAGTCAAGCCCCTTTAATACTGCTCCTTTCTGAAAGGTTGAACCCCTTTGCTCCCGTTGGGTGATTTCCGAGAGATTAAGCCCCTTTGGTTTTTACTTGTAGATTTCTGATCAGTGGCAAATGGATTTGAGGCCTTTATGCCACAACATCACCGCCAGGTGTGAACATAGCCTTTTACCTTCTCCTATGCAGCGAGGTCCGTCTCAAGGAGACTCCTGAGACCACTGGTTTCCAGGACCCTCAGCAGCTGGGGTCTTCATTAATGGAGACAAATCCTGCCATAACTTGGCTTTCCTACGCATCGCGTGGTGTATAGCGTTCCTCGCTATGCTGTGGGAGCCAGCGGGCATTCTGAGACTTGTAGTTCTGCAGCCCCAGACTGCACAATTACATGGCATAATGAAAAGCTGTAGCCGTGGACTGGACGGGGCGTGTGAATTCCTCAGATGTCCTTGGGTTATAAAAAGAGCTGCGACGGTAAAGGGGCCTCATAAGTCCTGTGAAAGAGCATTTTATTACAGACCGATCCAGCGCCCCGCCCCCGCCTTACCAGTCCTGCAAACAGGATTTTAGAGAATTTTGTGTTCTCCATTGCATGAGATAGCAAAAGTAATTGGAAAAGTTATGAAACAAATAATTTCAGAGAGAAGCAAGACTGTGTAAATTTGACTCATCCCCCCCCCCCCCCCACACAAGGCAGGAAATGTGGCGCAGCGTCTTCTTTTTACCAGAATTTTGCAAAGAGCTGAGAACATATTTTGCATCTGTTGCCTGCTCCTCGGCTGGTTTCACACAGGGAGGTTGCAAGCAGTCGTGAAATGCGTCGGCTCCGACTTCGCCTATGTGCCCGGAAAAGTCTCATGATCAACTGCTGATATCTTGGACAGAAGGGCTGCACTTTTTCTGCAGAGCTGCGCTCCTGACCTGGCACTAGGCAGAGAGAATAAATGGGGAAGAGTCGGGTTGGGAGAGATACTGTGTAGGTCCAAGCACGCGCTGCCATGTACTAGTTATGCAGCCAATTCATTCTAGCCATCGTGGGGCTTCAGCTCCCCCATACATTTTATTTGCAGTACAGCCAACCCCTTTTTGTTAATAATGGAGCCCTAAATATAAGCTGATTACAGGGTGTTCCTCCTCTGAGACCCACAGCGGTCATACCTCGCAGCAAGTGCTCAGTTTTCTTGCGGCGCCTCCTCAGGAGAAGCGAAGTATGACATTGTGGCCCTGGCAATGAATCTGCCGCCTGTGTGGTACTTGGACTTGTGGAAACCTGCATTATGGATGACTGTCCTGAAAGAGGAAAACCCCCTCTATTAAAGGGGTATTCCGAGAGGTAAGTTATCCCCTATCCACAGGATAGGGGATAACCATCAGATCGGCGGGGGCCCCGTACCCCCTGCTGCTCCCCTGAAAAGACCAGAGCCGCCAGTTGCAGATGCTGTACTCAGCGCTGTACTCGGCTATCTGGGGAACTCCTATAGAAATGAATGGAGCAGCCGCGTGCATGTGTGTTCGGCCGCTCCGGTCATTTCAGGGGAGCAGCAGGGGGTATGGGGCCCCCGTTCTCGTGATCGGTTGGGGGTCCCAGCATTAGGATAGGGATCCTACCCTGTGCATAGGGGATAACTTTTACCTACCGGAATACCCCTTTAATTCGTCATGGAGATCCCCTTTAATAACCCAGTGACATGCTCTTAGAAGTCTATTATTGTCACTCCGTACCCTACAGGGGCCACAGTTCCAGCTCTAGAATGTGGATTTGTAATTGGCTCTGACAGTGTTGGGGGCTGGCGGTGGTCCAGGACTCTGTCTCCCCCCCCCCCCCCCCCCCGCCTTGAGCACCGGCCTGTTGTTTTATATATATACGTTTTGCGCTCCTTTTTTTCATTAGTAGTAATATATGGCGGGGTTTCTTTTCCTGTGAAAACCGTTGTCCCTGCCTGTAATGTAAACCATATGGCGGTATCCAAGCTTATGTGTCCTTGGAAACCCCATTTTTCCCTATGGAAATCCAGACCAGTTTCGCAGCACCATATTAGGCTTTAATGGTGTTCCTGCTCTTAATGTATTTTCCATCGTCCCGAACAGACCCTTTTTTTTTTTTTTTCTCTTTTCTAGTAAATTTTGCAGTCTTTCAGCCTCGGGAGTTGCACCTCAGAGCATCGTCTGGAATGTCAGCACATCGCGGGTTACTCGCCTGGGGACAGGGGCCAGGCACGGTACACTCGTCATCTTATGTGACATTCCGGAGATGACAAACTCCTGCGACCGGAGAAATATTCAGCACACCTCGTTCGGTCAGAGTAATCTGGAGGGGATCTCTGCTGGGAAGCCTACGGAAGCCTTTCTTCTTTCCTTCCCTCCCTAACCCTTAGTATTTATGTCCAGAGGCAGAATCCTGTTCCGATCACCCGTTGGGTGATATCAGTACTCGCCAGGGGGTAACGTATGACGCCAGCCAATATTCTACTTAAAGCAGTTTTCCGGGAGTACAATATTAATGATTTGTCTACGGGATAGGTCATTAATTTGATCGCTGGGGGTCTGACTCCTGGCGGGGGGCCGATCAGCTGTTTGCTCCTCCTGCAGCCTCCTCCTAGGCCAATGATATCACGTTCATCGGTCACATGACCCAGTGCCGCAGTACCAAGCGCCGCCACTATACAATGGACGGCGCTGTGAGGAGGCACAGCTGATCGGCGACTGTGCCAGAAGTCGGACCGATCTGATATTGATTACCCATCCTGAAGATAGGTCATCAACTATTCTCCTTCCAGAAAACCCTTTTTATTGGGTTCTTGCACTGATATTGCTCTGGGTATCATATAGTTCCCTCAGCAAGCAGTTGCGTCTCTCCACACCCGAAGTAAGGGTTACATTACAGAAATAATTTGTTTCATTATCTCTGCTTGCTTTCAGTGAATGGAAATATTAACAGTAATCAAGATATAGAAACTTTTATCATACAGTAGGTAATCTTGAAAACAAATAGGGTGACCTAGATGTAAGTCTTGGAGGCCGGCATCCATACCGCCCTGTAGTGCTGTGTACGTTTATTACCGCACCGTCTGGTTACCGCTTCATTATTGTATGTAATCAGCCTAAATGAAAGCGTCCGTAATAAGTCATTTCTGTTCATTACCGGCGTATTGAATCTCTTCTCCCTGAGGCAGGATTACTATTTTATTACTCACACAGAGGCCTGGGCCGGATCGGTGTCTGGCGTCCGAGTCCTCGTTGGAGGAGGCCTAAGTCACCAGATGGGGAAGTTTAGCAGAATCTAATAGTTTTCGTTTCCTCGTTCTTCATCTTCAGCTGTTAAATTTAGAAACAAAATAAATGAAAACATACCGTCACGTTGTGCCGAGATGATCAGGTTTTATCGTGTCCGCCCTGTGCCGCACGGAATCAAAGTGGGGCAGATTTACCAAGTTACAGTTTACGGCATGAAAAAGGCTTAGCGCCAGATTTTTTTAAATATATCTTTTTTGTACCTTGCTAGACAAAGGGTGTGGCCTCGAGGGGGTTTCCGCAATTTTGATACTGATGACTTATCCTCCAGGATAGGTCATCAGTATCTGATTGGTGGGGGTCCCACACCCGGGACCCCTGCCGATCAGCTGTTTTGAGATGGCATCGGCTCTCCTGTGAGCGCCTCGGCCTTCTCCGTGCTTAGCATTGAAGTGAATGGGGCTGAGCGTGATGCCAAGCACAACCACTATACAATGTACGGCGCTGTGGGTGGTGAGCACGAAGAAGGCCTCGGCGTTCTCAGGAGCGCTGGTGCCTTCTCAAAACAACTGATCGGCGGGTACCCGAGTGTCGGACCCCCACCGATCATTGTGCAAAAATGTAAAAAAAAAAGCCGACTGAGAGGTGGCATACGTTTAGAGAGCCGTGTCTGAAGATGCGCTAATGTATAATACAGCAGGAGTCTGAACTGTCTAAAACGGGGGTCAGCAGCCTTCGACCTTCCAGTTGTTGCAAAACTACTATTCCCAGCATGCTCCATTCATTTCTATGGGAGTTCTGAGAAGAGCAGAGCAAGTATGCATGCTAGGAGTTGTAGTTTCACAAGTGGCTTGCCTACCCCTGGTCTAAATGCTAGGCCCCTCTGCTCCATGATGCCCATCCTCCATCGCTGGTCACGTGCTGGCCTTTGTCATACATTTCGTGTCCCTAGGCATAGAAATGCTGAGAAATGTTGGCATTAGGAAGACGAGGCTGGCAGCTCCTCGTAAAATGACACAACTGTGATTAAAACCTGACTATGGCCATAACTATTATCATTAGATTTCCAGTTTATGTGCGGTGTAATGACTGACTAAGCCACGTGACTTCACTATGAACGTGTTTTGCGCGGTTCTGTTGGTGCCACGGACACAGACAGACGTAGCTAAAGGCCCGGGGGTCCTGGTACAAAAGCTCAGCTTGGGTCCTGTGATCTAGCTTCCCTGGTGGTCCTGAACAATGATGGGGTTAATGTCAGTGCTTGTAGTGCTCTAATACAGTTAAGTGGGTTTAATGTTAATACTTTGCCGTGACTGTAAAGTTGCTAGTGTCTGTATATTTGGTGATCTAGGGCAGTGAAAGGGTTAAAGTGAATATTCCTCACAGGTTTACTAAGGGGGTTATGGTCCTTATTTCAGGCTTTCTCGAGCAGTGAAGGGATTAATTCCAGTATCCTTGGTGGTCTAGAGATGTGAAGGGATAATGTCAGTAAACCTGGCGATCTTGGGCCGGGCATGGGTTAATGTCAGTACACTTGATGGTCTAAGGGAGGATAGAGGATAAGTGTCAGATTGGCATGGCTCCAACTGATGGGGCCCCACTGATCATGAGAAAGGGGCCCTATGTTTTCCCTTTTGAATGGAACACCAGTCGTGTTTTTGTGATGCTGCTTCATTATACTTATGTGTGCCTGAAAGATACCCGAGTGCTTGTATGTACACAGTGACTGCACCAGCAGAATAGTGAGTGCAGCTCTGGAGTATAATACAGGATGTAACTCAGGATCAGTACAGGATAAGTAATGTATGTACACAGTGACTGCACCAGCAGAATAGTGAGTGGAGCTCTGGAGTATAATACAGGATGTAACTCAGGATAAGTCATGTATTTGCAAATGTCACATGGAGTTTAAATGTGCACAAGCCCTAACATGATCTTGTACATGTAGTTTGGAGTATGTTGTGTGTAGATGCTCATCGCCCTCCTTTACTACAGTCAGTATAAGACTAGTACAGCGGCGGTCCATACTCCATCAACAGCCATGAATTATTAATCAGGTAGATTGTTTGTACCATTTAGCAATAATAGCTCCAGTTCTGCCAAGGAGGAGCGAGTCTGTCCGAGACGTCTTTGTGTTTTTGTCTGCTTTCTGCTGTAGTTCTGTTTTGACAGTCAGTGTGGAATATCCTGCTTCCCTTTTTATTAATTCCTTCTGTCTAGATCAGGAAATGGCTGCAGCTGATAAGTGCAAAGTTACAACCTGGAAATGCCACTTGGATTCTACTTTTATGACAATGCAAAAGGTTAAAGCAGATGGCAAGAGTCGCTTAAATACATTACTATTCTGCTGGTGCAGTCACTGTGTACATACATTACTTATCCTGTACTGATCCTGAGTTACATCCTGTATTATACTCCAGAGCTGCACTCACTATTCTGCTGGGGCAGTCACTGTGTACATACATTACATTACTTATCCTGTACTGATCCTGAGTTACATACTGTATTATACTCCAGAGCTGCACTCACTATTCTGCTGGTGCAGTCACTATGTACATACATTACATTACTTATCCTGTACTGATCCTGAGTTACATCCTGTATTATACTCCAGAGCTGCACTCACTATTCTGCTGGTGCAGTCACTGTGTACATACATTACTTATCCTGTACTGATCCTGAGTTATCCCCTCTGTATGTCGTGTGTGAACCAGCCCCTGTATTGAGCAGTCTTTTCTTACATGCCTGTAGTTGAAGCCTTTGAATGAGCAGCGTTCTCCTCGCACCTCCTTGTGTTCTCTATGCTTTTTTTTTTTTGGGCACACCAGTCTGTGTCTTCCCAGCTAAGAAAAACTTATTTTCTGACGTGAAGCCATTTTTCATCCATACATATCCCAGGCTCCGTTCTCCGTCTCAGAGCGGCCCAGACTCACTCTGTTACTGGCGTGCCACAAAATCCTGATGAACGAATTTGGGACAGATACGAGGTAATGGATTGTCGATGGTTTTCTTCACTGGGATTCAGAGGAAATCTGTATCTGGACTCGGCCGGGGTTCAAAGAGGCAGTAAACCGCCAGTCTGTCTATCCTTTAAGAGGTTTTCCGGGACTTAGATATTGATGGCTGGTACCCTTGCAGATCAGCTGCTGGTGCCTGGGTGGGAGCTGAGCCGCAGTACCCCAGCACGGCCACCACAAGAAGGGGGTCAGCAACCTTCCAGCTGTTTTGAAACTACAGTTCCCATCATGCTCTATTCTCTTCCATGGGAGTTGTAGTTTCTCAACAGCTGCAGTGCCGGAGGCTGCCTACCCCTGGTCTACTGTGTGGTTTTGGGCGCTGGTGGCTGCTTGCCTTGCTTTTAGGATACATTCACACGATCGTATGTATTTAGTGGTATGTAAAACGCGGCCCATGGTTCTCATTTGCAGTCAAGAATAGGACATGTTCTATATTTTGCAATGGGTACGTAAAAAAAAGCAGATGCAACGTGGACTGCAAAATACGGTAGTGTGAATGCCGCCTTATGGTATATAGACCTCACAGAGGGGGTCCCACGTTATGAGACAATATAGGGAGCCCCTGCAGACAGCTCTTCCGGAGCCATCCTGCCCGGCGTGTAAAACTACATTGCCCTCTGTGATGAGAAATGCATTAAGTTCTTATCTACTGCCGAAAGCCCGTTCTCATCCACCCTGTTAGAGAATTTGGAGTTGGTGGGGTCCCCTGTTCAGGATCCTCATTATTTGGTCAGATTGCAGACCAGCTGCAAAGAGTGTCTCCTGCTCTGGAGGACCTGTCCTGTCCAGCATAAGGCAGACAACCCAATGCTTTTAATGGACATTGTGTAATGATTCATTTCCCCTATGGGGGGCACTGCAGGGAAATTCATCACTTACTACCAGGTCTCTCTACAGCTGATCACAGTTGGTAGTAGCAGGGGGCACTTTGTAATCGATTTATTATCAAGAGACCCTTCTAACAAGTAGGGATTGACCACGGCGGAGAAGCACGTTAAGCTGCAGACTTAGGCCGAATGCACACGGCCGTGTTTCACAGCCGTGAGCGGTCCAGGGTAACACGGGCTGGATTCCTGCTGAGAGCAGGAGCGCACGGCGTCATTGGTTGCTATGACGCCGTGCGCTTCCTGCTGCCGCCGCAGTACAGTAATACACTGGTATAGATCATCCTCATTGTGTTAGCACACGGTCTTGTCCCGCTTTTCTGCCATGTATATGCATGGAAAAATCACCTTATAAAGTACTCTTCTCCAGCCCCACAAGTCACGGTAGAAGTCAAGGGGGTAGCCCTTCCCTCACTCCAGGCTGTAACTCCCCTGCCCTAACCCCGGCTCTCTGCAGTCTAACTGACACCCGGCTCAGTCGCCGGGACCGCGCTTGTACAGGCAGCGCATGCGCCGTCGGACTCGAGCGCGATCCTGTAACTGAATCGCGCATGCGCCGTCCCCGATGCCTGCCTGTCTTCTCTTCCTCACGCGCGCGCGCCCCGATTTTCACGCTTTATGCGTCCACGTGATCACTGTTGACTTGCCGCAGATCGCAAGCCAGTGATCATCTGGAGCATTGTTATCATATTCAGCAGGTATTATATGTCAAAAACTCCGCATATTTCATGGGGCTATCTATCTAAACAGCCTGGAGTGAGGGAAGGGCTACCCCCTTGACTTCTACTGTGACTTGTGGAGCTGGAGAAGAGTACTTTATAAGGCGACTTTTTCATGCATATACATGGCAGAAAAGCGGGACAAGACCGTATGATAACACAATGAGGATGATCTATAAGGTACTTTTGATAGTTTATTAAGTGAAATGCAGGTGAAAGGTTCGCTTTAAAGGAGAACACTTACGGTATTCTGTGATGAGTGAAGCCTGGGGGAATTGCATAGATCACCAAAGCATTATTAGAAAAAAATGTTTGTTTCTAAACCCCCAGTGTTGTCATCAGGACTTGTAAAACCCTCTTAAAGGGCATCTGTCAGCAGATTTTGTACACATGAAGCTGGCTGACCTGTTGGCAGCTGAAGGCATCCATGTTGGTCCCATGTTCATATGTGCCCGCATATTCAAATGATATTTGAATATATGCAAATGAGACTCTAGGAGCAACGGGGGCGTTGTCATTACACCTAGAGGCTCTGCTCTCTCTGCAACTGCTGCTCCCCTTGCACTTTTATTGACAGGACCAGGCGTGATGGTGTTCTCACCGCCTGGCCCTGTCTATCAAAGTGGGGGCGCGACAGTTACAGAGAGATCAGAGCCTCTAGGTGTAATGACAACGCCCCCGTTGCTCCTAGAGGCTCATTTGCATATAATAAAACCTCCCTTTTCTCAGGAATTCAGGCACATATCAACATAGGACCAACACAGATTCCTTCAGCTGCCAACAGGTCAGCCAGTGTCATAGAGACAAAACTGCTGACAGATGTCCTTTTAAGGGGGTTTTACAGGTCCTGATGACAGATGCCCTTTAATTAGATTTCATAGGAAGGAAAGTGGCCGTTTCTCTTTAATTCGTCCAGTAATTCCTGTATTCCAGACATGATATATGGAATAACTACTCCCTGTGGCCGCTCGTCCTTCAGTATGAGCTCCATATCTGTCCATCTCACTGCCCGCCGTTTGTCAAATAAATAGATTTTGGGGCTATTAGGCTAATTTCCTTTCATTTCACGGTGGCCTGGTGTGCGGATCTGCAGAGGATTGTACGGGGAAGCGTGTCATCATGAGAAAAGTGGTCATGAAATGCAAGACATTCGATATTCTGGAGTGGAAGAGGACATGATGGGGGTTATTGTGTTTGGCAGCAAATTTGTATTATTACAAGTGCTGCAGAAATTATAACCTACAGGACTCGCTATTAGATTTGGCGCCGTCGTCTGAATATTGCGAGCAAAGGGGGCTGGTGTTTAGTAAATGGTGCCTCCCTGACAACTCCTGTGGGTGCTGGAATAATCGTCGTGGTTGTCAGCCAGCTTTCGCTGCGCAGGATTTGCCTTTCACATGCCTTCTTCCTTGAGGTGTCCTCCTGTGTATTCTGCACATCATTATTAGTTTGTTTTCTGAGACCAACACCTTCTGTACATATAATAAGAGCTTCTACCGCGCAGGTACGAGGAGTAACTTACCGCCACATACCCACTGTGTGCGGCGGGGGCTGGGGTTACAGAGACTGGCGAGCCGGTGAGGGGAACTGCAGCGGCAGAAATTGTGTAGCTCAGGGAGAAAGAGAGACCTAACCCAGGCCACCCCTGCCTACCTCATAAGACGGGTGCTCACGTTTGAATACCCTTTTAAGTGTCTTATGAAACTTTATGCCATCAGTTTCCGTAAATAACTTTTCACCTGTCTTCCGGTAGTTCTGTATGTTATTTTATATGGAGGGAAATGAGTCTACATAAAAGGTTAATCCACTTCATAAATGCATTACATCCCACACAACATACTGTATTATACTCCAGAGCTGCACTCACTATTCTGCTGGTGCAGTCACTGTGTACATACATTACTTACCCTGTACAAATCCCGAGTCACATCCTGTATTATACAACAGAGCTGCACTCACTATTCTGCTGGTGGAGTCGCTTTGTACATACATTACTTATCCTGAGTTACATCCTGTATTATACTCCAGAGCTGCACTTACTATTCTCCCGGTGCAGTCACTGTGTACATACATTACTTACCCTGTACTGATCCTGAGTTACATCCTGTATTATACTCCAGAGCTGCACTCACTATTCTCCCGGTGCAGTCACTGTGTACATACATTACTTACCCTGTACTGATCCTGAGTTACATCCTGTATTATACTTCAGAGCTGCACTCACTATTCTGCTGGTGCAGTCACTGTGTACATACATTACTTATCCTGTACTGATCCTGAGTTACATCCTGTATTATACTTCAGAGCTGCACTCACTATTCTGCTGGTGCAGTCACTGTGTACATACATTACATTACTTATCCTGTACTGATCCTGAGTTACATCCTGTATTATACTCCAGAGCTGCACTCACTATTCTGCTGGTGCAGTCACTGTGTACATACATTACTTACCCTGTACTGATCCTGAGTTACATCCTGTATTATACTCCAGAGCTGCACTCACTATTCTGCTGGTGCAGTCACTGTGTACATACATTACTTATCCTGTACTGATCCTGAGTTACATCCTGTATTATACTTCAGAGCTGCACTCACTATTCTGCTGGTGCAGTCACTGTGTACATACATTACATTACTTATCCTGTACTGATCCTGAGTTACATCCTGTATTATACTCCAGAGCTGCACTCACTATTCTGCTGGTGCAGTCACTGTGTACATACATTGGATATAGATATATATCCTGTATTATACTCCAGAGCTGCACTCGCTATTCTGCTTGTTGTAAAATGATTTATTCATACTCTCCCATAATGCATTGCTCTCTTCTGCACTACATTGTGGTGAATGTACACGAGTGGAGATTCTGATGTGTCACCCACTGTACGCTGCTTGTGTTGCTAGGCAACCCCCTGATCTGCTGCATAGAAGGTTAGTTATTTGGGACGGCTGAAGGACAGAAGGAGAGTAAATTATTAATCTGGGCCTTTCGTTCTCCTCCTGTATCGTGTGTGAACCTTACATTTTAGCACCGGACGTTCTTTTTAGCTTTTTATTGTATCCGATTACTTCCAGAATCAGCGCCTTCACGGGTTCTGTCTGGTACTGCAGCTCGGCTCCATAGCAGTGAATTGGTGCAGTACCGCACACAGCCTGTAGACAGGGGTGGTGCTGTTTCTGGAAAGAAGCCGCCATGCTTTCCTAATACTGGACTATTCTGGATGACTTCAGGCCGTTGGATCTGGGATGTTTCCACCCTGATGTAATGGGGATTGTGGGCAGGAGTATGGCGGTATGTTTCCTGGTGACTGTTGATTAGTTACGGTCAGGTCTTTGCTCCATGACCTGGAAGGAATGACCGGCTGTGTTTGGGTTCCCACCCCTCCTGGCACACGCTTCCCATGTTTTTCCGTGTGTGATATTGACAGAGCAGCACGGTGCGGCCCGTGAATCACACCGCCTCATTGCTGGCGTGGGTAGAAACCAGCGACTATATATAGCGGGTCCCCCTAGGCCTAGGAATGATGGCTAGGAGCCTGAATCGCAGCACATTACGTCCGCGCACCCGGGCGTGCCCCTTAACGCCGGTTCCTCCAAACAAAAACATTACGACTTGTGTCGTATTAACCTCTACCACGCTGGGAGGGTTTACTCACTGTCTGCGGGACATTTCCATGCGAACAGCGGAAATAACAGCTGAGCTCATACCTTTTAGCTTTCCTTGGCAAGGACTTGTCCCCCGAGGTGACGGTAGCAAATATTAGGGAGCGGTTCTCTAACACTCTCCTGTAAGGGCTCGTTCACACAGTCCACCTCCATGATGGCAGGTATTGAGAACATCGCAGCGTGCACAATTCCGGTCCGATATTCATGCAAAGACTTAACCGCCCAGAGTCATTCGCTGCGCAGTGGGACGGCACGTGAACGGCATCCGTCAAAGAAATGATCCATTTTAGCGCCCAGGATACGGAAAGGTTTAACGTCGCTCGTCTGAATCCGGCCTTACCCGGGACATCCCCTTTTAGGAAGCTGAAGGATTAAAGTGACAATAGGAGGGCAGCCAAATGGGAATTAAGGGTAATGACACCAGTATTGTGTGTCAAATGGTCAAAACACAGCCACCGTGGTGTCCAAAACCGCGCAGAACATTATGGTTAATAGCCATAGTTTTTTTTTTGTTATTTTTTTCCTCAATGCAGTTTTACCCACTGATCCATGGGGTTGTGTCACGAAACGTATCTGCACCTTGATCTGAATGTTTTTGTAATTGCATGGAATTAAAAATTTCTTCTAGCCACTGAGCTATTCAATAAAATGTATCTATATAGCGCCACCTGCTGTTTGTTCTGTTCCTTATTTATTTGTATTTTTTATGTCCGTCTCATTGAGGTGGTCGCACGTGCTCAGTTTAAATCTTCAACTGCCACCAGCCATATGTTCTGTTAGCCTGCGTTCACATCTCTGTTTCGGAGATCCATCTGCCTGATCTGGAAATGCAGTCAGTGGAGATCGGCGGTGAAGTAGAAGATCAGTCAAGGCCGAACCCTGTGAAATCCGGCAGGCTGCTCCGGCTGCTTCATCGCCGGTTTACCATTGACTGCAATGAGGTCTGGATGGAGATGTGATCGGTATGGGTGCCTGATGTCGGACTGCCCCTAATCAGATATTGATCTATCCTGTGGCTAGGCCATCAATATTAAACTTATAGAAAACTTTTAGGACACTTTTTGAAAACCGCGGCAAACAGCACGGGCACGTCAATGTTGTTTTTGGCCAAATTGCAGCGCATGCTACGTTTTTCCTTACCCCCTTGGTTCCTCTCCTGACACCATCAGCAGGATACAGATGCTAGTTATAGCAGCCGGCATATGTCAGTGGCGGTAGCCCCTCTGGCCGCCATAAATGGTACCTCCATGTTTCTGGCAGCATCCGACGGGCAAGTGCGTACATTAGCTGCCCTTGGCAGGTCTCCTGGCGCTGCACCCTGTATTATGTCAGTGGGATGTAACAATGTAGCAGCTGGCGTTGCGACCTATATGTATACTCTTGGTCTATACACAGAATACAGGCTGCTGTAAATTGTTCCAGCATTAGTGTAGCGATTGGAAATTTTAATTCCATAATATTTTGAGGTGGCGCCACAGTTTTCGAGGGGCAGGCTGCTCCATGGGTGGTGTCTGGTATCGCAGCCGGGCTCCATTAGAGTTGCAATCCTACACATAACCTGGGACAGGGATGGCGCTGTTTTCGGAAGAAAAGCAGCCACGCTTTTCTAACCCTTGGCAAACCCTTTAACAATAAGCCAATCACAGGTTGCTCAGCCGCTCTGACCTCCAGCAATCCGCTGTAAGTTGTGAAGGAAACTAGCAAGCTAATTTCCCTGTAGCGCCTCCGCAGGTGAAATGAAGCATTACATATTTTGCAATTTAATCACGGAGGCGGTGTGTGTGCTGGCTCCTCCAGCGAGAGGGTTGCAGTTTGTCGTTCTACCTTATAAATTAGGGTCCCGAACCTCTGTGTGCCTAAGTTGGGGCCCTAATATCCTAGAAATGATTTATGGGTCTGAACAGACTGTTGTGGAACCACATGTCCCAACATGCCATGGTTGGGATGACATCATCCGATCGTGCTGCGCACACCGAGGTAGCAGAGCTGAATGCCTCTTTTGGAGCGACTCGCCCGTGCCTTATCAGATTATTATTATTTTTCTCTCCCTTCAGTTTTATTCAGTTGCTGGAAACCAATCGTTAAGTGACGCAGTCGGCTCTGCTACATACGCGCATATACGCCTCGAAGCAGGCCATTCATATAATTAGATGAATTTCACCTGACTGTTGTGAATTCCATACCTTGTGCCAACATTCCGCGCAAGAACACGGTGCCCCGTCGCCGCGGTCATGTGATCCACGCCGCTTGTTTGCCAATATATTCAGCTGATGGTTGAAATTAAAGAGCCCCATCTGATGTGTGGCTGAGGTGGAGCCGATAGGGCACCATTCAGATCCCCGACCACAACATTATTATTATAATTTTTATTTTATTTTTTTGTCACTGCATGGCGGTATTATTATTTTTTCAATCGGGTTCAGTTCACACTGGAGTCATCACTCCTTGCCACCAGATTTCATTGTGTCTGATGGGTCTACAGAAAGGGGGCCTGGATATTGTGCCAAAATCTCGTCGTATCCTCACAACAGGGCAAATCAAAGGGGTTTTGTAAGTGCACCCACATACGTTGTCCATGAGAAGAAAGGGGGTCATTCTCATCGCAGCTTCTCCCCTGAAATGTTATGGATTGGCTCCACTACCCATGCGGATCCATTTCAGGAATCCAAACTAGTCCTTTTTTGTTTACCCCAAGAGTCGGTCATCAGCAGAGGTGTTGACCCCCCCCCCCCCCCCCCAAATAAACCAGTGGTTACCGCCATGTCTTTAGTCGCCCTATATCTGCATGATCTACCTCTGTCTGCCGCTAAGTGAGCAGATTTGTCGCCTCTTCCTCTTACATGTGCGAGAAAGGAGAAGTGATATTACTGACACGTGGAGATTTTTATTTTTAGCCCGTCTCACAACCGTTGTTTGCTTTCCTGATGGCTGTTTTTATATTTTTTTTAAACAAATTTCTATTAATTTTTTTTCCTCCATTACATTTATATAAAGAAACAAAATAAGTAGATTGATCATGAGCCTGTAGTGAGCATTACACTATGCGTATTGAACATTGGAATCCGTTTTTCGTTACTGTAATGAAAAGTATGCAAGGTGCCTTTTCTGTTCCCGATCGCTCGCCATATTGCAGCGTGTGAATGGATGTCTGTGAGTGCACCGGTACTCCCTGGCACCTTATTGCGCCACGTTATCTCTTCGCCATGTGCAGTCGGCTGGGTATTCCACCTTCCTCCCTCCATCACTATTTTCTACCCCGGCTCGCAGAACGCCATGTGCTGTAAAGAATATTCCTGGTATCCAGTGTCCTGTTGCAATCTAGTGTCAGACTTAAAGGGAACCTGTAAGGCAGTGTTCACATCACATCACCGTTTAGCTTTCCGTTTTTTTTCTGATCCGTCAGAAGAAGAGAAAAACCAAACGGGATCCTGTAAAAAAAATATATGGATCCTGTTGCATCAGTTAGCATCCATTTGAGATCCGTTTTTTTAGATGGAAACAAAAGTTCTGCACACAAAAACAGTTGTTTTTTTTTTTGCTCTCTCTTCTGACGGATCAGAAAATTGAAAAGCTAAAAAACAGTGATATCAACACCGCCTTAGGAGTCATGCTGTTTCCGTATGTCCGTTCCGCAAATAGATAGAACATGTCCTATTAGTGTCTGCATTACGGACAAGGATAGGACGGTTCTATCAGTTTACATTCACATGTCTGCTGACTTGGTCCGCATTGTGGAACGGGTGCGGACCCATTTATTTCAGTGGGACCGCAAAAGATGCGGACAGCACACCATGTGCTGTCCGCATCCGCACTTATGTTCCGCTGCCCCGCGAAAGAGAGAGAGCATGTCCTATTCTTGTCCGCAGCCATGGACAAAAATAGGCATTTGTATCATAGTGCCGGCCATGTGCAGCCCACAATTTGCAGACTGCAAAACACTTATGGACGTGTGAATGGACCCTTAGTGGACAGCTGTTCCATTCCGCAAAATACGGAATGCACACGGACATCATCCGTATTTTTTTGCTGATCAGTTTTTTGCGGACGGCAAAATACATACGGTTGTGGGCATGAACCCTAAAAGTCTGCAGCATTTTGCTGACAGGTTCCCCTTAATCCTGTCTTTAGGGTGGCTCTCTAATCATGCTGGTCTCTTTAAACCAGGCTGTCGGAGCAGGACCTCAAGGGCGGCAGAGGACACCCGTACAGCACTCGGGACAACCCCTTTAATGCCCCTCAATGGCTGACGTTAAGAGAGCTGCAGCGACACGAATCTCTCTCTTGTACTGGATATCTTCTTGTCCGTGCTTAAACGCTGTAACAAACCGCAGCTGTGAAAGTAAAACTAGGTCTGTGTAGTATTCTCAGCCGCAGAATGAAGAAATGCTGAAAATCTTCCAGATCTGAATAAGTTACCTGGAAGTCGCCCAGCTCTAGTAATAGGCTGTCACGCCTTTTGCCCTCACCTAGGGAATTGTGGGTAGAGTCGATGTATAGTATTACAAGGCGGCCATTGAATTCTGTGTTACACGGTCACGCTGCGTCATCGGCCAGTAGAGGATCCCCACTTTCCTCCTCCATTACATCATTTCGGGTGGATAACCCCTTTAAACTGATTTCCACTGTACCTTTCCGAACTGCTTCTCAGATCGGTTCATCCTGAGCCTCCTGTTTCATGAGCAGAATAACAGAAGACTTGTGATTGACATATATAGACGTATATACATACACAGAGAGATGGGGAGAGAGAAAGGTGCCCATTCATTACCATCCACAGCTATATGCCAGGCAGGATTTTGTGGGGGGGCAATCCCAAGGGGCACTGCTGTAATAGGCATACGACATGACTGGCATGGCGGTCATAAATCGTATGTAAGGATCGCCTTCTTACTGGAAAATATGAACGTTAGAGCTCATTCAGACGGCTGTATGCTGTCCGCAAAAATGCTGAATTCAATCCTTTTTTTTTTTTTTCCGGACACGCTGAACTGTCTGTGTAAAAAAAAAAAAAAAAAAAAAAAACGGATCTGCATTTTTGTCTACTTTCTGACCGTTCTCCGCCTTTAGGAATGGCGTCGAGATTTCATCGGATAGATGTGAATTTGGTGCTATTCTGCATGTCCGCCAAAAGTCATATCAGAAGATAGAACATGGGCTAGTTACGAAAATCGATTGCAATGGGCAATAAATTCAGTGATTTATTTTTAATTTTTTGTTTGCTCTCAGGGAATTGTAACCTTTAAAACCTGTCCTGATTATGTCCAGGTGATGCCACCAGCTGCAGGAGCTCTGACAGACTGGACCGCCGAGCACCTCTAGAATAGATGGTAACCAGAATGATTTTATTCTCTTACAGCAAGTAGAGATCTTCTCTGTCTCATGTCCTTATTCCTCTGCTTCCTTTCACTCATTCCCTGAACTTCATATGTTCTTTGGGTATGCAGCGATTAATGAGCAGAGATTACCGCCGCCGCCGCTCAAATAATTCATTGTCAAATATAAGCGGATTATGTAACGGGAAGGAATCTCAGCGATAGAGGCCCTGTCACCCCCAACATACAGTAAAGGCGGTGCTGTCCGGGTTGGGCGATATCAAACATATTCCCACGAAAACGATATTAAGAAATTTATCGCGATAACGATATATATCGCGATAAATACCCATTTAGAAGAAAAAAAAAAACACTTGGGTCCGCAAGGAGACATTATACTGTATGGGGCAGCCACAAGGAGATGCTATACTGCAGGGCTGGCCATCCTGCGGCCCTCCAGCTGTTGTAAAACTACAATTCCCACCATGCAATGCTGTAGGCTGTCCGGGCATGCTGGGAGTTGTAGTTTTGCAACAGCTGGAGAGCCACAGGTTGGCCATCCCTGCTATACTGTATGGGGGCAGCCACAAGGAGATGCTATACTGTATGGGGGCAGCCACAAGGAGACGTTATACTGTATGGGGGCAGCCACAAGGAGACGTTATACTGTATGGGGGCAGCCACAAGGAGACGTTATACTGTATGGGGGCAGCCACAAGGAGACGTTATACTGTATGGGGGCAGCCACAAGGAGACGTTATACTGTATGGGGGCAGCCACAAGGAGACGTTATACTGTATGGGGGCAGCCACAAGGAGACGTTATACTGTATGGGGGCAGCCACAAGGAGACGTTATACTGTATGGGGGCAGCCACAAGGAGACGTTATACTGTATCGGGGCAGCCACAAGGAGACGTTATACTGTATCGGGGCAGCTACAAGGAGACGTTATACTGTATGGGGGCAGCCACAAGGAGACGTTATACTGTATGGGGGCAGCCACAAGGAGACGTTATACTGTATGGGGGCAGCCACAAGGAGACGTTATACTGTATGGGGGCAGCCACAAGGAGACGTTATACTGTATGGGGGCAGCCACAAGGAGACGTTATACTGTATGGGGGCAGCCACAAGGAGACACTATACTGTATGAGGGCCACAAGGAGACGTTATACTGTATGGGGGCAGCCACAAGGAGACGTTATACTGTATGGGGGCAGCCACAAGGAGACGTTATACTGTATCGGGGCAGCCACAAGGAGACGTTATACTGTATCGGGGCAGCCACAAGGAGACGTTATACTGTATGGGGGCAGCCACAAGGAGACATTGGCTTGGGGCAGGGGCCAGGCAGCCACAACTTGGAGACATTAATTGTCACACTGTATGGCAGTGTTCGCCGGGGCAGCAGCCACAAGGAGACATTACAGTGGGGGCAGCAGCCACAAGGTGCTCCCCCCCCCCCCCCCCCCCTATGTCCTATGGCCACCTGTGTGACCTGCCTGCCACCACCGTACAGTAATTCCTTCTTGTTGGTCATGTCTTCGGGCAGGGAGGGACTCATGATGGCTCATTCCCTGCTTGCTGGCTGCCATTTCAATGTGCAGTGCGGAGCATGCAGCTAGTTGCAGGCAGGCATAAAGGACTGAGTGAGCCAAGGTCGGACAGAAGACATATAATTGGGGTAATCTGATAGGCAGAGACATTACACCTTTAATAGCTGCCCGTCCGGCAGCTGTGATATATAGGGTCTCTCTCCGCAGGCGAAGTGAATTCTGTGGGGGTCAGACGGAGTGGGACTAAGTTCTGACTGACTTTCCCGCCACTCGCTCCTGTACTGCGCTGCTCAGCCTGGGCGTCATCTGATTCCGACGTTAGACGTCGGTGGGTGGAGACTGCACCATGGGAGCAAGCGAAGAGGAGCCTGGTCGGCCGCTGCGGGAAGCAATTGGTATGTAACGATGCAGGGGCGGGCGGCCGCGGACGCAGTTTTTGAAGGGGTGACCGCTTCGATGATGTCACAAAATACAGCGGTAATTGGGAAACAGCGATATCACAGTTTTTTAATACCGCGGTATATCGTGAACACCGGTATATCGCCTGACCCCACGTTCATGCTTGGGCTGGCCGAGTATGCATGTGTTCTGGATGGTGCTGGATGTGTTCTGTGTAGATGCTGTGGTAGTTACATTGAGAGAGTATCAGCAGAAGGGACGTGCCCCCAGCGAAGGGACGTGCCCCCAGAAATAAATCTAGCAATGCAACTGGAGCAATGGATGGGGGGAGATCTCTGGATCCACGTGAGGTACAGGGCTGGTATTTTCATGTACTAGATCAGGGGTCCGCAACCTCCGTCACTCCAGGAGTTGTGAAACTACATCTCCCATCATGCACACTTGCTTGGCTGTTCTCTGATCTCCCACAGAAGTGAAAGGAGCATGCTGGGAGTTGTAGTTTCACAACAGCTGGAGGTTGCTGATCCCTGTACTGGATGATTTTCACTCTTTACATCCGTCATGGCGCAGCCCCTTTACACTGTTATTTCGACGTCCTAGAAATTTTAAGACCAGTATTGCTAAGCAAAACAAAAAGTTGACGCGCTACTCAGAATTATTGCAGAATTTCCCAACGTAGTAGTATTAATTTTTTTTTGCCATAATTGCCACATGATAGAAATTTTACGCCTCGGCGTAACCCCAGAGCAAATCTTTGGGAGACCTCTGAAGCCGGGTGACTTCTAGGCGGAGGAGGACACCTTCCATTTCCTTCCGCTGTTTTTGGCGTCTCGCTGGGTTACTTCCAGGGTCTGGGCCGCAGTCTTCTCTCATGGAGGGTTTTGTCACGGACTTGACTTTAAACAGGAAGCGAAAAGTAAAACAATTTGACCGTGCGGCTATTTCGGTATTTCGGAGTCTGGGAGCCGTGTGCCGCGGGTCTTTGCCTTTCCCTCCACTTCTTTCTCCTTTTGTTGTTTTTTTTATGTTTTATTTTCTAGTCAGATTTTTTAAATTCTGTTTTTGCATTTCATAGTTGCTCCTGATTCTTCTGACCCTGTGACCATTTGTACAAAAACAATCCTGGAAGAACCGGTCTCTGCATTTTTTTAAGCGAGCTCGCATCGGTTCCCGGCCCCCTTGTGTCCTCGGGAAATGGCCAAGGTCATATCCAAGTGCCGGCGTCCGTTTCCTCTGTAGTTGTTCGGATTCTGTCTGCAGAAAATAATAAGGAAATTGAAATGGGGGGGGGGGGGGGGGGGGGCAAGGCATGAATGGAATGAATGGAAAAATGCAAAGAGGTGACAAGGAGCGTATGTGCCAAATGTATAGCGGTAATACGTAGTATTCAAGGGGTCGTGGGGCGGAGAGGAAACTGGCGGCTGGCGTTTTTTACGTATAACTGACACCGTTTTAGGTTCCATAGCTGATTGTGTTATGTGGCTCTGGCTGCCTGTGTTATGGTGGCACTTGGGTTATCACCAGTTGGCGTGGCGTGAGGTGTTATGAAGGGGGCACTGTGACTGGCAGTGTTATGGAGGCTGTGTAGTTGGGCCAGATTGTGGGGACAGTATGGTTGGTTTTGTGATTACGACAATGTCTGACTCTGTTATGGGAGCCAAGTAGTTTGCTGCTATGGGGACACTAAGGCTATCACTGTTATGGGCACACTTTGGACGGTTGTGTTAGGGGGATCCTGTAGTTTTGGTCATCATATGGGGGCACTCAGGCTATTGCTGTATGGCAGGCATGCTCAACCTGCGGCCCTCCAGCGGTTGGAAAACTAAAACTCCCATAATGCTCGGACAGCCTACAGAAGCCGGGCATGGTGGGAGTTGTAGTTTTACAACAGCTGGAGGGCCGCAGGTTGAGCATGCCTGCTGTATGGGGACTATATGGCTGGCTTTGCTATGGGACCCAATGGTTGTCTGTATTATGTAACGCTGGCTATATTCTAGAGACCCATTAGTTGGCTGTATTGTGGCCCTGGCTATATTATGGGGACCCTGAAGCTATGGGCACAGTTGTTGATGGCTATGTTATGGGGACCCAGTAGTTAGCTTATTTTCATGTGACACTGGCCATGTTATGGGGGCACTGAGGCTATCACTATTATGAGGACTATATGGCTGGCTTTGTTGTGGGGTCCCCAGCAGTTGTCTTTCTGTATTATGTAACACTGACAATGTTATGGTGGCACTTTGCCTATCGCAGTAACTGGTGATGCTTTAGGGGCACTGATGTTGTTACTGTTATGGGGACATTATGGCTGGCTGTATTATGGGGGGGACATTAGTTGGATGATGTTTGTGACCCTGGCCATGTTTTGGGGGCACAGATGTTATCGTTATTATGGGGACTATATGGCTGGCTATGTAATGAGGGCTCAGTAGTTGCTGTGTTGTGGGGGCACTGAGGCTATCCCTGTTATGGGGACATTATGGCTGGCTGTATTATGCGGGGCAGTAGTTGACCATATTATGTAACACTTACTGTGTTATGGGGACCCTCAGGTTATGACTTATGGGGACAGTACAGCTGGCAGTGATATGGCAGCGCTTTATTTGGGGTGGGTGCTGTGGTCGACTGTATTATCTGACGCCGGCTCTGTTTTGAGGGTGCAGGTTCTATAATAGGGAGCCATGCGGGATCTGAAAACGGCGTTTATAAGAAATTTCTGCGTCTCTTCCTCTTTTCTTTCTCTAAAATCCCTGAAGACTATAAACTAACGGAGGCCTTCATATCTCGCCATAGGGGAGCCTTCCTTCCATCTTCCTCTTCACCCGTCCTAAGCATCCAGTAATGGCGGCTTGTAGTAGTCTGAGGGGCTCCTCTTCTGTAATAACTGACCCCCCATGTTTAGCAGAGCCCCCTCTATACCTTTGCACCTCTTACTCCCTTCCCCCCATTCCCTTTCATGCTTTCTGCCGCCGCCTTATTAAAGTTTGCAAACTTTGTAACAAAATGTTTCCTTATCTCGTCTTATACACAATAAGGAATGTAACAAGCGTCTCAAGTGTCCGCACAGGTCACGGATTCAGTGGTTCCAATAATCATTATGTCTATGGATGACGATATTTGTGGGCCAGATAACTATGCAGGAACCTGGCCCTGTCGGTCAAGAATATGCGGGAGGAGCAAGGGTGCACAGAGCGGCTTGGGCCCGCCCTCGGTGCACTTAACTACTCCTTTGCATATGGATTAAAAGTAGTTTTTCTCCGAGTGGCTTCAGCTGATCTAGCCCTGCAAGGCGCTGTGCCTGGTTTACTTGTGAATTTCATAGGGGCAGGTTCCCTTTAACACCAGGCGAGTCCACAGCGATAAAACTTTATAGCTGATTTCTAACCGCCCGAGGGACGCTTTAAAGCTTTAACGCCGTTGTTTCTTTGTTTGACGTGCAAAGGTCGGCAGGACATGGCGGTTTCATTACCGTCAGTGTCTCTGTGAAGATTGGATGGACGCTTTCAGTTCAGAGAAGACGCCAAGTCTAAAAAACACGCTTCCTTTTTATCTTCTCTGTTCCCTATTAGGACTCTTTCACACGAGTGGATGCGGTGCGGGTAATCCGCTGCGTGAAAGAGAGCCGAGCCCCGCTCCGGACAGCAGAGACACGGAGCATCAACATGATTGATAATGCTCTTCATCTCTGTGACCTTTTTACTACAAAATCACAGATAAAGTTGTCACTGTGATTTTGTAGTAAAAAGGTCACAGAGAGGCGAAGAGCATTATCAATCATGTTAATGCTCCGTGTCTCTGCTGTGCGGAGCGGGGCTCGGCTCTCCTTCACGCAGCGGATTACCCGCACCGCATCCACTCGTGTGAAAGAGCCCTTATGCTATTTCATCTCAAACTGCAAGTGCATGAGTCGATCAAGAAATCGTCACTGTGTCCCAGGAGCTCAGCCGGATCCCCCCTCCTCCTCCTGACTGTCCTTTGTCTGTAAGGCCTCTTTCACACTTGCGTTGTCCAGATCCGGCGTGTACTCCACTTGCCGGAATTACACGCCGGATCCGGAAAAACGCAAGTGTACTGAAAGCATTTGAAGACGGATCCGTCTTCAAAATGCGTTCAGTGTTACTATGGCACCCAGGACGCTATTAAAGTCCTGGTTGCCATAGTAGTGGTGGGGAGCGGGGAGCGGTATACTTACCGTCCGTGCGGCTCCCCGGGCGCTCCAGAATGACGTCAGAGCGCCCCATGCGCATGGATGACGTGTCCATGTGATCACGTGATCCATGCGCTTGGGGCGCCCTGACGTCACTCTGGAGCGCCCCGGGAGCCGCACGGACGGTAAGTATACTGCTCCCCCGCTCCCCGCTACACTTTACCATGGCTGCCAGGACTTTAGCGTCCCGGCAGCCATGGTAACCATTCAGAAAAAGCTAAACGTCGGATCCGGCAATGCGCCGAAACGACGTTTAGCTTAAGGCCGGATCCGGATCAATGCCTTTCAATAGGCATTAATTCCGGATCCGGCCTTGCGGCAAGTCTTCAGGATTTTTGGCCGGAGCAAAAAGCGCAGCATGCAGCGGTATTTTCTCCGGCCAAAAAACGTTCCGTTCCGGAACTGAAGACATCCTGATGCATCCTGAACGGATTTCTCTCCATTCAGAATGCATTGGGATAAAACTGATCAGGATTCTTCCGGCATAGAGCCCCGACGACGGAACTCTATGCCGGAAGAAAAGAACGCAGGTGTGAAAGAGCCCTGAGACAGCTGGCTGCAGCAGAAGCCTCCCCGCTCTGCCCTGCCTGCAGTAAGTCTGCCCTGAACAGAAATCGTGGGGCACAGAGCTCAGCTCAGCTCTTTGCCCCAATTGGTGGGGGGGGGGGGGTCTTGCAACATTTTACTGGGATGATAGATATTTTTGAAAATGATAGGTGCCCTTTAAATCTAATATTTGTTCTGCTCTGGGGGCAGGTTGACAACACCCAGGGGTACTAGCCTGTGCACCTGAACATTAAAATAAAACCCCATTCACCTGTCAAAGGTCCTGACGCTGCTCCATTTCTTTACACTTCTGGTCCCCAGAAGGACCAGGAAGCGGTTTGGTCCTGTTACCACTGCAGCCAATCACAGGCCTCAGAGGCTTGAGCGGTACGTCACTGCTGTGGTGTACCATTCTAGCCGCTGTGACCGCTGAGGTGTATCTGGCCACTTCGGCCAAGGGACCAAGCCGCTTCCTGGTCCTGCAGGGACCAGAAATGGTCTGGAATGGAGAAACAGCGGGACCGCAGACAGGTGAGTGTGTTTTTTTTTTTTTTTTTTTTTTTTTTTTTTTTTTTCAGGGGGTCAAGTTAGGACCTCATGGGGTCTTTAACATCTGCCGCCTCCTGACAGTGAAATTCATACTGACCTGTGTTCTCCAACCAGGCAGCCTCCGCCTATCAGAACATGCTAGGAGTTGTAGTCTTAGAACAGCTAGAGAGCTGCAGGTTGGAGGACAAGCTTAAGATATTGATCTTGAAGGGTAAGAAGCCTTGTCACTCATCACTGAGAACATGTCTGACTACTTTACAGATAGGATCAGAGCAGAACACAATATTAAACATTTTGAAGACGTGCGCCTAATACTTTGTTACAATGTATCAGTGAAGTCCATGTTGTCTTCTAGCTTACAGAGAGTGTCTTGACTGGACACTTGTAACAAACCCTCAGCTGCAAGAGGTACTAGAGACTGTTCACACGTTGTGATTTTGACTTGGATTTCGGCGCAGTTTCTGTGTCAAATCCAGTGAACATCCACCTTCAAAGACATCTGAATGCTGTTTTCGTAAACCCGGGCAATAATCGGTGCAGATCGCTGTCCTGGGCAATAATCTGCACTTCTAAAACGATTAGCGCTATTACACCATCGCCACGCGGCTCCTTGGCCCATCCATGGTAGAAATCTGAATTTCCGTCCCAGATGTCTGTTGCATATCCACCTTGGATGTGACCTGAGGATACTTTACAGGTGTTAACAAGACTTTTCCCATTCACTGACGGCAAACGGAGATATTGAAAATGGGGGAGACATTGAAATGCAAAGCCTGCTGGAAATTTGCAGGACTTCATTTCCACGCTCGTTGGTTGCAGGATTGTGACGGTTTCCCCAGTGGGTCCCAGACCTGGAACATGTTCCAGGTTTCCAGTATAAGCCGGGTGGAGAAGGGGGGAGAAATGTTTTACCACTGAGTCATGTCATGTGGGGGAGGGGACGCTGCTCCTTCGCTGGTAGGAAGTGAACCTTTATGCCATGTGAACATCTGCACGAGACTCCACAGACCTCACCTGGTGCCTCCTGCTTTCTGCAGCTACAAACTGCACCTTGCCCAAAATTAAAGTGGGAAAACGCTGACAGGGTGGCATGCATGGGGCCACGGGGGTGCGAGTCCCGCAGTAGGGGGCCTTTGTGAGTTTATACCCTGCTATAGGAGAACACTTGCATCTTACATTGTGCAAGGTACCACGTGGGCCTGTAGGCACCATATTATGCACTTGCCCTCCCCCATGTACATGTTCAGCTTGTCCAAGCATGCATGTGTATTCAGTAGAGGAGGGATGCCTCTGCTGCTGGATCGGGCACATTCAGAACGAACATGCTTGATATCTGCCGTCAGACGGGGAGTTGGAAACCCCTCGTACACAATAGAGGGACAGTCAGATATTTCTCATATCTTGGGTGGCGTAAAGAGCGTCACCTCTTTATAATTATTAGATCGGCGGGGGGACGGGGGGGTCCTACTGCTGGACCTCCTCCAATCGGGAGAACAGGGAACCCCGTACACAGTGGAGCCCCCTGAAATGGACGGTCAGAGGTGCACGCAGCTGCTCTGCTCCTTTCTATGGGAATTCTTGAGAGACCACCCGGCCCACTCCGTTCAGTACAGTGGGAGTCCCGGCGGTAGGACCTCCACCAATCTACTAGTTATCCCCTATCCTATGGATACAGAATAAGTTCTCTCAACCAGAATACCCCTTTAATGTGCCTTAGAGTACCCCTTTTATACACTTATTCCGGTGGCTCTCCTCTAAGTTACGTCGTAGCTTTAATACCTGGGTAATAAATATTGCAAATGTTAAAATGCAGCAAAATGAATTAAAAAAAATATTCCTAAAAATTGAGCTAAGTAATCCCATTTACAGCCGGCAGATACACACTGCTTGTGCTTCCTCCTCCTTGTGTGCCAAGGATGGGGCCCGGACTTGTCCCAGAAGACTCCTTGGAAATGCCATACATTCCTCCATTGTTTCCTTCCTTGGTGCAGCAGAAGGGATCCATGCTGGAGCCGAGCATGAGAACTGCCCCCATGTCACACCTGAGAGGGTCACTAGCCTCCCCCTTTCATACCCTAGTGAAAGGTTTTGTTGTTGTTGTTTTTTGACCTGCTCATACATTATAAATACACTGCAGAAACCAAACACCGCCGCGTGTGCAAAATGCTGCGGAGCAGGACAGTGCTCGGGTCTGCAGCGCCCCCTCCAGGGACCACTAAACCTGACATGCTGGTTACCCTCCCACTCCTGTGGGCAAACATTTCAGATATGATGATTAACAAGGGGTTTCTTTCTATACAGCGAAGACTGATACTTATTATGCAATTGTTATTTAGGCTATTTCCTTCATAATACAATAATATTGGAATCGCCCCGTGGGGGGGGGGGGGGGGGGGGGGGGATTCCAGTGATGGCTTCTTATTTTGGGAACTGTTATTTTTGCAATTACCCAATAAATTGATAAAGGTATAGCACACATCCTGTCTCCTGATTTGGGGCTTTGTGCCACTTAAACTGGAGGAGACGGTTGTCACTTGAACACGTGTCAGCAGTTGGGCTGCATACAATTTGCAAACACTGACCGTAATGGAGAGCAAGAGCGTTCTCCGATCCCCAGCAAACCCCATGACCTTCCATTTTTAAATCTCTACCACTTCTATGATGTCCAGTTCATTAAGGGGGTTCTCTGCTTTGCGAAATTGTCCCTTTACAATAAGTTGATCGTCGTGTGTCCCCCAGCCGGGACCTCCAGCAATCAGCTGCGATCTCTGACAGTAAATGTTCAGTTTCCCTGCAGCTCCACCGCTGGGCAAATTAAGTATTACACCCTGCTCATTCACATCAATGTCTTGCCTGTGCAATGTAGGACAGGACGGGTCCTCCACAGCGACAGACGCTCCTTATCACTGCTCTCTACAGTGACAAAAAAATGGTGGTCCTGGACAACGGAACCCCCTCCTCTGTTACCCAGAATTCCCTAGTGGGGTCATTAGCGTTTTCTAAATTGGACAACCCCTTTTCATGTGCCCTTATAGGAATAATTAGATAAAATTTTACTTGAATTTTTTTTTTTTTTTAACAACGTGGCTGAGGACTGTGGACAGGATCCCTATCCATAATTCATTTAACTGGTGAAGAGTATATAAAACTGCTCACCTCCGAGCTGGATACAAGGCCCGGCCTCTACACGTGAGGAGCTGTGTATACATGAATCCCGACCCGGAGACTGCTGGTTATCCTCCGCACATAAACATTTAGACTGTATATGGCGTCGTGGCATCTCTGGAAGTCGCTTACATTATATATTTTGGCTGCACTGACCGCTGGTTTTTCTTCTTTTTTTTTTCAGAGCGGAAAAGACAGAGGTTTTAAGCGATGACCTTCTAACTGTAAGTAATGTGACTCCACACCCCGCCAGCACCTCATGGATATGTTAGGGACCTAGGACTCCATTGCTTCCTGATATAGAAGAGCAGCTTGTGGCCACATCTCCTCCTGCGTCTCTGCATCAGCAGCTGTGTGTGAACAGGGGCAGGTTTCTGGAGGATGGCCGGTACATGTAGTGCGCCATTTGGCCGTCCACGCCTCATGTCCAGTGTGGTTTTGGCCCGGCCCATGTTTTTGTACACAAGCCTCGGTTCCCGTGTTGTTTTTGGGCAGCCCTTCCACTGAACTCTTTCCAGACTGGTGACACACAGGAGCTGGGAGAAGAGAAGAACAATCGACTGGCTTTCCTACAATTCAAGCGGCAGGCAGGGTGTGGGGCTGCCCGGCTGAATCATCGCCACAGTTTGGCCGGTGTCACTATTGTTTACAACCTGCTTTACTCAGATTTTCTGCTATTTTATGCTAACCTTCACATGCTTCATTAGTCTGCTTTTAATAGAGTCACATGGCCGTATAAAAGGTCTGTATATTTCCTTCCAAAAATGGGAGGAGGAGGGGGGGGGACTAGGAAAGGAAATTTCTACATAATAGTTTTTCTGCTTCTGTTATCTTTCATGATGTAATACAAGTAAGAGTTTTATTCGCCCCTTGTAAACAATTCATAAACTGCAGAGAGGAGTAAGGATAAGAAGTGACAACAACTTTTAGCAGAGAATGCCTCAGATAACAGGTTGTCAATTGTCATGGCCACTAAAGATATAGAAGAATATACCTACTATAATACTGCTCCTATGTACAAGAATATAACTACTATAATACCGCTCCTATGTACAAGAATATAACTACTATAATACTGCTCCTATGTACAAGAATATAACTACTATAATACTGCTCCTATGTACAAGAATATAACTACTATAATACTGCTCCTATGTACAAGAATATAACTACTATAATACTGCCTCCTATGTACAGGAATATAACTACTATAATACTGCTCCTATGTACAAGAATATAACTACTATAATACTGCTCCTATGTACAAGAATATAACTACTATAATACTACTCCTATGTACAGGAATATAACTACTATAATACTGCCTCCTATGTACAAGAATATAACTACTATAATACTGCTCCTATGTACAAGAATATAACTACTATAATACTGCTCCTATGTACAGGAATATAACTACTATAATACTGCTCCTATGTACAAGAATATAACTACTATAATACTGCCCCCTATGTACAGGAATATAACTACTATAATACTGCTCCTATGTACAAGATTATAACTACTATAATACTGCTCCTATGTACAAGAATATAACTACTATAATACTGCTCCTATGTACAAGAATATAACTACTATAATACTGCTCCTATGTACAGGAATATAACTACTATAATACTGCTCCTATGTACAAGAATATAACTACTATAATACTGCCTCCTATGTACAAGAATATAACTACTATAATACTGTTCCTATGTACAAGAATATAACTACTATAATACTGCTCCTATGTACAAGAATATAACTACTATAATACTGCTCCTATGTACAAGAATATAACTACTATAATACTGCTCCTATGTATAAGAATATAACTACTATAATACTGCCTCCTATGTACAAGAATATAACTACTATAATACTGCTCCTATGTACAAGAATATAACTACTATAATACTGCTCCTATGTACAAGAATATAACTACTATAATACTGCCTCCTATGTACAAGAATATAACTACTATAATACCTGCTCTTTATAGACAAAGACTTGGATAAGAAATTGTTTGCTGTCTAATGAGTGTTGCTTGTAGAAATGTTCCTATAGGGATGGAGATTGCAGCAGCTCCCACATCAGGCGGCATTCCCCTGCCTGAGAACCTGGTACAGTGTGTTACAGGAGATAAGAGATTTCAGTGACTAGCCATCGCTTTTCAAGGAGACGGATTAGTTAAGGAGGACCAGAGGTCTGCAAAAATAGTAGACATTCTGCCCACGCTCCTCCGAAAAATAAAACTTTCTCTTTTGATCATGGACTGAATAGAACTGCAGGTGTTAGATGAAGTCTGGGCTCCTACTGTGCAGTTTATTTTAAATAAAAAATACTTGTGGTACTTACTGTGCAGTTACACCTATTTGAAACTAAGTGCCCATAGTTTTCACTGGGTACACTAAGACTTCTGATCTGCAGCTCTGGAGTATAATACAGGATGTAACTCAGGATCAGTACAGGATAAGTAATGTAATGTATGTAGACAGTGAGTGCAGCTCTGGAGTATAATACAGGATGTAACTCAGGATCAGTACAGGATAAGTAATGTAATGTATGTAGACAGTGACTGCACCAGCAGAATAGTGAGTGCAGCTCTGGAGTATAATACAGGATGTAACTCAGGATCAGTACAGGATAAGTAATGTAATGTATGTACACAGTGACTGCACCAGCAGAATAGCGAGTGCAGCTCTGCAGTATAATACAGGATGTAACTCAGGATCAGTGCAGGATAAGTAATGTAATGTATGTACACAGTGACTGCACCAGCAGAATAGCGAGTGCAGCTCTGCAGTATAATACAGGATGTAACTCAGGATCAGTACAGGATAAGTAATGTATGTACACAGTGACTGCACCGGGAGAATAGTGAGTGCAGCTCTGGAGTATAATACAGGATGTAACTCAGGATCAGTACAGGATAAGTGATGTATGTACACAGTGACTGCACCGGGAGAATAGTGAGTGCAGCTCTGGAGTATAATACAGGATGTAACTCAGGATCAGTACAGGATAAGTGATGTATGTACACAGTGACTGCACCGGGAGAATAGTGAGTGCAGCTCTGGAGTATAATACAGGATGTAACTCAGGATCGGTACAGGATAAGTAATGTATGTACACAGTGACTGCACCGGGAGAATAGTGAGTGCAGCTCTGGAGTATAATACAGGATGTAACTCAGGATCAGTACAGGATAAGTGATGTATGTACACAGTGACTGCACCGGGAGAATAGTGAGTGCAGCTCTGGAGTATAATACAGGATGTAACTCAGGATCAGTACAGGATAAGTGATGTATGTACACAGTGACTGCACCAGCAGAATAGTCAGTGCAGCTCTGGTTACATCCTGTATAGACTCCAGAGCTGCATTCACTATTCTGCTGGTTGACTTTGGAAACTGTGAACACATTTAGCTGTGTTCTTATGATGTTGGAGGACATTACTACCTATATCAGATGACTGCTCTGTGCCTTGTGTAAGGATAACCCTTGAATGCAGTTTGCCAGTATAAGCTGTGTGCAGGGACTGAACAAGCAGAAAAACTTTGGAGATCCTAACTCTAAAATGTGCAGAATTAAATGCAGCTCTGGAGTATAAAACAGGTTTTTACTCAGAATCCATATGAGATAATTGTCCCAGGTTCTTTGATATGTTCTAAAGTAGCAGTCTTTTACCAGTGGCTCTCCAGCTGTTACAGAACTACAACTCTCAGCATGTCCTGATTTCCTTTTGCCACTGAGACCTCCTGGAAGTAGTAGTGTTGCAACAGCTGGATAACTGAACTGACCAGGTAAATTGCAGAACAGCTGCCTCACGGGTTCTGCTGTTGACCCTGTGTATTACTAGATCCCCATGGTGACTGTCTCCTGCGTCAGCTGTTTCACAGGGACCGGGGCCCTCTCTGCGGGTCGTCACATGCAGATCCCGTATCACCAGGAGCCGCCGCTCGTTCCAGATTAAGGTCTCTGCTGATTATAGTCCGCTGCCCTGTATCATGAAAGCAGTTTAGGCACTTGGCTGGATTTGTGTCTCACGGTCCTCTGTGCCAAGTCTGAGTCACTATCCCAAGACCGAGCAGGTGGAGAATTCACTCCATAGGAAGGAACGGGGACTCGGGGAGGATTGACCAAGGACAGGTCTGCTGACCAAGGACTATGGTTATCTCCTTCCAGTGCCGCAGGTCACAGCCGGAGTGCCGCAGGTCACAGCCGGAGTGCCGCAGGTCTTTTTTTTTTTTTTTTTTAATAGACGTTGTGAAAGTATCTCGTAATGATCCTGAGTTTTAACCTAGTTTATCCTCCAGAGCTGCATTCACGATTCTAACAGAAATAAAATCTCCCAGTGTCCTCTGCTAGTTGAGCATCTGCATTCTGGGAAGTCCAGGCATTATGTCATGGCCATTCCCATTAAAGGGGTTGTCCTACAAGAATATTGTGCCGTTTTCAAACCAGCAGCTGGATCTGAATATTTTTGTAATTGCATGTAATTAAAAAATGAATATAGCCAGTGAGTTATCCAGTGCAGTCTATGTGTATAGCGCCTCCTGCTGTTTTGATATTTTTCTATGTCCACCGCACTAGCGCCACCTGCTGTTTGTAATATTTTTGTAATTTCTATGTCCACCTCACTAAAGTGGACGCTCATGCTCGGTTCCATCCTTCAACTACCACCACAGCAGTAGAAAGGACACGCCCCCCGAGTTACCAGCTGGAGATAAATCTAGCAGAGGATTTGGAGCAATGAATGGGGAGATCTCTGGATCCATGTGAGGTACCGGGCTGGTTCTAGGGGAGGGTGACGAAAGGTCAGGCCAGTTGATATCAACATGCCCAATTATTTTATTCTCAGGTGGATAAGCCCTCACCGGAGGTGTCTACGCGTGTCTCATGCATGTGTTTGGGGGGAGGGGGAGTCTGGAGAGATGGCTGACAGCTGTTATCTCAATGTGTATGGCCAGTCTAAGCAAAAGCCCATTAAAATCCATGGGTGTTGCAGCAGTAGTCCCTGCACACTTGGGTTAGGCCTTGACCAGGGGCTGTCTGGTTTGAAGGTTTATGCAGATGTTATGTAGCATTAGATCTGATCACCGGCATCCAAGGTGCCGCCGCTCCATCGGTTGGAGCAGAGGTATCCTCGGTGTTTTCTGGGCTCATGTGACCATTGATCGGAGATTCTTTCCTGCCGTCGGTTTGTTCTGTTTGACGTTTCCAGGGGATTAAGTGGGATTTCTGCAGCGGATCTCTCCCACCATGTGATGTTCTGTCTGCGGCCTGGAAACCCAGCACAAGTCGCTTTCTTTTCCTCCTGCTTTTGTTAATCGCCTTCGGTTCCAGAAAGAAGGGACATTCCTCGTCCAGCCGTGTGAGAAGGGTCCCTTCATGCAGTCCCAGGGTGAATGAAAAGCAGAACTGCAGATGATTGCAAGCTTTACAGTTTCTGTGCAAGGGTCTGCAGGTGCAAGTCCGGTCCTTGGTGTGTATCGGACATCATCTAGTCCATGACAACCTTTTTCCAACTAAGCTAGAACCGGCCTTGCACCTCACGTGGATCCAGAGATCTGCACAATTGTTCTGCTAAAATTGACTTCGAGCTGGCAGTTTAGGAGGGCGTGTCCTGTCTGCCGCAGCTGGTGGCCGTTGAAGGATGGAACTGAGCATGTGCTTCCATTTCAGTGAGCAGGACAGAGAAATTAGGAAAAGAGCAAACAGCAGGTGGCGCTATACAGATAGATATCATTGAATAACTCGGTAGCAATAATACATTTTTAATTACATGCGATTACAAAAGTATTCATAATATTATGAATATTCACAGGGCAACCCCTTTTAAAGGGATTGTACAACAGTTGTCCTAAATTAATAGCAGAATGTATACTCGCCCATTTCCCCAGCTGCTTCCATCGCTGTCCTCCCTGTCCACTGCAGACAAGACGTCACCTCTTTGGCTGTGATGACAATGTTCCCGTATACACCATACACCGCTACAGCCAGTTATTGGCTTGGCAGTATACAGCACATGATTGGCTGCATCGGTCACGTGGAGTGTACAGAACGTCACTGCTGCAACCAATCAAAGCCTAGTCGGGGGGGATGTGCGCTGCAGTGCCGGGGGCAGGAGGGGAGTACAAGTGGAATTTCAGCTCTGGATTTGGCTGTGGATTTCCAGTGGGACCTCAGGAGAATGTGTAATGTGCCATCCCCTTTAAGGCTTTCCTATACTTACCAGTATATTGTTTTTCTCTATCTGTATTTTACAATAATGACCCAATTCTGATAATCTTGTATTTTGTCATTCGTAGATTGAAAAACGACTGGACGCGGTGCGCTTTGTTTGCCACAATGCTCACAAGCGAATTCTGGGCTGTTTGCAGGTGCCGCCTGGCACCGACCCTGAGAAAAGATATGTAAGTCCCGCAACTGGGTGTGTATGTAATGCTGATATACCGCAGCAGTTGGGAACATGTATGAACCCTAGCCCCTAGAAGGGAAGTGGTTTTTGCCCTTGACAGCCAATCAGGCTGCAGGTTTATTCTAGCAAATTGGAAAATAATGGCCGCCAAATCCTGGTTGGTCGCTCTTGGATCTAGTCCCGGCGCCAGGTGATTTTGGCAGTGAGCTGTGAATTTATATATCACATCTCATTCTCAATGTATTTTCGGGGGCCAGGTTTACGGGAAGTTTTTACGAATTAAGGATTTTTTTGAAATTTAATTAACCCTTTGCATCCTTTTTAGAAAAAGCTGCCTCTTATGGGGGTGTCCCAGTCCTTGATGGAAGGATGTGCGCAGCTCAGTGATGAAACCCTCGTAGGGTAAGTTACTTATATTTAAGAAAACCCTTACGATTCCCCTTGTTTTTGTGTCTTTTCTGTGAACCTGGCAAGAAACGTTCATTAAATGTAGTCAGGGTCTGCAGACAGGCAACCATAACGGGACTACCCCAACCCATCTGCTGTCACATGGAACAAGGGTCCTTTGTGGCTTATTTATGCATAGCTGTTGAGGTAAACATGTATGCTCAGCCAGTCCAAGCATGCATGTTTATGGGGCAGTCGATGAAGAGCGCTGCCTGTATGTCACGGCCGTCTTTACACTGGAATGCAGACGGTCACACTGCGAGATGTCTTTGTAGCTTATGGATGGGAATCTGTGTGTCTTGCAGGAAGACCTTGTACTCATGTGGAGATGCAGAGCAACGGCTGGCCCAGGAGCTCTCTCAGCATGAATTTCAGATCGAAAAAGACGTCTTGGAACCCCTAAACCAGCTGACGGAGGTACGTCCACTTCTGAACCTCGGGTTACCGTATTCCAGGCATGGCCAAACTGCGGCTCTCCAGCTTTTGTAAAACTACATCTACCACCATGCCCTGCTGTAGGCTGATAACTGTAGACTGTCCGGGCATGATGGGAGTTGTAGTTGGAGAGCCTCAGGTCGGCCATCCCTCCCGTATTCCATAATGAGCGTCTCTAGAGCCTTTGCGTGATTCTGCTTTATGGATCTAGTTCTATGATATATTCTGCATAGGTTCTGCTGGTTTCTTGGTCAGAGAGCAGTGCATTGTGGGAACTCGATTACAGCTACGCTTTTGGTGTGCATGTCTGACACTGAGGTGGAATGGAGGAATCTTTTATAGTCTCTGAGATCCTTTCTGTGCCCTTCCCATATTGGTAAAATGGCCTCCCCATAGATCTGACTTCGAGGGCTTCAGCACATAACATTTTCATACAGTATATTGTGAAAAATTCAGCTGATCTGTGTTTTCAACACTCTTTGCTCTAGGGTGACATCCCCAACATCCAGAAGCAGAGAAAGCAGCTGGCTAAGCTAGTACTGGACATGGACTCCGCACGGGGAAGGTGAGGGAAAAAAATGCAATTCATTTAAAGAAGTTTTACAATAATACTATACTGACTGACTGATGTCCTCAGGATTAGTGTTGAGGGAACTTCTGTTTTAAGTTCGGCGTCTAAAGTTCGGCTTCCGGTTAGTGGAGAATCCCGATATGGATTCCGAATTCCGTTGTGGTCCGTGGTAGCGGAATCAATAATCGACCATTATTGATTCCGCTACCACGGACCACAACGGAATTCGGAATCCATATCGGGATTCTCCACTAACCGGAAGCCGAACTTTAGACGCCGAACTTAAAACAGAAGTTCGCTCAACACAACTCAGGATAGGTCATCAATATTTGATTGTTGGGAGTCTGACTGGCATCTCCACCAGTCATCTGCTTGAAGAGGCTGCTGACTTTTCTTAGGCCTGTGATGTCACGTTACGTTCATCTGCCACATGACCTATTTGCAGCTCAGTCCCATTCAAGTGCAAGGGCCTGGTCTGCAGTACCAAGCACCGCCACTGTACAATGGACGGCACTATGTTTGGTATGCTGTGAGGATGCCACAGCTCTCATTGGAGGGCCACAGCCTCTTCAAACAGTTGATCTCCAAGGGTGCCGAGAGTCGTGCCCACACCGATCAGATACTAATGATCTATCCTGAGGATAGGTCATCAGTATTGTACTTCTGGACAACCCCTTTAAGGTCTGGACAACCCCTTTAAGGTCTGGACAACCCCTTTAAGGTCTGATGTCAGGCTCTCTCCTATCAGAAGACCAGGGTTCCTCCTGCACCCTCTTAGGGGTCTAAAGCTGCTGTATAGATGGAGATATAGTGGAGAGCTGGCAGCTCATATGTGCAACTCTCTCCATTTTAGTCAGTAGATGTTTAAGATATAAGCTAAGCCGGCCACCACCCTTTGTCTCCTCCTTTAAGAATCCACTACCAGCCACTTTTAAGAGGTCAAAAGACACCTGTTCCTCCAATAGACCTGGGTCCCAAACACAAGACCTCACATATGAGACCTCTATGACACATCCATGTCTATTGTCAGACTACCCCTTTAATATAATGAATTAGTCCACAGTTGGCTCTACTCTGTTCGCTTCTCCTGTGCTGTCCTGATACCGTTCCTCTTCATCCTCCTATCTCTGTCAGATTACCTCGTGTTGACCTATTGCTCTTTGATTGTTTTATCTGCAGGTATAACCAAGCAGTGAAATCCTCCAGTGCTAATTTCCAGATGCAGCCTGGGAAACTGGACACTTTAAGAGAAGAGATGGAAGAAGCGGAGAATAAAGTGGAGCAATGCAAAGTGAGCATATTGTGGGGGGGGCAGTGAGGTTTAGTTTCTGTGTTCTTTATATTAATATACTGTATGTGTATTTAGAGGATTGATGCTCGTTATATGTGCTGGTGTGAATATATAGATATTGTGCATTCTGCGTGTCCGTTCTATGACTATATAGATGCTGCATGTAAGTAAATGTAAATTAACTGTCACTTCCATTTCCCTGTAGGATCAGCTGGCAGCTGATATGTATAATTTTCTCTCCAAGGAAGGGGAGTACGGTCAATTTTTTGTCACGGTAAGTCTGCTGCCGTGGCTGATCATAGAAGGATAAAGGGTTGGTACGATGTCCACATCCACTTGGAGGGGTGTACACAGATCTCATAGGGCCCCATAGAAACACATAGTAAAGGTCCCCGTCCATAGTATTCTTCAATAGTTTCAAATAAATAGGCCACCGCACTCTTTCTAAGACTGGCAGGGGTGGGTGCACGTCAGAGTTGTGTTCTGTAGCTCCACCTCAAGAACTGAAGATATCACAAAAATGTTTAGACAGCACTCCGTGATAATGATGATGATAAGTGGTAATTTATTCCATATTATTTCAGCCGGAAACAGTGGTACATCAGTTGCTTGCAACGTTTCGGGCTAACATACGCCCTTCATCAGGCTGACAAAACATAATATACCAGAAATAATAATATAACCGTGTTCAGAAAATATTCTTTTAACATGATTTTACAGCATTACAAAAATCTGTTCAAATGGACATGGTTAGTAAGGCGAGACATAATTCAATTGTATGTGCTATATACATAATGACATGCTTCATGGCATTTAGACAATACATATACATGGGACCAGAATTAATAAAGATATAAATCCAAGTAACTACCTTATAGGTCGAACGTATGGACAGCAGGAGGCGCACTTTCACAACCGGTTGTTTAGCAGTTTTCCGTTTATTTGATGACAACGCGTTTTGGGGTACTATTGACCCCTTTATCAAGTCTAAAAAATACCAATAATAATAATAAATACGCAAAATCCAGAACACTATGTGTGGGAGTATAAATAAATAGAAAAAAAAAAAAAAAAATTAGATTTTATTTTTTCATATATACATATAAATATACACTTAAAAACAAGGGAGGGAGGCAAAGAGGGTTTGATATAATCAATCATAAAAACGTATTGTGTTCCAAAAATTAATCAAAATAAACCTTATATAATGTATAAAAATAAACACACTTATGTATGTATAGGTCCCGAGGGGACATAAACTCATGATAGTCCGATAAAAGTAGAAATAAGATTAGGGATATTGATTCATTGGTTGGAAATTGCCTAAGAAAATTAATAATATTGATAAGGAGAGTCCTATGTAATCTATGGATAATAAGGAGGGGAATATTGATTACCTGAGGCAGGCCAGCAGAGCGGGTGGCATGGCTAGTGTTCAGCAGCACGTGGAGAACGCTCAACAAAATACTCAATGTGCTTACAGCAGACACCCGGCATAAATACATCGCCCCATACAGCTCTAAATCTCCTGCCTCTCTTCATACCGCACATGATAAAACTGGCTGCCTGCAGCTACCACTAGGGGGAGCTCAGTGCATTGGAATTCATACAGACTCAATGGAAGCTGTAAAAATTCTCTGAACTATTGGCGCTGCTGACGGGATAATGCTGTCAATCTATGTTGATATCTTGCACTGTTTTTGGAAGGAAAAAGTAGCCAGGTACCGTTGAAGGTGAATTCTACAGTTAATACGCTCACATGTGCTGTCATGTCATGTCATCTGCATCTCATTTCACAGAGTGTAGTCACAGTGTTGTGATATATTATTATTATTTTTTATGTATTTTTTTCCCCACATCTCCTTAAATTGTGACTTCACATAGGGCTGAGAATAGGAGCCAAGGGCACAAAGGTAACGAAAGGCCTATAAAAAGACTACACACCTTTATTTGCAGATGCTTTGGACGTGAAGCCGTCCTGTCAGGCCTCTTCTATCACGATTAAAAAGTACAAGCGACATAGATGTGTTTTATACAACTTTACTGACTCTCCATGAGGAAAAGTGTCAATAGCAATAATTCCAACCGTCTTGGATATACTTGAAATTTACTTCCAACCTTTTTCACCCATAGAGATCCATTGCATGCGAGTCTCAGCAATGCTGCATGGTTAAAGCAACTCCCCGACGACCAAAAGTCGCGGCCGATCCCTAGCCTTTTGTGCACTGCCGGGATCTTTATTACATTACTTTACATAAGCACAAACTGGAATATAGAAGAAAAGCTGACTGGGCCTGTTTGACTTCATATACAGTCAGACCAGTCTGGCAAGTTTCTTATGTGATTCTGACAGTTCACACAGGGCCTTATAGGGGTTTCTCCGGATATAAATATTGATAACACGACCTTTCCGCAGGATAGGGCATCAATATCTGATCAGTGGGCATTTGGCTCACCCGCCGATTAGTTGTTTGTAGGGACCGCAGCCCTGAGGCGTCTTCCACGGCCTATGAGATCACGTCCGTTGGTCACATGGCCTATGTGTAGCTCAGTCCCATTCAAGTGAATACAATACCAAGAACAGGCACTGCAAAGAGGCCTCTGCATTGCAGTCCCTTTAAACAGCTGATTGGTGGGGGTTTCAAGAGTCGGACCGTGACCGGTCAGATATTGATGACCTATCCTGAGGGCAAACCATCAGTATTTAGCTCCAGGAAAACACCTTGAACTGGAAACTCTTCTTCAAAGGAAAGTTCTCTTTTGTAATTATTCCTTTACAGGTCCATTCACATGTCCACAAGTGTTTTGGGGTTCGCAAAACACCAGCCATGTGCGTTCCGAATTTCCGGCCCTGTGATAGAAATGCCTATTCTTGTGGCTGCGGACAAGTGTAGGACATGCTCTATATTTTCTGCGGGCCCGTGGAACGGAACTATGGATGCGCCGCATCTTTTGCGGCCCCATTGAAATGATTGGGTCCGCACCCGTTCCACAAAATTGCGGAATGGATGTGGACCTATTCATACGGATATCTGAATGGACCCTAAGGGGTTGTCCGATATTAAAAACATTGCAGTATTTATTTGAACAAGGCACAGCCAGCGGATAAGAGTGGCGCTCTTTCTAAAAATTAAAAGTAGATGTTCCCCCCCCCCCCCCCTAATCTCAGACAGTAGGTAAATTTTTAAATACATTTTCCCACCCTTTGTGCACCTCCTGGCTACCAGGGATAGGAAGATGGCAGCTTGAACTCGGTACTGGCTCATGGATTACATGACATTTATTTTTTTGTTAGGCGGCTGGGGCTGACCGCCTAGTTGTATGAGCAGATGTAGGTTGCCTTTTTGTTTTCTGCACATCACACACGTCTCTCATTTGCCTCATTGTGTTTTGTTTTTGTCTGTGGGTTATGTCTTCAGTTATTAGAGTCACAAGCAGAATACCATAGAAGAGCACTAGCTGTTTTAGAAAAAGCACTGCCTGAAATCCAGGCCCAGCAAGGTAAACATTCACAGCCGCCTGGCTTCTTGCACCTCTTCGCAGCTTTGGCTTAATCCTACCCTCCAGCACAGTGTCTCCTGCGTGTGCTTCTTACTCTTTTTAGAACCTAGAAGGGCAGCAGTGCCTTGAGCCGGCCTGGACGCCGCCATGCTAGCTCTTCACTGCCACCTGCTGACGGGTAGTGACAGTGCTGAAGGCCACTGCCAGTCTCTCTAATTTTCGCTCTTTTTTTTATTGCTGTGATTTTCTATTACTACCTACTACTTCCAGAATATACAGTGGTTTGCTGCTACAGTAGTGAGTATTATGTTTAAAGAGCTTTGCTATTCTATACAATGGAATCCGGTAAAAAACATACACCACATAGTATAGGTTTATTAAAGAGGACCTTTCATTACAATAAAAAATCTAAACTAAGTATACAGACATGGAGAGCGGCGCCCGGGGATCTCCCTGCACTTACTATTATCCCTGGGCGCCGCTCCGTTCTCCCGGTATAGGCTCTGGTATCTTCAGATTTTCGGCTCAACTGGGAGGAGCCTGCTCTTGTTTTCCTGGGTGTCTCCTTCTCCCAGGCTGGAGTCTGTATACTTAGTTTAGATTTTTTATTGTAATGAAAGGTCCTCTTTAAGCATGGGTGCCGATGGCTGACTTTTGCCTATACTATGGTATACGGTGGGAATTGCCCCGGCGTGCATAGAAAATACAGCGTGAAAGCACTCTTTCATAACCATCCCATCATGCTTCAGGACAGAGCCCTAATTTTCCAGATTCTTTATCCTGGAAGAAACTTTCTGTACTCGCTGTCACCCCGTGCTGAGAAAACAAGGAATCCACGTGGTACTGCTGTATAGGCTTATCGTACACGGCCCTGCTGCATGCATGAACCCTTAAAGGGGTTGTCGCATTATGACACTTTATCCCCTATTTACAGGATAGGGGGTAAGTGTTTGATCAGCGGAGGTCTGATCAGCAGGGGCACTTGTGTTCCTGAGAATGGAGCCCTGATTGAATTGAGTGGTGGATCCTCAATTCTGTGGGACTGCCAGAAATAGCCAAGCGCTTTTACGCAGGTATCTCCAGCATTCCCACAGAGCTGAATAGAGCAGTGAACATACATTCAAATGGGGAATTATGGTTGCTGTTCTTGTGACTGGTTGAGACCCTGCCAATCAGACACTTTCATAATGAATTTTTGCCCAAAATACCCCAAACACTGAACATTTATGCTCCATAAACCAGTTTTTCATGTATGCACTTTACTTCTCCTGTTCTCAACATCACTGCATCCTGGCAGGATGTTTACAAGCAGAACTTCCTGTTGGGTTTTCAAACCAAACCCAACATGCTTTGCTCTGTAATGGGCTTGCTCCATCTAGCTAATATGGAAAGGGGAGTTACAGGGGGCATGACTTCTGCAGAGATAATATTGTGTCAGGCAGAGGAAGCTCTGAGAAACATTACAGAGCAAAGCATGCTGGGTTTGGTTAGAAAACCCAACAGGAAGTTCTGCTTGTAAACATTCTGTCTGGATGCAGTGATTCCGAGAACAGGGGAAGAAAAGTGCTGACACGAAAAACAAGTACATGGGGCACAAATATTCAGTGTTTGGGATACTCTGGGCAGATAAAATGTATTTCTGAAAGTGGTGAACCCCTTTAAAAGGGAAGACAGTATTATATGTGACTGGAGTTGCTGGTTATTATGTAGGCCCAAAATTATAGGTAATTTTCCAGTATGGAAATGAGAGGGTGGATCCTGCCAGGGTATAGTAAAGGACATGCGTATGACACGAAGGGGGTTTGAACGAGCCACACAGGTACATGACCCCCGTGTGGATCAGCACCAGGTTTTCGCAGTTTGTGCCGCTGTTACTGGGGGATTCTTTAATCTTTGCTTCCTTCGCTGTCTGCATTCTTCCATTTCCTAAACACTTTAGTTGTACATTTATATTACTACTGGCTCCTTTTCTTTCCTCCGTCACATACTTCCTATCTCTCCAGACAAATGGGCGGAGAAGCCGGCTTTTGGGACAGCACTGGAGGAGCACCTAAAGCGCAGTTCGCGGGACATTGCTGTTCCTATAGAAGCCTGTGTAATGATGCTGCTTGAGACTGGGATGCGGGAAGAGGTGGGTAGCTCCCCATATCGTGTCACGTCTTTCTTGCCAGCCCTCTTCTTGTTTGCTCATATGTCTGTAATTTCCTAGATGTCCGGAAATGGACCATTTTCCACTTCTGTGCTAGATTACCAGGATTTCTGGATGATTGGACACTGAACTAATGAAGTTTAGCTTATGTTGTGGTCATCATGACCTTTAACAGCCACCCCCATTATGTCCTTCAGGGCTTGTTCAGGATAGCCGCTGGGGCCTCCAAGCTGAAGAAGCTAAAAGCAGCTCTGGACTGTTCTACGTCCCACCTGGAAGAGTTTTACTCAGACCCCCATGCTGTGGCAGGTGAGACTCACAAATCAGTATTACACCTCCATTATATCAGCCCATTAGCTTTGCTGGGGCCAGCAGTAATTCCAACCAAAGTGCGATCTGCATGAAAATACGCTCTTGTGTGCAGTTTTCCACAGTTTTTGTTCCCGATTCGAACTAGAGTCCAAGAAAAGATTTGGCAGTGGATTTTATTCCCATGCTAGACAGTGTTTGAGGTTGGAGAGTTACAGAGATTGTCCAGGATTAGAAAAACACAACAGCTTTTTTTTTTTTCGGCCAAAAACAGCGCCAACCCAGTCCACAGGTTGTGTGCAGTACCGCGGCTCTGCCTCATTAACTCCAATGGAGCTGAGCTGCAATACCTGACACAAGTCATGGACAGGGGTAGTGCTGTTTTTGGAAGAAAGCAGCTATGTTATTCTAATCCTGGACAACCTCGTTAAATAAGGAGCTCCACTGGGCCAGATACTGATTAATGCAAGCACTGGCACAATATTCCTAATGCTTGTACAGGAGGCGTCCTGTATCTAATGATTTTGTGTAAAAGGCTTCTTTACCAAGATACACAGCAAATGTAGCAGCGCCCCCTAGTGACCCTATTGCCAAACTAATTGTAAAATGAATTATAATAATTAGATATATCTCATATTTATTATGTTATTGTTTCTTAAAGGAGCCTTAAAATCTTACCTTCGCGAGCTGCCTGAACCTCTGATGACCTTTGCCCTGTATGATGAGTGGATCGCTGCTGGGAAGTAAGCAGAATCTGGTTTCTTTATAAAGTTCTAGACTGGTCTAAATGGTATGTTAAGAGCAGGCGAAGTCATTCAGGCAATCGTAGCCTTCCCTGCCAAGGGTGCAGCCTCTGCTACGCAGAACCTTAAAGGAACACTCCACGATATACTGATGCATTCTTATGTCTACTGTAAGTCCTGAGGGGGTGGAGCATGACACGCTCCTGTATCATGCTCCACCACTTCGGGCTCCTGCATCATTTTTTTCCTCATGTTTTATATCCTTAAGGAAATCCACCAATCAGGATCATTTATTTCCTGACTCCCGTCTTGACCACCAGTGACTCATTCTTAATATACTTGTCTTCCCAGTGTCCAAGACCAGAGCACAAAGCTGCAGAGTTTGTGGGTCGTGTGCCAGAAGCTACCCAAGCCCAACTTTGAAAATTTCAGGTAAGAGGCCTTTCTCCCTTGTGCTATAAAGATAAGTCGATATTCACATGCCGTCATGTATTCACACCTACGTCAAGTCTAAGGCTCCATTTACACATCCGCAATTCCATTCCGCACTTCCGGGTCCGCAATTCCGATCCTGAAAAAAAAATAGAACATGTCCTATTCTTGTCTGCAATAGCGGACAAGAATAGGCATATTCTCTTAGTGCCGGCAATGTGCAGTCCGCAAAATGCGGAACGCACATTGCCGCTGTCGTGTTTTACGGATCCGTGGATCCGCAAAACACACACGGATGTGTGAATGGACCCTAATAGGTCCCCATTTACCTTTTTGGAGGTATACATATTTTATTTAACATGAGAGCCTATGGGCAACATATGTTACTATATGGCTATGCAGTGGCGTACTTAGGAGGCATCTGTCGGAGGTAAACATTAGGAAATCTTCCTAATTTATAGCTTCAACATACAGTGTATTGACCATACAGAGCGTTTTCCAATCTGTGGTCATTCTGTGGTTTGAGAAGATGGCGTTTTACATGAATAAGTAGTAATTAAGATCCTTTACGCCATAAAAAAAACTTCCTTGTTGAAGGAAGTTTGAACCTGAGATGTCCTGGATTCCTAATTACAGCCAGAGTTCTGTTTTTCTGACACCAGACCCTAAATCCTCCATAGACCAGGTGATAAATAATGAAATGCTGCCTGAAGCCACCACTAGGGGGAGCTTAGGTGCATACACCTTGAACTCAATGATAAAACTCATTAAGCTCCCCCTAGTGGCAAACGTGGGCAGCATATATAATTACAGTATGTCTATTTAGGTGGTTTGGAGCTCTGTATTAAATAAATGGATATCTGACCACTATAAAAAAAAGTACTAATAAGTAGATCAACCCAGAATGTGGGGATAAAAGGTGGAGATTCACTTTAAGAGGTCCAGTGATGATCTGCTAGAATTAAATAAATGTATTAATAAAGTGCTATTTTTTTCTTAATTTATGTACAGCTGGGACTATTAGCCCTTCTTTCCCCCGAAATTATTTTTACTTTTACATATAACCTGGGTGGTAATTTGTGGCTGTCTGCAGATAAGGAAACCCCTCAGACTCCACCACCTCCCTACTGTGTGAGGATTGCAATATAACATGCCAACAGGTTGTCTTAACTTTTGCAGCACCAGATTATCTGAGGATAAAGATTGCAGCATCTTTCTACAATGTCGTCTTTTGCGCCTCTGTTCATGTGACCACTGCCTACCCATGTCCACATATTATCACAGTAGATTATATTACTTTTATTTCTATGTTCTTCAGGTATCTGGTAAAGTTCTTGGCCAAGCTGAGCCAAAGCAGCGACGTGAACAAGATGACACCCAGCAACATTGCAATCGTCCTAGGTCCAAATCTTCTGTGGTCAAAGCATGAAGGGTGAGTAGTAAGAGAGGACATGACGGCAAATCTGAAAAAAAAAAAGATTAGGCCGTTCTACTAGAACTTAGAGGAGAAGTAGTCACGATTTCTTCTTCCCTAAGATCTGTCATAACCAGAGATGCCCAAATGGTTGTATAAATAGTGCCGTGTATTTGCACATTGCAAAAATGTATTGTACATCTGCAGCCCCAAAGTATTAGGAGACCATTACTGCTATATACAGGCAACCCGAAGCTCTTTGAATCCTGCATGTCCCTTTTAGTCATGGAGTCTCACTCACACCCCGTTTAGTAGTGATTTTGCTCTGTTTAGGCAGCTATTTAGCAATGTTTTCCCATCAGGTATAACTGGCTATAAACAGATTGATGTAGCAGAGAGGAATGTGCAATGCTGTGGTTCCCAGGCCTGTGGTTTTCCATCTTGGATATACTCCACGCACCCTGTGTAATTTTCACCATGCTGCGCTCTTGGCCACATCTGTTCACTTACATATAATCTGCTTGTTCTGGTCACTGTATAATTTAGTCTCCACTGGTTCTCACTGCCTCATCTAAATGTTAAGGTTTGGTCGTTTAATGGAAGGATCAGCTAGCAGCATAGTTTTAAAGGAACTCAAAAAAAAAATATATATAAAAAAATGCTAAATGAATGCTCAATCAGTACTTTATTGTACTTTTGCGTTTTCCACTGTTTCATATGAAAATCATCTTTAAGGCGCACAGACTTCTTAAAGAGAACCTGTCACCAGGATTTTGTGCATAGAGCTGGGGACAGGTTCCCTTTAAATACATAGATTTCTGCAGCACAATGCCGCCACTAGAGGGAGAAAGCTGAAGACAGAGGTACACAGCTAGCAAACCGTATTCAGTTTTCTCCCCCTAGTGGTGTCCCAAAAGGTATGTATTTAGAGGGATGTCCCTCCATTAAATTTCATATTCATATATGTATCATAAAAAATTAAGAATATTCCCCATATCCTTGACGTTATATAATGATTCAGGTAAGAGTACATTAGGCTCCACCTGGTGTTCAGAGGATAAAGGAAATGTTCACATCCTTTTATTGAATGGAGTGCTGGTGGACACACATGCTCCGTGTCCACAGCCAGGTGTCTACATACCGATCCTCTGTTCACTGCAGGGCAGCCAACGGCAATGGCTGTCTGTCCTGCTTGTCAGGAGGGGAGCAGATCCTTTGCAGCGTGGCGGTATAGCTGAGACCATTCTTTCTACAGTGGAAGGAGACTGTATTGTCAGCTGCCAGAAGCAGAAGGAGTCTGATTCTGTCCAGAGGCTGCTCACAGCAGCACCAACAGAATCACATTTAAATTTTTGTCCAATAGATTATCTGCCATGTTGGATTTTGACTGATTTCATGTTGCTAATCGAGTCCAACATGTTCCTCAGCGCTGTACAAAGGTTGTTATCCTTCCCGGAGGACAGTCTAATGTCCCTATCTCCAATGCATACTGACCAGGGACAATTATTTATTAAGAAGCAAATTTTTACTAAAAATGTCTTTCCTTCTACAGAACGCTAGCAGAGATGGCTGCTGCCACCTCTGTCCATGTGGTGACCATCATTGAACCCATTATACAACACGCTGACTGGTTCTTCCCTGAAGGTACCATACTTATATATTGCTTGTGAATTGTACGAGAAATTATTGGGATTTAACTGCAGTACCAGACACAGCCCATAGATGTGAGTGGTGGCGCAGTTTCAAAAATTAAAGAGGAGGGGGGGGGTGGTAAAAGCAGACCCTTTTCTTTACAGCATATACCTCGGGGTGATACCAGTTTATCTTGCATGTTACATTCATTACTTTATAGCTCCTTCATCTCCTGACATCACTTTCTGTTTCAGAGCTGGATTTTAACGTATCCGGTGCCTTTGCTGCGGCCGCTCCTGCCGCTCATCAGAATAATGACACTGTGCACTATGAGTTCAGTGCCATGGAACGCAAGAGGCCAGTTAGCATGGCGGTCATGGACAGTGATCTCCTAAAGAAGGAAAAGTGAGTAAAAGAATTAAAGGTTTTGTATTAAAGAGGTATTCCGCTGGCATAGTTTTAAATACAGATGGAGTCGGAGAGATCTAAAAGATCAAACAGTGACTACTTTACCGATTTCCCCTCTGTTGGTGTTTGCGCCTGCTCTTTTACTCTTTCTGGTCCCAGGATTGACTCGCTGGAAATGGCCGACTAGCCAATCACTGGCCGCAGTGGTGACCCGCCTCAGCTCCTGATTGGCTAAGTAGTCAGTCCAAGCCATGTCCAGCGAACAGGACCTGGAGAAGAGCAGGGATCAGAGCAGCGGTCTACAAGAGGGTCTGCAATATGTCCTCTCTTTATTTTCTTACAGCATTGGCATTAAAGTGCTAGACTTTCAGTTCAATCCAAGGAGAAGTGGAACCTTAACGCGGAAACATGCATCCCCCGCGTTTCAACCTCCTCTTCCACCCAGTGAAGGTGGACTGTCAGCAGAGATGCCCGCAAATGCATCAGATGCTAACGCAGCTAATTCTGTGCCAGTACAGCCTGTAGCATCTGCAGATCCCGCACCAACCTATGGGCAGGAGGAGTCCAGGTAGGTCCAAGTCTGTCTTAGATCACTACAGTGCAATTACCTCAGTGGCAGCAGCTCTGAAGTCCCGTCCCGCTCTCATCCACAGCTCTAACAAGACCAAAGAAACACCTACAGCAACCACGCCGCCATCTCTGCGGAATGGAAATCACCTGCCATCCAGTGGGAGCACAAACCAGTTGGCGGTTGTTCCTGCACCACAAGGCACTGCCAATCCAAGTCCTCACTCCAGTAGACGAGGTAAACTATTATGGGGACCACATATATGGGTGACTAGGGGAGTTGCCATAAAATCTGCTGTGGGCCCCAGCAGTTAAGTAGAAGCCAAACAAATCTTGAGCTTTTCATGCTGTGGGTCCCCATTCCACATTCTATGTCGCCCCACCATGAGTACTTGCTACTGCCTTGGCTGCATAGCAAACGTGTTTTATTCACTGCTGAGGTTTCAAGGGGCTGTCCTAGAGCAGAAACAGCGCCACTGTTGCCCATGGTCTGTGTCTGGTATTGCAGCTCAGCTTCACTTGAGCTGCAAGACCAGATAAACTATAGACTAGAGTGGAGCTGTTACTGGACACATAGATCCTATTTAAAGGGGTTCTCTGGGAATTAGTAAAATAAAATGATTGAAAATGCCTAAATATTACTTTTTCAACACATTCCCAAATAGCTTTCATTATTTATAATGGCTCATTTTCTCTCTGGGGCAAGCAGCAGAGTAAATCAAATGGCTGCTGCCCTATTAGCACACAAAGCCTGTCCTAATTGCAGAGCTGGACAGTTAGCTCCTCACTACTCTTTCTTACATACAGCTATGATATCAGCTGTGTGTAATAAGGGAGCAAAGTGAGGGTACGGCCACACAGAGTTTTTTGCAAGAGGTTTTGAGGCAGATCTGCCTGAAGGATTTCTGCCAAAGCCAGAAGTGGATTCAAAAATAATTCTTATTATAAAGGAAGGACTTATGCTTCTCCTTCTGGTGGATCCACTTTTGGCTTTGTCTGAAAGTCTTGCAGGCAGATCTGCTTCAAAACCTTGTCCAAAAAACTCTGTGGCCGTACCCTGAAAGTACAGCGAGGCGGCCATTAAAGACAGACTGCGGTGGTAATGTAGCAGAGAGCATACTACCGCTGATGCTGATTAGCCACATCCCCACTTGTCCTCTTTTTTGTACTTTTACTTCGCTCCCTTATTACACACTGCTGATATCAGCTGTATGTAAGATCGTAATTCATGACAGCAAAAGTATTGGGGAGGGCTGAGACAGCTGTTTAGCTAACCGCTATGAAGTTACCCGTCCACCTGTGTTGTCAGAAATATTAGGGCACAACGACATTTGCTGAGCGGCAAAAAGGCTACAACTACACTGCGACATGTGTCGTGCGACTATTTGTTGCAGCAATGTTGCACAACATTTTTTGTGATGATAGTCAATGGTGCACTGCGACATGTGACATGCTACTACTGCAACGCGATAGTCTCTCAAAAACCCATCTTGGGTAGATTTATGTACAACTATCGTGTCACAGTACGACACCATTGACTATCATTACAAAAAATGTTGTGCGACATTGCTGTGACGAATAGTCGCTCTACAAATCATCATAGTGTAGCCCTAGCCTTAGGACAGGTTTTGTGTGTGATAATAGGGCAGTAGCCATTTTATTCCCCCTGATAATTGCCCCCCCCCCCCTAGAGAAAACAATGCATTATATATAATAAAAGCTATTTGGGAATGTATTTATTATAAAGTAATGTTTAGGTATTTTCACTAATCTTATTTAATGAACCCATTTAAACAGTCTTTCAGGCACAATGCGACTAAGTGAAGGTTCTTTGTTTGCTTTTTTTCCCCTAATTTATATTGTTTTTTTTGTAGTTACCAAGAAACCAGCCCCAGCACCCCCAAAGCCAGCCAACCCCCCTCCAGTAAATCAGAATCTGCCAGTGGCATCTAATGTTCCTCCTCCTGTCTCAACCAAACCATCCAACCACAATCCTCTTCCTCCAAGCACTACAAGTAACCAAGGAGGAACGGCGGCTCCTTCTGCCTATTCACATGGCACCTTACCACGCAGGCATTCAAGCAGCCAACCCATAATCCAGGCTCCTAGTCACCCACCCCCACAACCACCCACTCAGCCAACACCTCAGCCCACACCTCAGCCCAAGCCCACCGCTCAGCTCGCAGGTGCTGCACCGACAGTACCAGCCACAGAACAGTCCTCCAGTCCGTCACAGTCTCCAACACCCCCAGATACTCCTCCTCCTCTTTCCGATCACCCAGGTTCCCAGACCGGCCTCCCTGAAGCCACCCTGACATTTGCCCCACAAAACACCGGAACACTTACCCGGCAGCGTCCGGTTCCTAAACCCCGCATTCGACCCACAGTCCCTCCACCGCCCCAGCCCCCTGCATCCCAACCTTCTGTGGAAGCTCAGCCAGGATCTGCATCGAAAGTTATCACTGGTGAGTACAGGGGGGCATTTGTACCCCACGATTACATTATTATTCTCTAAAATTGAGGAATGTAGCATATAATAATTATGTATTTGAAGATTTGCTTTTATGATTGTAAAAAAAAAAACTTTTTCCAACCTTGCAAATAGGCTGCAATGTTGTTTGCCATAGATGGGGCAAATCTTACCCAATTTTACACCCCCTTACCTAACACGCTGGGATGTTCCAAATGTGGGACCCTTAAGGGAACACCAAACCAGAAATAAAAGTATACAGGGGATAAAGTTGCCCCCAGCGTTTGTCAGTCTGCAGGATTTTTTGCATGTTCCTGAAACAGTCTTGCAGAAATGCTGCAAGGAACTTTGGTTAAAGGGGTTGTCATTTTGATATTGATGGCCTATCCTCAAGATAAGTCATCAATATGTGATCGGTGGGGGTCCAACTCATCTTTCCTCTGACAGCCTTCCCTCTATGGCTGTGTATACAGAGCTAGCTGTCAATCACTGTTAGGACCGCCTCCTGGACTGCAAAGCGCAGAATGAGCAGGAACATAAATGAATAAAATACAAGTTCTACTGATTCTTTTCCCATAAAACTATGCGTCATCTGCTCAGCTCCTCCTGTAACTTACATTGCATTTCATGGTGACCGGCCATGTGCATTCCACATTTTGCGGACCGCACATGGCCGGCAGTATAATAGAAATGCCTTTTCTTGTCCGTGGTTGCGGACAAGAATAGGACATGTTCTATTTTTTTGCGGGGCCGCGGAACGGAAGTGCGGATGTGGAAAGCACACCGTGTGCTGTCCGCATCTTTTGCAGCCCCATTGAAAATGAATGGGTCCGCACCCGTTCTGCAAAATTGCTGAACGGATGCAGACCTATAATGCGGACATGTGAATGGACTCTTAATGTGAGGCACATGGAGGTACTAATATAATAAGACCACCTTTGATGATGTCATCGCCGTGTGCCCAATAAAAATGGGAGGTCACTGGTCACGTGATGATATTAAAGGTCCTTTAACATAGACTACCGCGGTGAGTTTCTCTCTCCCCTGCCCTCCTATTTTCCCCCATCAAGCCATTCAGCGGTTTCATGGGTGGCAGTGGCCGGCCGTGTCGCAGTGATTAGGGAGGGACGCCCTCCCTACTTCTCGGCCACTTATGAGAATATAGACCACTTTGCGTGCGCCATGTTCTCTGTTAGGGGCCGATACGAGGCTGCGCAAAAAATGGCAATTCCGGTATCAAGTCAAACCAGGTGAAAAAGTATAAAAAATTTGATACCCGTTGCAAACCAATTAAGAACAAGCTGCAGCACTCAGCGGAGTGCCGCAGTCTGTTCAAAGAGTTGTCGGGAGTCGGACCCCCACTGATCTGACATCGATGAACTATCCCGAGGACAGGCCATCAGTATCAAAATCTTGGACAACTTCAAGGGCGAGGCTTAACATATATTTTGTCCTGTTGCAGAGGAGGGAGGCTCCTGCGGCAGCCATTTTTTTTTTTTATAGCCAGGCACAGGGCAGTGAGGAGGAGGAGGGTGGGCATTGCTGAGCTCCTGAGACACACAGAAGATTTATTTAGATATTTCTCAGTTTTAATTGTAATATACGACAGAATTGAAGGAAAAGATGAATTTAAGAAGGTTTTTGTTGGTTTTCTGTGTAGTGTTCCTTTAAGGCAGCCCTCCTGTAAACACTTTGGCTGCAGCCCTGGTGTTTTTACCCCGTGACATATTAAGTTGCTTCCGTTTGCACTGCCTGATGCTGGCGATCACTGGCTGTTGCTTTCAGCTCGTCACTAAATGAGGGTAATCTAGGCGGTAATAGAAGAGGGATGTGGGGTGCCCGTGGGCTGTGATGTATGCAGCGCTTCCTAATAGTTCTGTCTGTGGTGCCTCCAACAGGTTGGGAAAATTACCGGTATTAAGGTTTGTACACTGCTGACACCGTGCACCGCCTCCATGTTGTGCTTTTTGCCTTGTGCTCTTGGCATACCCCATGTTCATTTCACCCCATTTCATCCCCAGTATTATTTGATCCACACTCCTGCACCCCCAGCACCTAAATCTGCACCTTACCACCACCCTGCACCATAGATCTCTACCGATAAGAATACGGATGCACACAAGGGATCACTTTGGGTCTGTCCTGATAGGACTCTTTAATTTGGCCCCTGCAGCACTTCACCCATGTGCCCGTATTATTGTAGGCATTTCAGTGGGGGCCTCGCAATTGTGGTCATGAACAACGACTAAATATCATTGCTTCTGCCCATGACCTGTTACTAATTATTCTAGGACAGGGATGCACAACCTGTGCCCCTCCAGCTGTTGCTAAACTACAACTCCCAGCATACCCTATTAGCTGTAGGCATGCTGGGAGTTGTAGTTTTGCAACAGCTGGAGGGCTGCAAGTTGGGCATCGCTGTTCTAAGACAAGACAAGGGACTGAAAATTAAGGGTCTTATAAGACAGGATTATAGCACCCCCCTGTACACGTATGGGGTGGTGGGTCCATCAGTATCACATCTGGAGAATAGGATTTTGTGTAAATGAACATGAATCACTGTGACTTTTTAATTGACTTTGCTTTTCAAATCCTCACCGTGTCAAAATCTTTGCTTGCTGTCAGTCAATGGGAAAACACCAGATGCTGAAAATGTGTCCTGTTCATTAGTGCACCTTTAATTACAATATATTAGAACAATGTGTTTAAAAGAAAAAAAAATATTCATAAAAGAAAAAAAAAAAGCTTGACTTTAAACCTTCTTCTGCTCCTGTCTGTTTACACGGCTTACTAACATGACTGCAGCAATCACTGGTGTTGTCAGTATGTATGGCACCTGACTGGCATATATTGATGCGCCAATCAATCACTTCAGCTGCGTATGTCCACTGCACTGTTGGTCGAGGGTTAAAAAAGTATTGTATTTTTATTTTTCTAGTCAATGACAGCAAACAGAGCTCTTAAAAATGGTGAGGAATTAAAATGCAAAGTATATTTAGTAGTGGCAGGAGTTCAAGCCATAATTCCCCTTCAGGGTAAGGGCCCACGTAGCGGCTGCAGCGACATGGCCGACAATCTGGTGCGATTTCCAAATTAATCGTTAATGGCCGCAAGGTTTGGAAGTAAAATTGTAGGTAAACATCAGTTTTATTCACAAACCCGAGCGTCTCTTAACAATCAGTGTGCCAAACAGCCGCATCTCGGGCAGCCGCTAGGTTTGGCCATACCTTCAGAGGCCTCTTCTTGCTCGGCATGGCCTTCCTAAACCTTGCCTCCTGAAGTAGACCGTAGTGATGTGTGGCCCTCCCGCCCCTGCCTGGTGATAGAGCCAGTGTCTGCTTGCATGAAGATGGCTGAATTAGTCGTTGCCCTGAACCTGTAAATGTGATGTACATGTAGCAGAGCCGGGGGGTTATGGGTTACCACATAGATGGGTTACCCCCACACCATTGTCAGTGGCTCCCCCAGTATCTGTAGGAAAATGCTTCTGCATACTGAATTATATATTTAATATGCTATTAGTGTACATTATAGCAGTGGTCTCCAGCCTGTGGCTGACCAGGCCCAAAACTACAACTCCCAGCATGCTGTAACGTAGTGTAGCGCAAAGCAATTATGTAATGTTATACGGTATATTATTATTATTATGTATTTTCCACTATATCGGGTTGTCAAGTCAAAGCCTATCATTTTTGCGACTAGCTTTATATATTGTTTCAGTTTCTCACCGTTTTCAAGACCTCTGCTTGCTGTCAGCGGGAACATTCTTGTTAAACGTCCAGAGGCTTAAAACCTGTCCCTGATCATGTCCTCCGAATGATTGGGATGTGAACAATACATCTTTCAGCAAGCAGAGGTCTTGAAATGAGGAGGAAATGATGAAGTATATATTAGTAGAAGGCACAACTTTGAATAAAATCAGAAAAAGCAAAGGGAGAATCTGCTCATCGGGGTCATTAGTGGGGTATGTCCGCCCATCGCTCCAGAGCTCCTGCTTCCTCTGGTGTCCAGAGATTTGGACTTACAGACCCTTTTCCCCACACGGTTGATAATACCTATCCCAAACGCTGCCGGGCCAGTTAATTTGCGGCTGCATAGGTGGTCCGAGTCTTCGTAGAACATCCAGTGCCCATAATAAGAAATTGTACACCCCATGGATGTTCTCCTCCCGGACATGAATACTTGTATTCCCCATGAGAGATCAATTCTGCAGCATCTTTTCCTAGAACTCTGCCTTGTGAAGTCCCTCTGTTATTCCTCCTAGAAATGTATGACTATTTTGACAACTAGGTGTTACCAGTTGGGGGGGTGTCCTTACGGTCCAAGTAGTACTGACAGTACCAGGAACCTGCCCCTTGACAAAGGGAAATGGTAAAGCCTGGTTGTCAATGTATTGCAGGAGAACAACAGTTATAAGATGGGGAATACGAGCATTTACTAGAACAGACTTGTCGGGAGAGGCGGCCGCTGTAGATGTCAGTGAGGGGGATGTATGGCGCGTTCTGCTTTTTACATGTTTGCATGCGGCCGGATTCTAACTGTGATCAATTTTATCGAACAATTCAGATGTATGATGTGACATTATCAGTAACACTGACATTGGGAAGTACAGATGGTAAGGAACGAGGCACGTGATTGGCCGAAAACACACACGTTACTGACGCTTCTCCCCCCCCACCCCCCAATCATGTGCTTGGATGTTCCTGTGTGCCGGGTACTAACAGCGTGTGGCCCTAACCAGCTTGTATGCACCAACTAATACCGCATGTGGTCTCCACGGGGGGGGGGGGGGGGTTGGCTTGCCTCTTCCTAGGCTCACGCATGTAGAAATTGGAAATGCGCACACAGTGATGTTGGCTAAGGTTCGTAAAAGCACAGGTACCCCAACGAGAGGCTTGTAGTACCCCACAATGCTTGTTTATGAAGGGAAGAAATGTGATTTACTGCACCCCATTAACCCAATCCAGAATATTACATGAGGTATCATAAACCTGTACATAAATAAAAACTTCTGTTTAAAGGGGAACTCCAAATACAGAGACTGATTTTTTTGCTTCTTGCTATCATGGCTATAGCTGTAGTTAGTACGCATATCTGACCGATTGTGGGGCCCAGAGCACCTCAGGAATAAATCTGTTTTCTTAGTGGTCTCCCACCTGTGGCTCTCCATCTGGGGTGGGAACCACAACTCTCAGCATTTCCCTGACAGCCTGCAGTTGTCAGGGCATGCTGGGAGTTGTAATTGTCCAACAGCTGGAGAGACGCAGGTTGGAGACCACTACCTTACACCGTAGGAGTCTCTTAAACTGGATTTCCCCTTTACACCTACTGGAGAAGACCTCTAACCCACAGACACTAATCAGACCTGTGACCTGATTGGTCGTCGTCCGGTTTGCCCGATCGTGGTCTCCTCTTTATATAACGTTAAGTCCTCTTTTTAAAGGAGGATTCCCACTACATAGAAGTAATGTATGCACTACTTTAAGGGACAGTTCTCCTTGCAACCTGAAGAGGGTCAGTTTGCATTTACTTTGCTTTACTGGTTTTGTGCAGTTTCCTCTGTTCACATCCAAAGCTGCAAGTTCTAAAGGTTTAACTCCCACCCCATAGTCAGCCATAATATGACCAAACAGCTCAGCTCTGTGTGTATCAGTCATATGAGCTCCCATAATGCACTGCTCCCCACTAACCGGGAACCAGCATTGAAGGGGTTATTTTATCAACACCCTATTATAAATGAGTTAATAGGGGGGGCCCCCAAGTTCCGGACCCCTCCTCTATGGCAGAGAGCGGCCACATGGCTGGTCTTTCTAGGGGACCTTGGATTACACTGAAAGCCCATTAATGGCAATGGTGTAATACTTCATTTATCCTATAGGGTTGCTGTAGGGAAATTAAACACTTACCGCCAGGTTCAGTCCCAGAGATTACAGCGGATCGCTGGCCATCCCAGGGGCAGGATGCTGTGTCATCAGCTTATCTTTAATTGGGGGGACGGGGCGCCGCCGCCCTCTAACAAAAAGGGATCAAAGTGCACGACCCCTTAAAGATGTGTGTAACGTAAAACCAGTACAAGATGAGTAAAGGAAAGTATTTACAAAGTTGCTCGATATCCTAAGTAGAGTGTGAAATGATGAGTTATCTGTCCACCTTCCCCGAGCACAAGCCGCACGCACCAAACACACCCCCCCCCCCCCCCCCCTTTCCCAAAGTCTGCAATGAATCGGACACAACCTGGATATTCCGGTCTCTCTTGACGTTTGTCTTTCCTTCCAGATCCAGTTCATGGATATCCTGATGCTGAATCTGTCTGCACGGTTCCCATTGTAGATCCTCCGCTGCCGGCCGGCCTTCTTGACACAGACGTGGAGAGCACTGCTCTGTAAGACGTCAGATGGAGGTGGTCTGCACTCCTACGACTATGGACAGTCCAGCCCTGCAGACCCGTGACGGTCATCACGACAAGACCCAAGCAGCGAGAAGCTCGTTCCTCTTCCCACCCCCCAAACCCCCCTCCGTGGTTTGTAGGACTTTCAATGACCTGATGTGTCTTGCCTTCTGAAGACCTGGACGAGGCCGGAGCCTTTGTGATGACCGCTGGCCGTCTGTCAGGACTGAGTGGACCAGTCTATATAAATATATATATATTTCTAGTTTATGCCACTATTAAAATGACGTATTTAGCCGGAGGGCAGAAGTCTCTGCAGACATTCCACCGACACACTTCCATGTGTTTTTTTTTTCTTTTTTTTTCTGTTAACACCTCGTGCGCCAGGCGGTTTGGATGACACGGGAACAAGAATGGAGACCGTAATGGAAAAGTGTGAGAGAAGCTATAAAAGTAAATGATGTCAAGGGCACATAGTGTTTTTGGGAACTGCTGGCTTTTAGTTACCATCTATAGAGTGTAAACCTCTACGCCCCCCCACACACTCCCTCTCACCCTACGATCGCTGGGGCACGGAGACTGAAGGAAGGAACCCGTTCGTCTTCTGCTGAGGCTCATCCATTAAGTTCATTTTTCTGAATTTTTTTTTCAACCATTTCTGCTCTGCTGCTATAGCTGTTTTTGTTTTCTTGCTTTGAGGGTATTAACATCTTCAGACTGCAAGATGCACTGTTATACCGTCTACAGGGCCTGAGGGGGCGGAGCATGACACAGGGATTTAAAGGAGTTTTGGGAGATTCTGATATTGATGAACTTTCCTCAGGATAGGTCATCGATATCAGATTGGTGGGAGGTCTGACACCGATCAACTGTTTAAAGAGGCCGCTGCCTCTTTACAGCTCACTAAGCACACCGCCGTCCATTGGGTAGTGACTGTGCTTGGTATTGCAGATCGGCCCCATTCACTTGAATGGAAATGAGCTGCCTAGGCCCCGTGACTGATGAACGTGATGTCACTGGCCTAGCAAGAGGCTCCAGCGCTTACTTGAGAACCATGGTCTCCTCAAGCAGCTGATCGGTCATCAGTGTCAAAAACTCGGGCAACCAGATTACTGAACACTAAAGAGAACCTGCTGTCATGCTCTGCCACTTCAGGCCTCGCAGTAGGCATAGCACAGTACGTTAGCGCCCATTGATGTGTCTGGAGAAGTCATTGGTTGGCGGTCCACGAGCAAAGACTTCCACCGAAAGCTAGGGCACTCCACCCCATTGGCTCCCTGACAGGTGTCAGTGGAAGCCTAAAGAGCATGACGCTGGTTATCGCCGCCCTGGTGTTGGCGAAGGTTGTGGCTCATGGCCCGCCAATGCAGAAGGTATATATGCTGAAGAGATAGAAGATACAGACTACTGATGCCTCCCGTTACCTGCCCTCTACGACTGCACAAAGCTCCGGAATCACCACTGCATTTACCATTAACCTTGATGATGATATACGGACTTCTCTCCATACTTACCTACTGTACAGCGAAGGCGGCCATATTGTTAACAAAACAGCTCTAGTCCCTTCAAACCAATAAACACTGACTTTTCATTACTGGCGCCCATGGCTCTATTGTATTGGTTGGCTCCGTACCAAACGCATTTATATTGGTAATGGCGCCTTTTCAGGTAGAAGTGCTGCTTTAGTTGTATCTATTACCCACCCGGCATTTGTTACGGTGCTTTTCACTTCCCCTATTGACGTCGGTGGCGGGAGGAAATATGAGGCTAATAAAAACTGCGGTCATGTAACATGGATGAATATCAGTGTATCTTTATAGGGGGTCAGGGTCCCGTTGTCTAATCCTGAGCTCCAAATCCCCTCATAAGTGATATGCCATAAGCTCCCCCTAGTGGTGAGCACAGCTACAGCACTGATTCGTATCCTCTACCACTCGTCTGGCTAGTTTAAAACAAGTCACTGGGCAAAATGAGATCTGTGTATTCCAGCACTTGCTATATTAGCTTGTACAATTCTAGAAATGACTATATCTATGATCTGCACTTTCACCCCACTGCCATTAGGGGGCCTATCACTTTGGGAATGTCCCATTTTTGTGCCTGCAAGCAAAATACCAAACACAAGGCGTTCTGGAAGTCAGTGCTTTCCTATAGGTCATCCCACCCAAACTCTTCCCCCAGCATGTGCTGAATATACCAGAAAACCTCTATATAATGCACATGAGATCCTAATAAACCTCTCAGAATTCATAAGATGCATAGAAAAGGTCCATTATTTTTTTACAGGGGGCAGATTGACAAGGGTCAGGGTAGCCCTATTACTTAAAATCTATAATTGGCGTACTTTCAGATGAAAACCAAAAGCTATCAATATTTTTGTGCAGTGCCTTTTAGAACCTGCAGGTGGCGACAAAACCGATCAGCTCTATGATAGTCATTACACCGATAGCTGATTTTTGAGCTTTTTCTCTGGATATTTATTGATCTTGTGCAGTTACAGCGACTGATCCCCCTCACTGGCACTATCGCCGCCCCCTCTACAGGTTCACAGTATGGCATTTTAATAAATGTTTTTTGGGGTCAAAATACATTTTGTCAATCAGTTTCTCCGTCTGTTCCATCTACTTGTTGTTTCGCCCTCTCTCCATTTTTAGTTTTGCTGGGGGGTTTTTTCAGCCTGGAGGTAGCGAGCGGCCCTTATCGCGGTCGGACAGATACAAATGTGATATAAGTTATATATTTTTGGCACACTTTAAGAAGGTTTCTGTTTGGAAAAAAAAAATCCTGTTCCTGAGGAAATAAAAAATGGTTGTGAAGTAAATTCTTCACGTCTGGTGGTTATTTCCCAAAAATCACAACTAAAATAACTAAATAAATCCAATAACCGTGAGAATTGGATTTTTTAACTTTTAATATTTAAATGGAATCCTTAACCGCTTGCTGCCACTGTCACGCTGATAGGCGTCCGGGTGGCAGCGCTCTCAGGTCTCAGCGACGCCTACTGGCGTCATCTCGTGTGAGCCGAGATTTTGCGCGCATGCGCGCGCGTTCACAGCGGCGCACAGATCTGAAGTTAAACTACAGCCTGCCAGTGCTGATCATTCGCTGGCAGGCTGTAGATGTTTAAAAAATTGCATCAGAAAGGTATATTAGACGCTGTTTTGATAACAGCGTCTAATATACCTGCTACCTGGTCCTCTGGTGGTCCCTTTTGCTTGGATCCACCACCAGAGGACACAGGCAGCTCTGTAAGTAGCACCAAGCACTACACTACACACACACCCCCCCCTGTCACTTATTAACCCATGATCACCCCATATAGACTCCCTGATCACCCCCCTGTAAGGCTCTATTCAGACGTCCGTATGTGTTTTGCGGATCTGCATAGAAGATTTTTTTTTTTTTGGCACAAGTTAGCGGAAATAGATTTTTATTTTTTTCTTACAAAGTCTCAAATTCCACTAACTTGTGACCAAATTTTTTTTTTACATGAACTCACCATACCCCTCACGGAATACCTTGGTGTCTTCTTTCTAAAATGGTGTCACTTGTGGGGTATTTATACTGCCCTGGCATTTTAGGGGCCCTAAAGCGTGAGAAGTGCCCTGTGAAATCCTAAAAGTACTCATTGGAATTTGGGCCCCTTTTTGCGAATCTTGGCTGCAGAAAAGTGTCACACATGTGGTATCGCCGTACTCAGGAGAAGTAGGGCAATGTGTTTTGGGGTGTATTTTTACATATACCCATACTGTGTGTGAGAAATATCTCTGTAAATGACAACTTTTTCCATTTTCTTTATACAAAGTTGTCAGTTTACAGAGATATTTCTCTCCACCCAGTATGGGTATATGTAAAAATACACCCCAAAACACATTGCCCTACTTCTCCTGAGTACGGCGATACCACATGTGTGACACTTTTTTGCAGCCTAGGTGCGTAAAGGGGCTGAAAGTCCAACGAGTACCTTTAGGCTTTACAGGGTTGCTCACAATTTAGCCCTGCCCAAAATACCAGAACAGTAAACTCACCCCACAAATGACCCCATTTCGGAAAGTAGACACCCCAAGGTATTCACTGAGGGGCATAGTGAGTCCGTGGGAGATTTTTTTTTGCCAGAAGTTAGGAGAAATGGAAACTTTATTATTTTTATTTCCTCAAAGTGTCATTTTCCGCTAACTTGTGAAAAAAAATTAAATCATACATGAACTCACCATGCCCCTCCGTGAATACTTTGGGGTGTCTTCTTTCTAAAATGGGGTCATTTGGGGGGTATTTATACTATCCTGGCATTCTAGCGCCTCAAGAAACATGACAGGTGCTCAGAAAGTCAGAGCTGTTTCAAAATGCGGAAATTCACATTTTTGTACCATAGTTTGTAAACGCTATAACTTTTGCGCAAACCAATAAATATACACTTATTGGATTTTTTTTTATCAAAGACATGTAGCACAATAAATTCTGACACAAAAATGTAATTATATTTGAACAATTTTACCAGAAAAAGTTAAAAATACACTTTTTTTTGAGAAAATTGCGGTCTATTTTGATTAATATCAGAAAAACGAAAAATCTCAGCAGCAATCAAATACCACCAAAAGAAAGCTGTATTTGTGAGAAGAAAAGGAGGTAAAATTCATTTGGGTGCCAAGTTGCATGGCCGAGCAATAAACCGTGAAAGTTGTGAAGTGCCGATTTGTAAAAAATGGCCTGGTCACTAGGGGGGTATAAACCTGTGGTCCTTAAGTGGTTAAGCTCCGGACACCAGGATCATAAGGAAGGGATTCCCCCGCCCCCCCCCCCCCTCCGAAAGAGCACCACACTTGTACAAAAGCCATGTCTATCGCTGAAATGAATGGGGCTGAGCTGCAGTACCGCACACAACCTGTGGACAAGAGTGGCGCTGGAAATATAATTTTGCTGGACAATCCCTTTAATTGCTTATTTATAAATTCAGGTTTCTTACTTTTCACCGTCTAAAAGTGATGGATTTAAAAAATATATATATAAATAGGTGCTGAATTCTGAGATTATTTCTTTATCTACAGTACCTTTATAGCGCCCTCATCAGGCCAGCCATAGAACAGAAAAGGAATACTGCTATAGGGCCCAGCTGCTTCCTGCCATACAGTTATGGTGTTCTCTCTCCTGCAGTCACCACTAGGTGGCGCTCACTGCATACAGAACTCCCATTGAAATTAATACTCTAGCTCCTATCCAAGAGTGGCCCTGTCACTTGGGCCACAATAAAGCTTAAGAGGCACGGCTCCAGCCAACCACTGGCCACAGTGGCGTAAACCATTGTGCCAGTAATTACAAGCTAAGTGCCTTTTCATAGGGCTGCCATCAACCTATTCCCGCTCCCCGCAAAAATAGTGCCAACACCCCACCATAGCTGTGCCAATAATGCAGTGCCCTCTATCACTGCCAGCCACACGGTGCATCATTGGTACTTACTTTTCCCTTTTCACATTTGCTACCCCTCTCTGACGTGCAGAGGGCCAGGCAGAACAGTTTCTTGGGCCATCTGTGTCACAGACTGAGGGCATTTGCTCCAGCTGTATACATCCATGTGTAGTGAGCTCCCTCTAGTGGTGGCAGCAAGCAGCTACCACTAGCCAAATAGAAGAATCAGTTCGCACTCTGCCACTTTAGTTTTATTTTGCAATTCCAAAAACTGAGTAACATTATTTTTATGAATTACAGGAATGTCTATCCTGTACAGATGTAAGTATTTTTTTGGGGGGGGCATTTTAGATTTTACTTTTTTTTTTATTTTCTATTTTTACCATATGATGTTAAATTCATGCCACACACCCTGCTCTGCGAGGTCATGGCGCACCCAACAGTCCCTGCTAGAAGAACGCAGTCTGAAGATAACGCTCTGCAGAACAACCTTCACATTGAATTCACATGACGGTACTGTGCTCTGCCCAAAAAGAAATTGCCCTGGGGGGGTAAATGTGTGTCATCGTTCAGCCAAAGTAGCCCCACAGGAAGACTGCAGCACTCGTGCAGACGAGGAGGTTAATGTTCAGGATGTTTTTTACCACCGGATTCTCATAGAGCAAAACTTCAGGGGAATCTTCTGGGGCAACCGTCTCATCCTCCTCGTCAGTATTCTTTTCCATCCCACATAACCAGAGTATGGCTTTCTTAAGGCGGATCCTGAAGGGCAGATGATCTGTAGGAGAGAATGAGTTCATACAATGATATCACTTCTGGGCAATGGATATGTCATACGGTATATATCTAGCACTCTCGCCTATGAAATTATTTAACAATTCTCTATATAAGGCATGTATACCTACTGGAAGATCAGACTACACCGGGCTAGTTTGTAGTCTGTAGCCATGGAGATGCACTGGTCTCCATAATGGCTGTATACATAAAACAGTAAGTATTTAATAAAAAAAATATATATATATAACTGTCCACAAGGTGGTGCTCTTACAATGGTTTTAGTTCCCTTGGTTCCATTATTATTATTTTTTCCTACTTAGCAGACATCTTACCTGTGGACTTGTCGCTACCATCATCTTCAGAGGGGTTCGTCTCGTCAGGGGTCTCTACCACATTGTTTTCTCTGATATCCCCTCTTATTTCTGGGCTTCCTTCTCTTTTACTGAAACGTGTGAACCAGGTGAGGCCACTGACCTTAACGATAAAGGATGCTGTCACATGACTCGTAATAGGTGGGGTGGGGGGGATTGTGTTGGAATTCTTGGGTGTGTAAATGGAGATCTAGATGACAATGTAAATATAACGACTGGATCGGGAGGATTTCTTACCATTTCCTTGGTAGGGGGCTTTGTCCACAGACTGACGAATACCACGACTATGAGAGTCAGCAATGCAAGGATCATAGAGAAATATAAGTAGTGTACGTACTTCACCACCGCCGGCCGCGTGTCAGGCTGATCGCAGCGGGGTGCTGCGTAGACAAAGTCCAGCACCATACGGATTATACCAACCACCAATCCTATGGTCAGGCCCCAGAATGCCCCCTAGAAAACAAATGGGATGTAAGTTACTTGGGGTCAGGGGACCCCTTATACAAAAAAAGGAGAGGCCCAAACCCATGTATTGCAGCACTTAAAAGGGTATTCCTTTCTCGGTAATGGCATTGGGGAACACCGCACCATGGGTATATGCCCAGCTGACACTAGCAAAAGAAAAGTGTTGGCTCCGCCCAGGTGGGCTATACCCCCTCCACAGCCACTAGGCTAATCAGTTTTAGTCTAGTGTCCGTACGAGGCAGACATGACCTGCTCTTTTTTCGCAGGTCTTGCTGCTTTTTATTGTTTTATTTTTATTCCTTTTTCTTTCTTCTGCAGGTCTCTGCCTGCTGCAGGATGGGGCTCCATCGTGGATTACCACTTTAGTTGCACCCCCTGCCAGTGCGTACTCGGGTACCTCGCCGGTCACCCAGTCCCCATGACTGCATCCCACCTAAGTGTTGAGTCTGCCGAAGGGGTGACCCTGCGGCGCTCGAAGACGTCGGACGGTGAGTATCTTGTGTTCCACCTTCCCCTTCTCATCGGGTGTTTCTCTCCTCTCACCTGTTTCAGGTGTAAGGAGGCTTGCTCTCTTCCTATGGTGACTGTTTTGATTCGTTTTTTCGGAGTATTCAGCCACCTGTGCCTCCCTGCTTCCTCTCTATCCTGGCATCTGCTCCTGAGCCTTCACACGGCATTAGCCACGGCAGGGCATGTCCTTGGTCTGTGACCATTCGGAGCGGCTTTCCTTGCCAAGTCCTTTTTTTCTGACTGGGTTCCTTCGTTTCTCGGCTTTCCGGAATTGACTTTCCTTTGCTTCTGGGTGTTCATCGGGGCCTTCCTTTTGCCTGCCCTCAAGGAGGTTGTTTTCCTTGGGTCAGGACTTCTGTCTTTTCCCAGGTATTTTCTCCTCCGACAGGCTCCCTTGCTGGCCCTTGGGGACCATCATATCTTCTTGCTGGATCTGTCTTCTTCTAGATCCTTTGCCTGGAGCTGTGGTGGCCGGAGTTCCGGCTGTGGTGGGGCTGCGGCTCCTGGGGTGCACACTTGCTTGGCTGTTCTCTGAACTCCATTGAAATGGGTGGGGAGGGCTGGGAGTCGCGGTTTCGCCGCGGCTGGGGTGCCGGGGGTTGGTCATCACCATCCTTGAGCATATTCTATATCTAGTCTGGCTAGGTCACTGCCAACGGTCGCTTTCTGGTGGTGATGTGCTCCTGTTTATCAATAGGGAACGGGATCTTTCCAGTTCCTCCCTCTGGCTCTCCAGTGGGCGTTTGTTCACCTTTGTTTCCACGCAGGACATCTGCCCTGCCTCTTCTCCTTTAGGTTTTTCTTTTTCACCAGCCTTTGGTTAAGCTTTGCCTTTTTCTTGCATTTGGGATTCTCTCCCAGGCATTTCTCCTTGGATTCTGGAAGTCTTCCACTGCTTATTCCTTGGGATTTTACCTGGTCATGGAACCTCTCGGCCCATTCCTTGTTTTCCTATCTCCTGTTGGGTCACATGGTTCCCCTACACCTGTACACCCAACCGGTTGCATGGCTGTTCTTTTCCCACCCTTGGGTACTGCTTTAGGATGTCCCATGGTGCTGTGTTCCCCAATGCCATTAACGAGAAAATTGGATTTTTGCACTTGCCGTAAAATCTGTTTCTCGTTCAATGCACTGGGGGACACAGATCCCACCCTTTTGTTTTTTACTTTCTCTCTCTCTCTCCGGCTGTTCTCTTGTTCTTTTTCTCTCTCCTACTGCGTTTGGTACAATCTGATTAGCTTAGTGGCTGTGGAGCGGGTATAGCCCACCTGGGCAGAGCCAACACTTTTCTTTGTGCTGAATGGCTGCAGCTCCTGCTTTCAACCTGCTGTGGGGAGGGCATTTTTAAGCTGACGGTTGACAAGTACGGTGGACCCAAGCACGGGGAACCTGCCCCTCAAGCCAAAGTGACCCCTGCTGTGTCAGACATGACTACCTGAAAAAACAACATGCAGCCGGATCAACTAAAGATCCCAAGATGGCCGCGACTCTCAACAGCATCGTGGGCTCCCGTGCTTCGGGACAATCCAACTGTGAGGACGACTGCGGAGAGGCCGGTGAGTCACAAAACCTCCTGATCTCCCGCCGCTTTATTAAATAAGCCCTGGAAGAGGCTTTAAACCCTATATACTCCAAGCTACAGGAGGTGGCCCATGACGTCCAACAGATAGGCCACAGGGTGGACTCACTGGAAGCCGCTACCATAGATCACAGTGCAGCGGTCACGCAATCCCTCTCACTGTGCCAAGCGCATATTAACCAGCTTTATTCTTCCCTGGAAGACCAGGAGAACCGGGCAGGCAAAATAATCTCCAGTTCAGGGGAGTTCCTGAATCGGTCTCAGCTGCAGACATCCTGTCTGCGATCATGAAGATAGTCGCCTCTTTACTAGGGGACTTTGATCCTTCTATGCTAATTATAGAAAGGGCCCATAGAGCATTACGCCCGCGACCTAAAGATAACGACCCACCAAGAGACATTATCAGTCGCTTCCTGAACTTTCAGGACAAGGAGACAATACTCAAAGCGTCTAGAGCAGCGCGGCCCCTATCCCAGATCTACCAGGACTTCTCTTTTGAAGAGTGGACGGAGAGAAGAGCCCTGCGACCCCTTAAGGCCCTCCTCAAGGAAAGACAAATTCCTTACAGATGGTCCTTTCCATTTTCGTTTATTGTCTCCGGTAAGAGGATCAACATCTCTTCATTCTCGGATCTCCCAGAGGCCTACAACGCGCTGGATCTAATGGACTGGGATAAAGTGCAGGACATCACCACACTACCATCTCTTCCAGTCCTTCAACCCTGGGAACTCTCCATTACCCCAAAGAAACAAAAAACCAAGAAAAGCAAGGACCCTGTAACCCCTAAGAAGCCGCCTGCTTCACAAGATGGTTCCTGATTTGTCTTCATCTAATCCACTTTTTAAACCCCTTAGGGGTCTCTGATCTGATACTTCCTCAACTCACCTCCTTTCTATATTTGTACTAGGTAACACTTTTCTTTTGCTAGTGTCAGCCAGGCATATACCCATGGTGCTGTGTCCCCCAATGCATTCATCGAGAAACGGATTTTACGGCAAGTACACAAATCCAATTATCTTTATCTGGATATCACTAGGATATGCCATTAATGTCACATAGGTGCAGTTCCCAACCGTTCTCGTATGGTGTGCTCTCCATTCACACTACTATAGGACTTCCAAAAACAGCCGAAACACCCACGGCAGTGAATGCACAGCAAATTGTTTGCTCTGCTTCACTTCGGGGGCCATGTTATGGAGATATGAGTGGGTCCTTGAGGTGGGACCTGCACCTATCTGGCATTGATGGCATATCCTAGCAATATGCTATCTGCCAGATGGGCCAACCCCTTTAAGTCCTTACTGCAGCACTGAAATGAATGGACTGTCTATGTAATGCACAGAGGTAGTGGTTTCTCTGGTGGCTCAATTGGGAGGACCCCTTCCATTTAACACAGAGTGCCCCAAAGGGCATTTGAGAAGGGGTTGTGTACAGACCCTTTAAATGTTGCTGTAAATCATCTCTTACCTTTTCATTGGTCCGTTTCCAAAAGCAGCCAGCGATGAAGACCACAGCCACAGGGGGCTGTAAGTAGGAACTGATAGCCTGGATGTAGATGAAGAGCTGACCACCCTGGCTGGCCTGGACCAGGGGGATCCACAGAATGGACACGGCCACCAACACCAGCACAAAGACCCTGAAATAGTGAAGACTTGGTGTCTGATTTGCAGGCTACAGAGCAGGAGGAGCTGAGCAGACTGATATTGATTCCCTAAAACTAATTTTATACATCCAATTCCCTGCTCTTTCGATGCTTAGGAGTCCAGTGGGTGGTTCTACTCAGTGATTGACAGCTATCTGTAAACACAGTCATACAAGGATGGCTGTCAATCACTCAGTTCCTCCGCCCACTGGACTCCTAAGCCCCAAATGGGTAGAGAATTAAAGGGTTATTCCCACTGGGGGCATATCCTAGTGATATTCCCCGATGTCTGATAGGTGCGGGTCCCAGAGATGGGAGCCCGCAGAGAGTCAGAGGGCGCACCGCACATGCACGGTCGCCCTCCATTCATTTCTATGGGAGCACCAACAATAGCCGAGTAGCTCACTCAACTATTTTTGGAAATCCCATTAAAATGAATAGGAAGCACTCCATTCACTTCTATGAGGCTTACGGAAATAGCCGAGCCATTGGCGTTGCGGGCTCCGTTGTAAGGAGTGGTGAGCAAAGCCAAAGTAGGAGCTGGATGTAATATAATAGCAGTAAGGCTGAGCCCCTACCTCCCCACGATCATCAGCTCCCACTCCGTAGAGCGTGGGCGGATGTGACGCCACAGATCCATGGTGAAAATGGTGCTGGCACTATTAAATATGGAGGTCAGCGAGGACATGAGGGCAGCGATCATCACTGACATCATCAGACCTCTCAGTCCTAGGGGTAAAGGCAGAGGAAGAGTTGCAATTACAATTTTTTACAATTTCCCGCTTAATCTTATTAACCCATTCTGCTGGCTCCGCTTCTGTGGTGACCTGAGAGCATCCCATCCATAATGACATCATCACTGATATGATATCAGCAGGTCACCATAAGAGGAAGATGCGGAAGAAGATTATTATTTTGAAGGCTAATATATAACAGAGTTTATAACTTTTTTTTTTTTCTTAAAGGGCATCTGTCAGCAGTTTTGTACCTATGACACTGGCTGACCTGTTACATGTGCACTTGGCAGCTGAAGGCATCTGTGTTGGTCCCATGTTCATATGTGCCCTCATTGCTGAGGAAAATTATGTTTTAATATATGCAAATGAGCCTCTAGGAGCAACGGGGGCGTTACCATTACACCTAGAGGGTCTGCAACTGCTGCGCCCTCTGCACTTTGATTGACAGGTCCAGGTGTGAACACATATACAATGCCTGGTCCTACCAATCAAAGTGGAAAGGGCTGGGCAGATTCAGAGTGAGAGCAGAGCCTCTCGGTGTAACGGTAACGCCCCCGTTGCTCCTAGAGGCTCATTTGCATATATTAAAACATCATGTTTCTCAGCAATGCGGACACATATGAACATGGGACCAACACAGATGCCTTCAGCTGCCAAGCGCACATGTAACAGGTCAGCCAGTGTCATAGGTACAAAACTGCTGACAGATGCCCTTTAAAATGACCACACGATCTATAACAGTCTCCTCTACTATGTTGCCCTATCCATGGGAGGGCAGTATATAGTTTTAGATTAAGGCTATGTTCAAGTCCATAGACCAGAAATGCGATGTGCATAGGGCCAGATAGAGATGTAAATTCTGATCTGAACGCACAGTGTGAATATGGCACTGATCGGCAGCTTCCCCCAGTGTGCGTCTATACACAAAGCTGTCAATCAGTGTGGGTCGGCCCTAACCTACTGCTCTGCTCCGTGGCGCCCTCACGCTGCTCTCAGCTAGGGTGGCATAGTAGGGGTGACAGGCTTCCATTGCCATAGCTGCTGTCTTACCTGTCGGCAGTAATTCGATCACCATTTTGGGGTAGGCAATATCGGAACATCCAGACGGGTTACCACAGATTGACTTGCAGAGTTCGGGATCTGCACACGCTACCTGATCTGTAATGGATGATAAAGCCAATGGAGAAGTGAACCGGACCCCCCTCCTCCAGATCAGTGGAGCCCCAGATACAAGACCCCTCCAATGAACTCTACCGTCTGGATTTGGCCACGATTTTACCTGTGAAGAGGACCCTGCTGATCATTCCAGGAAGCACCATCATAAACAGGGGCAAGAACTTGATGTAAGCCGCCAGCAGGGAGCCGCCCTTAGCGTGGGAGAGGTTCTTAGCGGACAGGGATCTCTGCACAATCACCTGGGGACACGAGGACCAAGAGCATTCAGCCACATCATCCAAGTCAAGATCTCAGCGCTTTACAGGTGATCATGGCCATAAGCTATAGACATTGCACGGATAACGGTCGCACCCGGTGCCTGACAAGCTCAAAGGCTCCACCGGTTATTTCACGTGATAGGTGGTAGGCCTGTTAAAGATTTTGCAGATATAGACAAGCCCTGTGCCATGATCTCTAGGTACGCAGCTAAATTCAGATCCACCATTCTAGTTTTAGCTCCATAATTCTGTGGCGATTCATCTCCTAATTTTCTGACTTGATAAATAATAGCATTCTGACTGCCTGGAGTCACCACTAGGGGGAGCTCACTGCTGATGGATTTATACAGCTAATATTAAACCCAATGGCAATGGCAGAAGTATGTATGCAGTAAGCTCCCTCTAGTGGTGGCTCCGAGTGGCCATTAGCAAATGGAGGAAGCAGTTCAGGACCCGGCTCCTACTTATATAAAGACCTCCTGTCCTCTCCATGTGTCCACACTGACTTGAGCAGGGCCATATTTACCTGATCTGTGCACCAGTACCAGATAGATGGAATGGTCATCCCCACCAGGACACCAGGCCAGGGCAGATCTGAGTAGACTGGGTCTCTAAAGAGGTGAAAGGCATCTTCTCTGGGGACCCCACAACTGCTGTTCTCCGTGCGACTGGATGGGATCGCTGTGAAATATAATTTTTCCAGCTCTGCATAGCCGCCAATCTCTATAAAGCCTGAATGAAAATCAAGATCAGGTCGTCAGGGTTCACTTTTTATATCAGTCCGGATGCAATTAATATATACATACCGCCTAAGACTTCTCACTGCTGAGGGTTTGCTACAGTGGTATATCTCCTACTCTGATAGTTTGTTACAATGTACCAGATAATTTAGCTCATGTAACGAGCGCTCTAAAATTTTAGGCCAGGGCCAGTTTGCAGCTATCATCTACTTACTAAAGGCCATGAGAATAAGCGCCCCGATGATCATGATGACTGTCTGCAGCGTGTCTGTATAGATGACGGCAGCCAGGCCTCCTACAATGCAAAACGTAAACCGGGTAGATGGGTCAGACCAGACTAGACGTGGATCCTCAATATCATGGACGCTACACGCTCTGCACAACTCACCGGCCACGGTATAGATCGCAGTGATGACAAGTAATCCGATCACAGCCACATAGAGATCCCAGTGGAGAGCCTGCTGGATAAATAGTGCGCCCGCGTACATGTCCACCTGCGGAAGAGTCGACAGAAGCGTCCACACTTGTGTAAAGGGGAGGACTGTTCAGAGGGCGGTTAAAGACTATTCCTATATTATAGATCCGACATGCAGTCATATTTCTAATACAGAGTTCCAAATCCCCTGCACAAACAAAGCAGCAAATGCTTAAATTCTGTTTGCCAGCAGCCATCACTAGAGGGAGCTCATGAGCTTATAGCATAAGGACGTACTATTGAGTTCAATTTATAAATATCATACAGTAAGCTCCTGAGCTCCCCCTAGTGGTGGCTGCAAGGAGACAGAACGTTATCATTTACCTCTATGTCTATACAGGGGAGCTCTGTATAAGGAATAATGGAGGAATGATATATTGAGAAATGAAACAGCAGGGACTTAAAAAAACAACATGTTTTTTTTTTTTTAAACATGGATATTCACTTGCCACAACAGCCCCCATCTATGGCAGCAATGTCTCTTGCGCTGGCACTCACTCCGCAGGATGCTTATAAACATCCTCCCAGTGCTATACACGCTACTGGGATTTATAAGGTACTGGTGGTCTACAAAAGGTTAGAATTGATTTATTTTATAAGTATTGCCACTACTAAAGGAGCTGTCCTCAGGATAGGTCGTCCATATCTGATGGTGGGGGCCGACTCCAGGCATCCAGTGAGGCTGCAGCGTGCCGCCTGGTGAATTTACTAAGCACAGCGCCATATATGCTATAGCTCAATAGCAATGACTTGAATGGGACTGATCTGCACCTAGACCATGTGATCAATGAACGTGATGTCACTGGACTAGGAAGAGTCCTCTTCACACAGCCAAACAACAAGGTGCCTGGAGTCGGACCTACAACGATATCTTAAGGATAGACCATCAATTTGAGAATCTCAGACAACCCCTTTAACTCTGTGATCATTTATCATTTCATTGGGAATGGGTGTGGCTTATTCTTATATAGGTGTGGTATATTCCTGTGTAGGCGTGGCCTGTAAGCATGGGTGTGGTTTATTCTGTCCTGCTTTTCCCATTGGAGCTTACAGAAATCTTGGTGAATATGTAGATAAACAGGTAAAGGATAGCGAGATAAATCTGGATCCGTTTTCCTCCAAAGCGCCTCTGTAGATACTCGGGCATCGTGGTGACCTGGGTACAAGAGACGTAGGTGAGGTGACATCACCACTGATCATACACATGCTATAATGACTGCAATTAATTAGATTTCTTACCCCAGCAGATATATAAATAGGGAGAAACAACCAGGCCAACACCAAGACACAGAAGAGACCCTGTGGGGGGAGAGATACAGCTTACATACAATAAACACAATGGGGGGGGGGGGGGGTCATTTATCAAAAAGGATTTTGGTCTTCTCTTCCGCCTCGTATTTCTTTCATGGTTTATACTTTCTGGCATCCGTGGTGACAACACGTCAAATGTTATCCTGGTTATTAATTTAGTTTTTTAGTTCTGAATCCAAGTTTCAGATATCTTATTAGAGAATTATTAGATAATGGGGGGAGGGGTGCAGCCCGTTCAGAACCCTCATCTATTATCAAGAACATAGAGCACTACTGACTCTGGAGGATCCAGCACATCACTCCATTACTTGGACAGCCTATTGATTTTAATGGAAATCAGTTTTAACGAAAATTTTAAGATTAAAAAATAAATAGGCTTACACAGGCTAAGTGATAAAAAATATACTGTAAATTAAGTTTAATTAAGGGGATAAAACTTATAAAATACCCTTACAACACAGTTACTCAAAGACTATAGCAGATAACTAGTGGTCCCAACAGCAGGAAACCCTATGATCAGCTTATTTGGGGTTCACCCACTGCAGAAGACCCATAGCACCATAACTCCTCATTCAATACTAACCTTAAATATTCTACTCTGTTCCCACGTGCTGCTTTGGACGTGTTTGGAGATTTATACAGAAAGTTTCCCCCTGACAACTACAACTGTAAGTTAAAATGACACAGTGACCAGTAGGTGGCGCCACCGATCAAGCATAATAACCAGGAGCATTTCACAGGCCATTGCACTTTATAATGTAATCAGGGGCTTGTTAACAATATCATGAATACTTGGCAACTAAACTCCAAATAACGAGCGGGTGACAGTTCATTGCTCACACGGGTCCAGATAATCAATCACCTGCCTTATAAACATTAACAGCTGTGACCAAGAGTCACTACTCTCATCTTGTGCATTCTACCGGCTCTGTCCTTTACTCCATTCTCAGTAAGGTCCATGGAGCAGTTCTTATCTTTTGTGTCTTCTTTTCCTTTTTAATTAGATAATTACTCTATATAAATAGCTGGTTCAATTCTTACACTGCATTACAAATCTTGTATTCGTTATACTTCAGAGCTGCAATCACTATTTTGCTGGTTATTAGACAGTAAGCTTGTGGAATGATACACCTCTAACAGCAATGCTTTTTCCTACATCGAATAACTGTGCAGAGAGAGAATGCAAATCACTATTCACATGAGCGAGTTTTCCGCACGGGTGCAATGCGTAACGTGAACGCATAGCACCTGCACTGAATCCTGACCCATTCATTTCAATGGGTCCGTGTGCAACCCACAAAAAAAACAAAAAAAAACGGATCGGACGCGGGCCCAAACAGCAGTCGTGTACATGGGGCCTAATCTGCACGGTGTGCGTTTCACATCATTTGTGTTCCTGGACTTCCTACAATATAAACACTGTAGCGGCAGTGATTTCCCCATATCTCATCCTGCAGGTGGAGCGTTCCTGGCAGAGGTAAGAGATGTACTTACATTCCATTCGTAGGCTGTGACCGCAATCCCGGAAGCTGCTCCTGATCCTGCAAGGCCAATGAAATGCCCGCTGCCCACATTACTAGCAAACAAGGAGGCCCCTACCTGCAGACAGACATGAGAGGTATAGATGTGACTGTACACACCCGCATGACCAGAAGAGGGGAACAAACATGTCTGAGCTATCAAAAATCATAGGAAATGAATGAACCTTACACAATCCATCAGTCATAATGAAACAGCGCCCTCTTGTCCACTAATTGGTATTGCAGCAGTCCTTGAATGGGGCTGAGCTGCAATACCAGGGGCGACCTACAGACAAGAGGGGCAGTGTTTCCTTTGTTCTAATTTCACGCACCCCCTTTAAAGGATTTGTGGCTGTAATGGAATTAAAATCCTGGCTCAGCCAGTAGGATTTGGAATTTTCCCAGTGGAAATTAATTACATTTACCAGTAGACTGATACTTACAGGCCACCATACCATGTCCTTTCCTGCCAGGAAATAACCCTTCACTGTGCTCCTCTTCGTGCGCCACATGGACTGTCAGAAAGAAAATAACCTGTTATACGTGTTCAGAATTCTCCAACCTCCTTACAAGAGACATGTAGGATTTATCCTTCTTCATGACTTCAATGCATCTAAAATAGCAACTTTGCAAATAGCCTTCATTAAGGCTATGGACACCTTCGGGGGCATTCTTTTATTATTATTGCACTGTACTCATTTTGAGCTAAAACACATTTTTTCAATTGGTCTTTATTAAAAATGTTGAGCCCCTTTCCCTGTACAGCCTTGAGATTCTCTAGTAGCATGCTCTGTATTTTTACTCTGTTCCATCAGGCAGCTCAGCTGATGGCTCCTTATCTCTGACCTTATAAACACTCATTATAGCTAAATTATTATCTTACTGATAAGAATGTGGTTTAAACAGGTGTTTATAACCTCTCAGTAATTTAGAGATAAAGTTTATTAGATGACTGGCACAAATTGAAATTAAAAGTAACATTCACACAGTTAACCCTTTGTGACAGAACAGCTGAATATTTTTAATAAAGACCAATTCAAAAAAAGATTTTTAGCCCAAAATGAGTAAAATGCAAAAAAACTGCCCCAGAACGTGTACATAGCCTTAAAATTCTACCGATTTGTGCATACAGGTCCTATGCAGACCTATGTGTCGTCATGGTTACAGACTACAAAGCAAGTGCAGTCACGTGTTACTTCTTGCCTTCTCTTCTTGCAGCATATTACGGTGGTATAAGAAGAGACTGATGGAGGAGAGTGAGGCTGAGGGTTACATGGCGACACGTGTGGTGTGTTAAGAAGATCACAATGTCACGTTGCAACATCACGCCTAATGATTGTCTATGGGGATGTGTTGCGGCTCATGCCTTTACACAACCGCCACAGCACTTTTGGATTTTTGGTTACAGGTCGCGTAGAGGGCAATGCGAGTCACGTGCAACAGTGATTTGCTTGCGACCGGTTTACGATTTGGCAGGGGGTAGGTATATCCAAATTACAAAGTTAAAATAGGGGAGATAGCCGTCATGGTCACACAATGCTGTGTAGCTGTAGCCTTAAAAGTGACTGCAGGGTCAGACTACATACAGGATTTGTTTGTAGTCTGTAACCATGGAAACACACAGCTTGGCATAGGAGCTGTATACAGAATACAGTAGGAGATTTTCTTCACTTTGTAATTTAGATGCATTGGAGCAATAAAATGGTAAAAGTATACACACCCCTGAGAGGTACCAATGTTCCTAAACTACAGGTGCCACTCAATACGAGTAGGAAAAGTGCTGCGGGATCCTTACCCATAAGCCAACTCCTAGTACAAAGATAAAGTACAATACTAGGACCACAATGTCCACAACTTCCAGAGACTTCTTGGGGAAAAGGTCCCCCGTTCCGTTATTCTGGGGAGTAGTGGTCTCCATTGTCCGGGATACAGGGCTGATAATTCTGGGTAATCGGCATGAAAGCTGCAAATAAAAGAAATCATAAAGAGGAAACTTTTATAGCTATAAATGACAGGTTAATCTCTGCCCGTTGTGTTGTAATCAAGTGAAAGTAGGTCATTAGGCGTGACGGGGAAAGTCACAGACCAGAAACCATCGTCTTCTATAGGGCTCAATTACCTAATGTACGAGAGGTGAAAAAGGAAGCTTTGTGATAGGAACAGCGCCCCCCCTTATCCATAGGGAGTATGTGTCACTGCAGCACAGTTGAATATGGCCATGTTGCAATACCAGACAGTTCTCTTGTCTTGACAACCGTCTTTTCCACGCCACTTCAGGATGTAGTTAAAAGAAGAGTGCAACACCTTTACCTTACTAAATCCAAGATCCGGAACTAGTACATCTCCAAGACCGATGAACATCACTGGCCTAGGATGAGCTGCCTTCTCAAACAGCTGATCGGTGGGGATCCCGGGTGTCAGACCCCCAACGATCCGATACTGTTGACCTATCCAGAAGATAGTTTCTGAGTATAAAGCCTCATGCACATGACCGGTGTTTGGGCCCGCGTCTGAGCCGCATTTCCTGTGGTTCGGATGCGGACCCATTCACTTCAATGTGCTGTCCGCATCCGTGGCTCCGTTCTGTGGCCCCGCAAAAAAAAGAACAGAACATGTCCTATTCTTGTCCGCTTTGCTATTTCTATAATGGGTGACCCGTTCCGTTATGCAAATTGCGGAATGCACGCGGACGGCACGGACGTGTGCATGTAGCCTAAAAAAGGTTTAAAAACTCTTAACTCTTTGTCGCATTCAATATAATATAATGCACAGTTATGGATTGCTTTCTCACACTTTTCAAGATCTCTGCCTACTGACAATGAATGGTGACACATTCATGATTCTGATCACACAGCAATCCGGATACATTTGTGCGAGCGGCACACGTTTAGGACAGGCTTACAGCCTCTGGATGTACACAAGAAAGTTTCCACTCATCAGCAGCAAGCAGATATCTTGAGAAATGTGATGCACCCGGCATATTAGAACATTTCCAGATAATACATCACAATACCAATATAATATATAAAGTCGCCGACTAAACCGGACACAGAAAATCTATTATCATTAGTGCTGGGTACAATGGACCTTAGTACAGACGTCCCCCGTCACTTACACCCCACAATCCTATAGTGCAGGTCCACGACAATGGAGGACATTGTTCTGCAGACACAAGTTCTACCCATCGGGAGGTTGTAGCTGGCGCTTACCCAGTGCCTGCCAGATGCGTCTTCTCAGACCCGGGGCAGACGGAGAAAGGGGCGCACGCAGCACAATTCCTTTGGCTCGGAGACACTCTGCATCTGGGGTCAAACTCCAAAGTGTGAGGCTGTGGTTAAACTGTAAGAATGGAGGCGTGTGGAGCTCGTCCTGCGCCGCTCAGGTACAAAGCATCTCATCAGGTGGTGCCAGGCTGGCAGAAGCTCCAGGAAGCCCTGTGCACGATCCTCTGCAACCAGAGATGTGACATAGCCCTGAGGGAGGTGCTGCTCTTAATCACATGGCGATTGCTGAAATAATTGTACGAACAGGTGTTGTAATGGACGTATTGTTGTGCTTGTGTTAGGCCTCATGCACAAAAAACGGAAGCCGCCCATGTGCCTTCCGCAATTTACGGAACGGGCGGAACGTCAATATAATGCCTATTCTTTTCCGCAAAGCGCGGACAAGAATAGGACATGAAAAGGTTCAATATTCTAGGCTCAAAGTGTCAGACTCTAGTCAGCTAACTAATCCATACCCCCTGAGCAAAGGGGACCTCAAAATTGTGACTTTGGGGTTTCATAAGCTGTAAGCCATAATCATCCAAATTATAACAGATAAAGGCTTGAAATATCTCGCTTTGCCTGTAATGAGTCTCATTACTTAGGTTGCATTACTGAAATAAATGAACTTTACACGATATTCAAATTTTTCGAGTTTCACCTGTACGTGTCAATAGAAGAGGAGACCTAAGGAGGCTTCGTCTATCCTGGACTGCTGCCAGTAGAGCGGATTTTGAATGAAACATCTTGACTTGATTGTACAGAGATCTGACTGAATGATTAGATATGAATGCATTTACCAGGATCTGATCATTTGAACCTCCCTAAATAGATAAAAAAATCCCAAACTGACTAATTTCTTAATATATTTTTATAGGCACCAGAGTTTAGTTTTTCTTATACAGAGCTCCAATTAACATGATAAAATTCTGGCTACCTGCAGCCACCAGTAGAGGGAGCTCAAGAGCTCAGTATGACATAAGCTCCCTCTAGTGGTGGCTGCAGGTAAGCCACACTACCTCTATGCCTATGCAGGGAGATTTGGAGCTCTGTATCGGAAAAACAAAGCTGCGATCACTCTAAAGATATATTAAGAAATTAATTAGCACAGAACTCAACTTGCACGATCTGCATCCGGCGGTCCGTGCATGCACTTCTTTTTCGCGGTGCAGAGGCATGGACAGAAAACCCACTGAAGCACTCCGTAAGGTTTCCGCAAGCGTCCGATCCGTGCCTACGTTCCAGACCATACTGTATCTGCCGGATTGGGGACCCATTTAAATGAACCTGCAATACGGGCACAGCTAGCACATGGTCGTGTGTATGATGCCAAAGAGACCCCAGGTTGGGCTAAAGGTGTACTGGAACATGACCTAAGGGGCACGGGTGCCCAGAACAGCACTGCAGCCGTATACAGTCGGGGTCCCAGCGATGGGACCCCCACAGTCAGGGAAAGCAGTGTATATCATGAGTGATTATGTACACTCACATTTGGGCGTGTGGCTAACCAGTAAAGGATGCAGGTTTTCCTTTCAGTCGGAGTATAATCGTCTATTGGTGACATCACAGGCGGAGGCGCAGGTCTGACCGGTTGCTGGGATGTAAATGAGCCTGTGGTTGGGCCTAATAAGGAACCAAGACCTGGGAAAGTAAATTACCGCGATCGCTCAGGTCACATCAGTCTAGATACAGATTACACCCAGGCTGCAATGAATAACCATAAGCGAGCAATTACAAGGCTGCTGGAACCGCCCCAGTGCTCAGGAGCATCGCTCCGGCCAAGGCAAACACCTTAAAGATCCCAGCGAGACTCCACCATGTCTAGAGTCTGATCTCCTTCTGCAGTCAGGATCAGTAATGGGCGAAAAACAGAAGAATAAGGCCTCATGCAGACTCCCCTAGTTTTGGTCCGCATCCGATCTGCATTTTTTTGCGGACCAGATGCAGACCCATTCATTTCAATGATGCTCTGTCCATGTGCTGTCTGCATCCATATGTCTGTTCCGCGGCCCCGCGTTTTGCGGACTAGAATAGGTATTTGAAACATACTGCGGGAGAGTATATGCAGGATGCACATGGCCGGTATTCGTGTTTTGCGGATCCACAATTTCCAGACAGCAAAAAACTGATACAGTTGTGTGCATGAGGCCTAAATATGACAAAAAGCAGAAAACAAGGAAAACTGAACAAACTTCTCTGGCAGTGGAAGATTTGCCCTGACACTTAGTGCAGGCTTCTGCTTGCTTTTTCTGACACAGCGCCCCCATTGTGCACAGTCTGTGTCTGGTATTGCAGTATTCACTTAAATGGCGATACACTGCAATACCAGACATGGCCTATGGACAAGGGTGGCACTGTCTCTGGGGACAAAAATGCAGACCTGTTTTTCTTAATCTCATGCAACTGCTTTGAAAGTAAACCAGCATCACCAACATAATTCCCTAATATACAGTCCTGATCAAAAGTTTAAGACCACTTGAAAAATGGCAAAAAATTATATTTTACATTGTTGGATATTAACAAGGTTCCAAGTAGAGCTTCAACATGCAACAAGAAGAAATGGGGGGGAGACAAAACATTTTTTGAGCATTCAATTTAATGAAAACAACGAATAAACTGAAACTGGCTGTTTTTCAGCTGATCCATATTTTAGGACCACATGCCTTTAATAGGACAAATCTGTGCAAAGATGTGGATTCATTGTCATTCTCTGTCAGGTAGTCACACGTTGTGATGGCAAAGGCAAAAAAACTCTCCCTTTTTGAACGTGGTCGGGTTGTTGAGCTGCATAAGCAGGGTCTCTCACAGTCGTCATCGCTGCTGAGGTGGGACGCAGTAAGACAGTCATTTGGAATTTCTTAAATGATCCTGAGGGTTATGGAACAAAAAAGTCAAGTGGAAGACCCAAAAAAATGTCCTCAGCACTGAGCCGGAGGATCCAATTGGCTGTCCGTCAAGACACTGGACGATCCTCGACCCAAATTAAGGCCCTTACTGGTGCTGACTGCAGCCCCATAACCATCAGACGGCATCTGAGACTGAAGGGCTTCAAAAACAAAGAACCTCTTCAAAGACCTCGTCTCCTTGAACGCCACAGAACTGCTCGTTTGGACTTTGCAAGAGAGCACCAGACATGGGACATTTAAAGGTGGAAGAAAGTTTTATTCTCTGATGAGAAAAAATGTAACCGTGATGGTCCTGATGGTTTCCAACGTTACTGGCCTGACAAGCAGATCCCACCTGAGATGTTTTCTACGCGCCACAGTAGAGGGGGCGCCATAATGGTCTGGGGTGCTTTTCCTTCAGTGGAACAATGGAGCTTCAGGAAGTGCAGGGGCTTCAAACGGCCGCTGGCTATGTCCAGATGTGGCAGAGAGCATTCCTCATGACTGACGGCCCTCGTCTGTGTGGTAACGACTGGGGTTTTCAACAGGACAACGCTACAGTACACAATGCCCGCAGGACAAGAGACTTCTTCCAGGAGAATAACATCACTCTTTTGGCCCATCCTGCGTGTTCCCCTGATCTAAATCCAATTAAGAACCTTTGGGGATGGATGGAAAGGGAAGTTTACAAAAATGGACAACCGTTGCAGACAGTAGATGGCCTTCGTGCGGCCGTCTTCACCACTTGGAGAAATGTTCCCACTCACCTCATGGAAACGCTTGCATCAAGCATGCCGAAACAATAACGGCGGAGCTACTCATTACTGAGTTCATGTTTGGAAGTTGGATTTCTGTTTTGGGGCGTTTAGTTCTTTTTTGGAGGTGTGGTCCTAAACTTTTGATCAGCTGAAAAACAGCCTGTTTCAGTTTATTCGTTGTTTTCATTAAATTGAATGCTCAAAAAATGTCTTGTCTCACTCCCATTTCTTCTTGTTGCATGTTGAAGCTCTACTTGGAGCCTTGTTAAGATCCAGCCATGCTAAATAGGATTGTTTGCCATTTTTCAAGTGATCAGGACTGTATGTATGTATATATATAATTTTTATAAACAGGGCAATTGTTACAAAATCAGATCCTCCACCTCTGACCTTTGAGGTCTTGATGCAGAATAATCCTTGCACTTGACATGAAAGCCATCAAATTCCCTACTTGGTTATTGCAATATATACTTTATGTGCACGCCATCATTAAAACAAAGTTACTTAAATAGTAATTCCATAAAATACCATTATTGCAGGAATCCCTCTTTTTAACGTCACCCAAGGAAAACGAATCACCTTGCAGTACATGGCATCTGCCTGTAGGTGGCGTCATGCTCTTTGCCATAAAGTAACCTCTTCCCAGAAAATATGACAGGCAATGAAATGTAATAAATACGCATTTCTTTATTCCAGCAGTAAATCCTGCAGCGTACAAGAAAGCATTGAAGAATTCCTGTGTAAAATTACACAATATATTGATGACATCTATATATATATATATTGGGGGGAGGGGGGGGTCATGTGGGGTGATGGGTGGTAGCTGATCTAGAACCTGTGGATTAGCAGTGCTGAATGTGCGTAAACAAAGAGAAACGATTGGGTAAGAGGTGTCAGTGCAGCTTATGGGGTGACAGTTCTTTAAACTCCAAAAAAGGGGGTCTTGCGGTAACATAAAGGGGGTGACGGAGCAGATTGCATTGGATTCCTTCTGGTGACTCGCTTCACATTCTACGTCCCTGGCATGCGCTAGGTTTCTGCAGAGCTTGTGGTTGTGTCCTGGAGCCGGACCGCCACCAGGACGGGCGTTTTGCAGCCGCTCACGTCTGGTGCTTCTCTGCTTCCTCTTCTGCAGAGCAAGATGCAGACGGGTTGTCCAAGACGAGGGCCCCTGAGGACCCAGGGCATAAACGGTCACTGTCTTGCCTGGCGCCGTTCTTACCAGACGGGCATGCTCCCAGGGGGAAGCTGTGCGTCCCCTGACTGAAGGTCACTGAAGGCTTTCTGCATAAAAGAGAACAAAAAGACTGAAACTTTCTGCGACTTTTACAGACCTTGTGCATGAATTTCTCACCATTATCAAGATCTCTGCTTGCTGTCAGCGCATTAAAACATCTTTGTTTCTATTCACGGGCTAGAACGTACACTTCTCATAGCTGAGCCTTTGCTACAATGATAATCCAGGTTACAGACATTCCTGTGTGCGCTAAATACATCAAGCAGCACAAAACCTGTTTGCTACAGTGTATCAGTGCAGGTAAAATGTATCCAGAAAGATTTAGTCCACACAGCGTTGTGCAGACTGGATAAACTTGTAGCAAATCTTCAGCTGTGGAAAAAGTACTGCGTCCGTACCGGTTTTCAGCCTCTGGATGTGAATCACAATGTTATCACTCACTGACAGCAAGCAGAGGTGTTATACATAGCTTCTTACCTCAAATTTGCTGATAAAATCAGCGAATATCCCGAAAAAAGCCTCGGTGGTGGAGCCCTTGGGATCCTCTCCGAAGTAGGAGCAGACTTTAAAGAAATCCTCCAAGGCCCGATGCTGCAGTGTGTCCAGACTCTGCATACAAGGGAACGTGTTCTCGAGGAATGTCTGAGGAGCGGGGTTAAGGATGCTTAATAAGACCATAGGATTACACAAAACCCATCTTATACCAGAAGATCTTTTAATGAGCATTAAAAATGAGAAAACTGCTTTCTAATATCTTAGTTCTATGCCGAGAGATGATCCTTTAAAGTTTCAGGCCTAAAGCCTGAGGCTGCACTACTGAGAGACTCTGATGACAACATCTCCCTCTTATGATTTGTGCCAAGATTAGTGGTGATTTTGTTCCGTCGTTGTCTCTGTGACAACAATCCAATTAATATTAGGAGGGAAACCTGTTGTCATCAGTTTCTCTCAGTTGTGCAGCCTCAGGCTTTGGGCCTGTGACTTCAAGGCATTATATCTCAGGGCAGAAAAAAGATATTCACAAGCGGTTTTCACATTTTTAACGTACACTAAAGGCGCTGTTATACGGACGCGGATATACTCGTGTTGAAATCATCTTCCCAGTGCTCCCTACTGTGTGACGCTCATTTAGAGCTTGTATATGGGGGTGGATACACTCATGGTGAGGGGGAACTTGTCCTCGGGGGAGCTGTTCATCCGGCTGCAGGCGTTTTTGATCTCCTGGATAGTCACGTGCAGGTCACTCAGATCAGCAGTAAGTGACCTCTGGTTTACTAGAGAGGAAACAGATCGTCCATCATACAGATCACTGGTCACACACCCAACATGGCAGCTAGTTACACAGTAACCCCATCACTAATAATTGCTAGTCGTGGGTCCTGTATTAATGCATCACCTTCTATCCACCTATCACCCAGTGTACTGATACTTCTACTGACTTACCTTTAATTTAATAGAAAGAAAACTAAACCTAAACCCCCCTCCCCCCACAGAAAACATTCCGGCACACATTAAAAACTACATCGTCATATTGGAGCTTTATCTTTACAGAGCTCCGAATCCTCCGCTCCCCTTATCACAGTCAAGAAATGAAATGATAAAAGTCTGGCTGCCTGCAGCCACCACTAGAGGGAGCTCACTGCCTACGTATTGACACATACTAACATTAAACTCAATGGGAGCTTTCAAAAATGTCTATGTGGTGAGCTCCCTCTAGTGGTGGCTTTAGGAAAACACAGACCACGCAACGCTGAGGGCAGGTGACTACCTTTGGCAGCGAGAGGCACAGTGGGGAGATCCTTGGCAAAGCTTAGCACCTCAGGGAAATGCTGGCTGAGGGATTTGGCGAGTATGTGCAAAAAGGTGAACTTCCCGTCTACTGTCTTTGTGGTGTTGAGCTGTGAAAGCAAATGAAACGGGTCACAAAATGTCTGACGGGGCACACAGCTTAGTACTACTGCCTGTCACGTACTACTGTCCATGTGATTTACTTCATTTTTCACTTTACGCAGTAAATAAAAAAAAGTTTGGAAACCATTAACAAGTTGCTATTCACAGATCTATTTGAACTATGTATACTGCTTTCATCCAGGGAGAAGATTCCTCTAAGGCAGGCATCCTCAAACTGCGGCCCTCCTGCTGTTGCAAAACTACAACTCTCAGCATGCCCGAACAGCCTACAGGTATCAGCCTACAGCAGGGCATTGTGGGGAGTTGTAGTTTTACAACAGCTGGAGGGCCGCAGTTTGAGGATGCCTGCTCTAAGGCTACTTTCACACTGGCGTTTTGGCTTTCCGTTTGCGAGATCCGTTCAGGGCTCTCACACGCGGTCCAAAACGGATCAGTTTTGCCCTAATGCATTCTGAATGGATAAGGATCCGCTCAGAATGCATCAGTTTGCCTCAGTTTCACCTCCATTCCGCTCTGGAGACGGACACCAAAACGCTGCTTGACAAAACTGAGCCAAACGGATCAGTCCTAACAATGGGGACGGATCCGTTTTCACTGACACAATCTGGCACAATAGAAAACTGATCCGTCCTCCATTGACTTTCAATTGTGTTCAAGAAGGATCCGTCTTGGCTATGTTAAAGATAATACAAACGGATGCAGACAGTCGTATTATCTGAACGGATCCGTCTGTGCAGATCCATGAGCGTGAAAGTAGACTAAGCTGTACGGAGTGAAAAGTACACTGCTCAAAAAAATAAAGGGAACACAAAAATAACACATCCTAGATCTGAGTTAATTAAATATTCTTCTGAAATACTTTGTTCTTTACATAGTTGAATGTGCTGACAACAAAATCACACAAAAATAAAAAAAATGGAAATCAAATTTTTTAACCCATGGAGGTCTGGATTTGGAGTCACACTCAAAATTAAAGTGGAAAAACACACTACAGGCTGATCCAACTTTGATGTAATGTCCTTAAAACAAGTCAAAATGAGGCTCAGTAGTGTGTGTGGCCTCCACGTGCCTGTATGACCTCCCTACAACGCCTATGCATGCTCCTGATGAGGTGGCGGACGGTCTCCTGAGGGATCTCCTCCCAGACCTGGACTAAAGCATCTGCCAGCTCCTGGACAGTCTGTGGTGCAACGTGACGTTGGTGGAAAGAGCGAGACATGATGTCCCAGATGTGCTCAATTGGATTCAGGTCTGGGGAACGGGCGGGCCAGTCCATAGCATCAATGCCTTCGATTGCAGGAACTGTTGACACACTCCAGCCACATGAGGTCTAGCATTGTCTTGCATTAGGAGGAACCCAGGGCCAACCGCACCAGCATATGGTCTCACAAGGGGTCTGAGGATCTCATCTCGGTACCTAATGGCAGTCAGGCTACCTCTGGCGAGCACATGGAGGGCTGTGCAGCCCTCCAAAGAAATGCCACCCCACACCATTACTGACCCAATGCCAAACCGGTCATGCTGGAGGATGTTGCAGGCAGCAGAACATTCTCCACGGCGTCTCCAGACTCTGTCACATGTGCTCAGTGTGAACCTGCTTTCATCTGTGAAGAGCACAGGGCGCCAGTGGCGAATTTGCCAATCTTGGTGTTCTCTGGCAAATGGAGTCTGTTTCTGACCGTTTGAGCAGACACATGCACATTTGTGGCCTGCTGGAGGTCATTTTGCAGGGCTCTGGCAGTGCTCCTCCTGTTCCCCCTTGCACAAAGGCGGAGGTAGCGGTCCTGCTGCTGGGTTGTTGCCCTCCTACGGCCTCCTCCACGTCTCCTGATGTACTGGCCTGTCTCCTGGTAGCGCCTCCATGCCCTGGACACTACGCTGACAGACACAGCAAACCTTCTTGCCACAGCTCGCATTGATGTGCCATCCTGGATAAGCTGCACTACCTGAGCCACTTGTGTGGGTTGTAGACTCCGTCTCATGCTACCACTAGATTGAAAGCACCGCCAGCATTCAAAAGTGACCAAAACATCAGCCAGGAAGCATAGGAACTGAGAAGTGGTCTGTGGTCACCACCTGCAGAACCACTCCTTTATTGGGGGTGTCTTGCTAATTGCCTATAATTTCCACCTGTTGTCTATCCCATTTGCACAACAGCATGTGAGATTGATTGTCACTCAGTGTTGCTTCCTAAGTGGACAGTTTGATTTCACAGAAGTGTGATTGACTTGGAGTTACATTGTGTTGTTTAAGTGTTCCCTTTATTTTTTTGAGCAGTGTATTTGAAAAAAGGGTATATATATGCGCCAGATCCCAAATATTAATTAAAGGGAAGGGGGGTGTTAGTAAGACACCTGGTACCTCTGTTAGAAAGTTAATCTTGAATCCAGTGGTCCTGTTCGTTTTGGGTTGTCCGTCGTTCAGATAGTTCCCCATTGCCAGAACGAACTGTAACGACAAGAATCAGAATGTGTCACTGGTGCGTTATAATCTCCTGGAACACATTTCCTAATAGTCATGTAATGCTCAGTAAATATCAATGTCTTTTGGAAATTTCCACCTGATGAAGAGTTAGTGACGGTAACACTTCAATCAACTCCGAGATTATGAAAAGTCGCAGTTCGGGGGTGAATACAAGAAAAAAAAAGTAATATTATAGTTCAGAGCAAAGAGTTTTGAGGTACTATAACGTACAGTTGTATAATAAGGTAGTACAATGTACATTAGTATAATGAGGTACTATAATGTACAGCAGTATAATGAGGTACTATAATGTACAGTAGTATAATGAAGTACTAAAATGTACAGTAGTATAATGTGGTACTATAATGTACAGTAGTATAATGAGGTACCATAATGTACAGTAGTATAACAAGGTACTATAATGTATAGCAGTATAATGTACAGTAGTATAATGAAGTACTATAATGTACAGCAGTATAATGTGGTACTATAATGTACAGTAGTATAATGAGGTACTATAATGTACAGCAGTATAATGAGGTACTATAATGTACAGTAGTATAATGAAGTACTATAATGTACAGTAGTATAATGAGGTACTATAATGTACAGTAGTATAATGAGGTACTATAAGGTACAGTAGTATAATGAGGTACTATAATGTACAGCAGTATAATGAGGTACTATAATGTACAGCAGTATAATGAGGTACTATAATGTACAGCAGTATAATGAGGTACTATAATGTACAGTAGTATAATAAGGTACTATAATGTACAGTAGTATAACGAGGTACTATAATGTACAGTAGTATAATGAGGTACTATAATGTACAGTAGTATAACGAGGTACTATAATGTACAGTAGTATAATGAGGTACTATAATGTACAGCAGTATAATGAGGTACTATAATGTACAGTAGTATAATGAAGTACTATAATGTACAGTAGTATAATGTGGTACTATAATGTACAGTAGTATAATGAGGTACTATAATGTACAGTAGTATAACAAGGTACTATAATGTATAGCAGTATAATGTACAGTAGTATAATGAGGTACTATAATGTACAGCAGTATAATGTGGTACTATAATGTACAGTAGTATAATGAGGTACTATAATGTACAGCAGTATAATGAGGTACTATAATGTACAGCAGTATAATGAGGTACTATAATGTACAGTAGTATAATGAAGTACTATAATGTACAGTAGTATAATGAGGTACTATAATGTACAGTAGTATAATGAGGTACTATAAGGTACAGTAGTATAATGAGGTACTATAATGTACAGTAGTATAATGAGGTACTATAATGTACAGCAGTATAATGAGGTACTATAATGTACAGTAGTATAATGAAGTACTATAATGTACAGTAGTATAATGAGGTACTATAATGTACAGTAGTATAATGAGGTACTATAAGGTACAGTAGTATAATGAGGTACTATAATGTACAGCAGTATAATGAGGTACTATAATGTACAGTAGTATAATGAAGTACTATAATGTACAGTAGTATAATGAGGTACTATAATGTATAGCAGTATAATGTGGTACTATAAGGTACAGTAGTATAATGAGGTACTATAATGTACAGTAGTATAATGAGGTACTATAATGTACAGCAGTATAATGTGGTACTATAATGTACAGTAGTATAATGAGGTACTATAATGTACAGTAGTATAATGAGGTACTATAATGTACAGCAGTATAATGAGGTATTATAATGTACAGTAGTATAATGAGGTACTATCATGTACAGCAGTATAATGTGGTACTATAATGTACAGTAGTATAATGAAGTACTATAATGTACAGTAGTATAATGAGGTACTATCATGTACAGCAGTATAATGTGGTACTATAATGTACAGTAGTATAATGAGGTACTATAATGTACAGTAGTATAATGAAGTACTATAATGTACAGTAGTATAATGTGGTACTATAATGTACAGTAGTATAATGTGGTACTATAATGTACAGTAGTATAATGAGGTACTATAATGTACAGTAGTATAATGTGGTACTATAATGTACAGTAGTATAATGAGGTACTATAATGTACAGCAGTATAACGAGGTACTATAATGTACAGTAGTATAATGAGGTACTATAATGTACAGTAGTATAATGAGGTACTATAATGTACAGTAGTATAATGAGGTACTATAATGTACAGCAGTATAATGAGGTACTATAATGTACAGCAGTATAACGAGGTACTATAAGGTACAGTAGTATAATGTGGTACTATAATGTACAGTAGTATAATGAGGTACTATAATGTACAGCAGTATAACGAGGTACTATAATGTACAGTAGTATAATGAGGTACTATAATGTACAGTAGTATAATGAGGTACTATAATGTACAGTAGTATAATGAAGTACTATAATGTACAGTAGTATAATGTGTAGTATAATGAGGATAGTTTCAGAATTGCTTCATTTTTTTTAGTTTACAGCAGTAAAAACGGTTGCAAAAGTCTACATAACCAATAAAATAGCTCCAAAACAGATCTTTAATTTAAAGCCCCGGGCTCTCGGGTTGGGCCACGACACACTGTACAGGAGCTACAGCGGAGGTGACAGACGGGGGAAACGACTTACACTCACTATGTGCTGACGAAGGAGAACGTTTACACCTCCTGCAGAAGACGCTCGCCCAGTTAATTGTTACCCGCCCGCCCGCTTCTTCCAGTGTGCTCAGCAAGATTCCTCAATCCTATGAATCACTGCCTCACACTGTAATGCCAGGGAGGCAGTAATAACTGGAGACGGGCACAGAGGCTGGCACATAGCGAGTAGGCTGGGATATTACTCATAGGAAGGTATAAGGTGCCCGAGGTGGGTAGTAGTAGTTCAGGAGCTTAAAAAGACCTAATTATGGTGGATGATAATGCAGGTATCTCATAGGTGTTGTCCCTGCTACAGTCACCGTCATCCCCCTCCTGCGCAATGTACTAATGTATGAGCTGTCAAGACGGGTGGGGGACGGGAGAGATCCTGACGGCTCCGAATAATAAATCCTCTAATCAGAAAATCTTTGGTTGGGCATCTGTCAGCAGTTTTGTACCTATGACACTGGCTGACCTGTTGGCAGCTGAAGACATCTGTGTTGGTCCCATGTTCATATGTGCCCGCATTGCTGAGAAACATGATGTTTTAATATATGCAAATGAGCCTCTAGGAGCAACGGGGGCGTTACCATGACACCTAGAGGCTCAGCTCCCTCTGCAACTGCCGCGCCCTCTGCACTTTGATTGACAGGTCCAAGTTGATGATGTTTTTGCTGTCCGGACCTGTCAATCAAAATGTGCAGAGGGCGCGGCAGTTGCAGAGGGAGCTGAGCCTTTAGGTGTAATGGTAACGCCCCCATTGCTCCTAGAGGCTCATTTTCATATATTAAAACATCACTTTTCTCAGCAGTGCGGGCACATAGGAACATGGGACCAACACAGATGTCTTCAGCTGCCAAGTGCACATTCACCAGGTACAAAACTGCTGACAGATGCCCTTTAAATTACTACTGATCACCTCCCTTCTAGTTTTAGAACTGCCCCCCCCCCCCTTCCTGAATTTAAACCATATTTATAGGTTTCATTAATGCCCCCTTCCCTTCTTATCCCAAAGCTGTATATATTAATGAGGTCCTCTGCTTAGAAGGGTCTCCTAGGATAAGCGGATTGCTGTGATTCCCAACAATCAGCTGGAGGAAACCAGCAGCTTCTGATTCCTGTTAATTTCCCCCCTCTACAGATATGTATGATGTCTATGTGACATTGGCACATATTAGGGTGCATTCACACGACTGTGGGTATTTCGCGGTCTGCATAAGGCGGATCCGCTAAAAATACGGATGGCGTCCGTGTGACATCCATGTTGCATGTATAGGACATGTTCTATTATTTTTGCGGGGCCACATAATGGATATATGGATGTGGACGGCACATGGTGCGCTTTCCGCATTTTTTGTGGACCCACTGAAATGAATGGGTCCGCATCTGATCTGCAAAAAACGTGGATCGGATGCGGACCAACAATGAATAGGGCCTTAGACTCCTATTCGCCAGCTGGTAGGTGGGGATGCTGGATGTTGGATGCCCACCCGTCTGATATTGTTGACCTATCCTGGTCATCAATATCTAGAATCCAGAAGACCCCCTTTAAAGGGAGTCTATTACTAGGGATTTCCCTGTTGAACAAGGCACAATGCCCTGTAGATCTAGCTCTGGTGAATGTAATGTTAGCGATCCGTTGCTTCATTCAGGAGTAAAAGTACTTTTAATCCATATGCAAATGAGCAATTAAGGGCACCGAGGGTGGATCCAAGCACTGTGCACCCTTGCTCCTTCTGCCGGCGCCTACGATGTGCGGGAACCTAGCACGGAGCTCCTGACGAAGCCATAAAGTTACATGATACAATTCCATCAGCCGGCCTCCACCACTAGGGGGAGCTCACTGCATACAAAACTATACAGCTCCCATTGAAGTCAATCACTTGCAAGTGCAATCCGATCCTAAGCTCCCTCCTAGTGGTGGCTGCATTTATGGCTGCGTTAGGGGCCCAGCAGGGGATTTGGAGCTCTGTATCAGGAGAACTAAGCTCTGATCGCTCTAAAGATACGACGTGAAAATAATCAGCAGAGAATTGTGGAGCGAAGAGCCTCCTGATGTTTGAAGGTGCAGCACATGACATCAGTGTGCGCTGCTTTATTAAGTATAGGATTGCAGCCTTGAGGGAGGGTTTCATGACTGGTAATAATAGATTTCTTTAATAACACATGACAGCCATGCAGCTGCCGCACCGCGCGGCATGGGGCTGCCCCTTCTCTGCCAGTATTAATCATTCGGTGACAATGGCAGAGACGGCCCGGGCTGGAACCAGTCAGCATCCCTTCCACACATACCCCGATATCGGTACACCTTATCAGGGGACTCAGACATGCACCTCAGGGGGACGGCTCGTTCTGATACCTTTCTGTAAAGAAGTATCTCTCAAAAAAGAGAAGCATCTCATCAGCGCCGCCAACTATTGGAAGTGGCTCCCTATGAGTCAAGATCCTACTTTCCAACAAGCCTTGGGATGTGACAAGGGAATATAGCCGGACCAGATATCCATCAGCGGATGTAGGATTCTGGCTGGCTCAGTGCGATGTCTTAAAAGCGGCTTTAGTGGGGTGCTGAATCTCCTTACAAAGACCAGTCCTGCATGAACACTGGGGCCCCTTTCACACGGGCGAGTTTTCCGTGCGGGTGCGATGCGTGAGTTGAACGCATTGCACCCGCACTGAATCCTGACCCATTCATTTCTATGGGGGTGTGCACACGAGCGGTGATTTTCACGCATCACTTGTGCGTTGCGTGAAAATCGCAGCATGCTCCTCTTTGTGCGTTTTTCACGTAACGCAGGCCCCATAGAAATGAATGGGGTTGCGTGAAAATCGCAAGCATCCGCAAGCAAGTGCGGACGCGGTGCGATTTTCACGCACGGTTGCTAGGAGACGATCGTGATGGAGACCCGATCATTATTATTTTCCCTTATAACATGGTTATAAGGGAAAATAATAGCATTCTTAATACAGAATGCAAAGTACAATAGCGCTGGAGGGGTTAAATTTTTTTTTTTATTAATTAAACTCACCTTAATCCACCTGCTCGCGCAGCCGGCTTCTCTTCTGTCTTCTTTTTTGCTGTGTGCAGGAAAAGGACCTGTGGTGATGGATCATGTGACGGACCATGTGATGACCGGAGTGACGTCACCACAGGTCCTTTTCCTGCACACAGCAAAAATGAAGACAGAAGAGATGCCGGCTGCGCGAGCAAGTGGATTAAGGTGAGTTAAAAAAAAAATTTAACCCCTCCAGCCCCATTGTACTATGCATTCTGTATTCAGAATGCTATTATTTTCCCTTATAACCATGTTATAAGGGAAAATAATACAATCTACAGAACATCGATCCCAAGCCCGAACTTCTGTGAAGAAGTTCGGGTTTGGGTAACAAACATGCGAGATTTTTCTCACGCGAGTGCAAAACGCATTACAATGTTTTGCACTCGCGCGGAAAAATCGTGCATGTTCCCACAACGCACCCGCAACGCCCGTGTGAAAGAGGCCTTACTGAAAGTACTATGGAGTTGGATCTTGGGTCATAGGGAGCCACTTCTAATAGGTGGGGCTGGAGAGATGGTTCTCTTTCTTGGATTCTTGGATGGTTCCTCTTTATATATTAGTTTCCCATGGAGCATTGCCAATAAGTCTCGATACATGAATGGTCTCTTTAAAGGGGATGTGTCACAAAACATATTCTACATTTTTCAAACCAGCACCTGGATCTGAATACTTTTGTAATTGCATGGAATTAAAAATTTTGTACGGCCACTGAGTTATTCAATAAAATGTATCTGTATAGCGCCACCTGCTGTTTGTTCTTTTCCTTTTTTTTTTTGTCCATCTTACTAAGTGGTCGCACATGCTCATTTTAAATCTTCATCTGCCACCAGCCATATGTTCTATCAGAAGCTGTGGGGCAGTTACAGGGAGAGAGCTGCAGCAGAAAGGACACGCCGCTTCCTGAGCTGTCAGGCTGAAATAAATCTAGCAGAGCAATTGGAGCAATGAATGGGAAGCTCTCTGGATCCATGTGAGGTACAGGGCTGGTTCTAGCTTTGTTAAAAAGAGATCGCCATGTACTATATAATGTCTGATTTTCATTTTTTACATTAATGATGGGATAGCTCCTTAAAGGAGATTCAGCACCTTGCCTAAGGCGTAGAAATGAGGTAGAAGAGATTTAAAAAAATATATATTTTCTAGTCTGAATTTCCCACTCCTAGACGATTGTGCACGGTCAGCGACTGGATGTTGCTCAGACACTATACACCGCGGTCAGCTCTTACAGTCCCATCACCTCCTACGCCTCAGTAACGTCCCGTACACTGTGCGGTCAGCAACTTTCCCTTTCAGGATCAATATGGCTTTATAGAACACTGCAGCAAAGGGCAATTAATGGCTTCTTTATGAACACCGGAAACTAAAGTAGAGGCAGCACTATCAACCCCGCATTACATGACACCGGCGAGGCTATAAAGCCTTATGCAGTTCATAAGTAATATGGGGCTTACAGGTAGGTATACGGGAAAACTATGGCCCAATGCCAAATCTGTAACAGGCCCCCCACCCACCAAATCTGTAACAGTCCCCCCACCTACCAAATCTGTAACAGTCCCCCCACCTACCAAATCTGTAACAGGCCCCCCACCTACCAATTCTGTAACAGGCCCCCCACTACTAAATCTGTAACAGCCCCCCCCCCCACCTACTAAATCTGTAACAGCCCCCCACCTACCAATTCTGTAACAGGCCCCCCACCTACCAATTCTGTAACAGGCCCCCCACTACTAAATCTGTAACAGCCCCCCCCACCTACTAAATCTGTAACAGCCCCCCACCTACCAATTCTGTAACAGTCCCCCCACCTACCAAATCTGTAACAGTCCCCCCACTACTAAATCTGTAACAAGCCCCCCACCTACCAATTCTGTAACAGTCCCCCCACCTACCAATTCTGTAACAGGCCCCCCACTACTAAATCTGTAACAGGCCCCCCACCTACTAAATCTGTAACAGTCCCCCCACCTACCAAATCTGTAACAGTCCCACCTACCAATTCTGTAAAAGGCCCCCACCTACTAAATCTGTTACAGTCCCCCCACCTACCAATTCTGTAACAGCCCCCCCACCTACCAATTCTGTAACAGCCCCCCACCTACCAATTCTGTAACAGGCCCCCCCCACCTACCAAATCTGTAACAGTCCCCCCACCTACCAAATCTGTAAAAGGCCCCCCACCTACCAAATCTGTAACAGGCCCCCACCTACCAAATCTGTAACAGGGCCCCCACCTACCAATTACAATACCGGTCCCTTCCAATGAAGCAGAGGGGCCTTGGACCCCCTCAGGCAACAGATTCTGTGTGCAAGCACCCCCTCTGCACCCAGTATAGCTCCACCCCCGCTCATCTTGGTGATCACTTAGCTTTCTTAGCAATAGTTATAACTACGACATGGGGGGGAAAAACTCAACTACATATAAAGTTTTCTTTCTTCTTGGGGGGCACCTTTACGGACAAAGTGATGAAGTTTCTCTTTAAGGATATGTACATATTCAGGGGCAATTCTTTTTATGATTTCATTTTACTCATTTTGGGCAAACAATCATTTTTTCAATTGGTCGTTATTAAAAAATGTTTAGCCGTTTCTGAGAACAAGGTTTAAAACATCAGTCTGTTTGCAAATGTGACTTTTTGTTTTCTTGGAATGCCGGTCAGCTGACAGCTCATGTGTAGCTCTTCTCTCTGTTCTCCTGACCTCATAAACACTCATTATAGCTCAATTCTTATCAAACTGATAACAATATGGCTTCAATAAGTGTTTATGAGGTCAGGAGATCAAGACAAGAGCTACACATGAGCTGTCAGCTGACCGGCATTCCAAGAAAACAAAAAGTCACAGATTGCAAACAGACTGATTTTTTTAACCCTTGTATCTCGAAAATGGCTGAATATTTTTAATAAAGATGAATTGAAAAAATTACTTTAACCCAAAATAAGTACAATGCAATCCTTTAAAAAATGTCCCTAAAATGTACCTAGACTTTAACGTTAGTTATCCCCCTAACGATGTAAATCATGCCACTGAGATTTGCGCAATGTTTTAAGCCCAAACCAATTTTTTATCGCGTCTACTGTTAGGGTGTACTAACATGTGCCAGTTTTTGAGGAGTCTCCCACCCCCGTTCCACGCCATCATGATATGAATACACCCTTAGGGTCCATTCACACGTCCATAGAATGTTGCGGAACAGATCCGGACCCATTCATTTTCAATGGGGCCGGAAGAGATGCGGACAGCACACAGTGTGCTGTCCGCATCCGCATTTTCAGTGTGCGGCCCCGATCTTCCGGTCCGCGGCTCCCGGAAAAAATAGAACATGTCCTATTCTTGTCCGCAATAGCGGACAAGAATAGGCATCTCTATTGCATCCCTATAGGCATCTCTAAAATATGGTCACCACAAATCCGGTGGCGTATGTGAATACAGCCTAGAATATGGCGGTAATAGTGTCCCTAAATACTTAGTTGTGCCATTGTCTCTTTTCGGGATATCTGTTAACCGTCTCACCTCCAGGATCTTCGCCAGCTTTTTGCTGCCTTTCAGTTCCGCAGAGGCCTTAAGGACGCAGTCACAACTGGCCCGGATCTCCTCCGTCTTCTCCTGCAGGGTGCTCTTAAAGAGGAGACTTCTCAGGCGCAACTTATAGTCTGGAACTTGCATCATCTGCAGAGGACCCCAAAAAAATTGAGTAAGGCCTTGTGCATGACCGTAAGTATTTTTGCGGATCACATCAGTGTGACGTCTGTGTTGCATCCGTTTTTTTGCAGACCCATTGACTTTAATGGGTCCGTGGTCTGCATTTTGCAGCCAAGAATAGAGCACGTTCTATCCTTTGCAGAATGGACATATAATGTGATCCGAGTGCTTTCCACATTCGTATGTCCATTCTGCAAAAAGACAGAACCGTCCATACTTGGCCGCAAAATGCAGTCCACGGATCCACTGAAATCAATGGGGCTGCAAATAATCTGGATGCAACACAGACAGTGGGGCACATTTGTCAAGCGTGCCTGTTTTGGGCCATAAAATAAGACTGGCGCATTTCATTCGTCTGTCTTTCTTTTGCCGAGTATTATAAGTCACACGGCCGTTGATGAATTAGGGTCCATTCACACGTCCGTGAATGTGTCCGCACCTGTTCTGCAATTCTGCGTAACGGGTGCGGACCCATTCATTCTCTATCGGGCAGGAATGGATGCAGAGAAAAAAATAGAACATGTCCTATTATTGTCCGCAATTGCGGATAAGAATAGGCAGTTCTATGGGGGTGCCAGCTGGGTGTATTGCGGATCCGCAATACACTACGGACGTGTGAATGGACCCTTAAACTCAGCGTATTGTTATTAGTCTGACCCCTGGTGGTTGTTTTTCAGTACGACAGGGTCATATTCACTTAGACTGATCTAATTTATTTGCGTATGAAAAAAGTCGCATCTTTGCGGAGAAAAGTTGCCTCTCTCCAGGAAAGTGTGACTTTTGAGGCAAAAAAAAATTGCGCTTCAGCAGCTGAAAACACACGAAGTAAAGTACGCCAGCCCTGGGGTGGGGTACAAATTAGTTTTGGCAACAAATTCAGGTGCAAAGAAGGCGCACTTCCATTTGTAGCATACAAAGCCTTTCTGACGAGTCATTAGAGGGGATCGATAAGCAGGGACACCCATCAATCACCAGAACCAAGAGGCCCCGAACAATCTTCATAGCATCGGGTCCTTTCGGGTTCGGAGATCCCAGAAATCTGGAGTGCTGTCAATATTTGCTCATCCACATCATATTGCTGGAGACTATGATGTACAGACACAACTGATCACTTGAACTAAGTGGACGGTGCCAACACATGTATCTGGTGCCAACCTAATTCCGAAATCTTTTTCTCAACTCGCATCTCCCCATCAATGCTATCTGCTTCCATGTGGAGCTGCTCGCCCTATAAATAATTTCTCCAATTATCGATAATGTGGACTTAGAATCCCCTCTACTGTTACCTGCAGTGCAAACTGGTCAGGCTCGCTCAGCTTGCTGGGACTCCCTGAATAGGACTGGAAATGCTTCCTCTCCTCTTCACCTGGTGCATAGAGCAACAGCTGCTTAATGTGTGAGGGCTCCAGCCTCTCGTTCTCCATTGTCATCAGTATGTGTCGCAGCTCCTGGTGCGTGAGCTTTAAGTGTGCAATCAGGATAGCTGGAAGAGAAAGCACAAGCTTACACTACCATACTTTACACTACATTATCTTGTACAGATCCTGAATTATATCCTGTATTATACTCCAGAGCTGCGCTCACTATTCTGCCGGAGGAGTCACTGTGTACATACATTACATTACTTATCCTGTACTGATCCTGAGTTACATCCTGTATTATACTCCAGAGCTGCACTCACTATTCTGCTGGTGCAGTCACTGTGTACATACATTACATTACTTATCCTGTACTGATCCTGAGTTACATCCTGTATTATACTCCAGAGCTGCACTCACTATTCAGCTGGTGCAGTCACTGTCTACATACATTACATTACTTATCCTGTACTGATCCTGAGTTACATCCTGTATTATACTCCAGAGCTGCGCTCACTATTCTGCTGGTGCAGTCACTGTGTACATACATTACATTACTTATCCTGTATTGTTCCTGACTTACATCCTGTATTATACTCCAGAGCTGCACTCACTATTCTGCTGGTGCAGTCACTGTGTACATACATTACATTACTTATCCTGTATTGTTCCTGACTTACATCCTGCATTATACTCCAGAGCTGCACTCACTATTCTGCTGGAGGAGTCACTGTGTACATACATTACATTACTTATCCTGTATTGTTCCTGACTTACATCCTGTATTATACTCCAGAGCTGAACTCACTATTCTGCTGGAGGAGTCACTGTGTACATATATTACATTACTTATCCTGTATTGTTCCTGACTTACATCCTGTATTATACTCCAGAGCTGCACTCACTATTCTGCTTGTTGTCACTGGAAACAGTCCACTTAGCTAAGCTCCTGTAATGTTTGTTTCCCCTCGATCATATTACTATAATTACTGTACATGTATGAAGTTAGTTGCATATGCAACCTGTATCTGGATGTTTTTAGTATTTGTTATACAATAAAGTGCTTTTTGGATTACCACGAAGAAAGGCTGGACAACTCCCTTTTTTGCACTTATCTCTATTTGCTCCCAGTCCGGGTGAGGGAGCGGTTCCGTACCGCAGGTGAGAGCTGCTCAAATTACGTTTATTTTTGAATGTATGAAGTTAGTATGACTGTTCCCAAAATGCAAACTAGCAAAAGAATCTCTGTGCAGACCCTGGACCAGCAAGGGAACCTGGCATGTTTTAGTGGTGAAGTCTGACTCTGCAGAACTCTGAATGCAGCTCTGGAGTATAATACAGGCTTCTCCCCTCACCCACATGTGTTATTCTGAAATATTCCAGGGAGCTGACATATCATCATACCTGTGTTGTAGGCCTTTTTGTGAGACAAAATTTCAACAGCACCTTTGTTTTTCATGGATTCTGGCATCACTGGGAGGACTGTAAGAAAGAAATGTCAACAGTTCCGTCCATGTCTTGCATTAGTCTTGATTTCAAATCTCCTACTATTTTGTGTATGCAGCCGCTATGCAGATGTGTCTCCATGGTTACAGACTACAAACAAACCTTGTGTAGTCTGATCCTACAGTCATACTTCCTTCCATCCATCTTCTTCTTACCGAATGTATATTAGCATGAAGTCGGGAACTGATCGAGGGAAGTAATACCTGACTGCAGAAATCAGACTACACATGGAATTGTTTGTAGTCTGTATCCATGGAGACACATAAGTCAGCACAGGAGCTGTATACACAAAACAATAAACAATTTTTTTTTATATTATATGAATCTGGCTGGTACATATTGGGGGTTATGATGACACATAATGGTCCATTCTCTGCTTACGTGCTGGTTTCTGGGTACCGAAGTGCAGCTCCAGGTCCAGGTACTTCACCATGTCGCTAAGTTTTTCATAGTCTGATTCTTCCCCTAACTGCAGAAAGATAGGGAAAGTCATTGGGTTTGAGGAGTAGTCGTTGAATCCACCATAGACCACCTTTTTTGCTAGAAGAAGTCCCCCACTGTGTCCTGCTGCTGAGCCCCCTAGCAATCAGCTGCAATCTGTGGAGGGACCTAGTAGCAAATGTTCAGTTTCCCTGCAGCGCCTCCACAGGGAAAATTAAGTATTGCATGATGCCTTTTAAAACCAATGGACTGTCCATGTAATGCACAGACTTCCCTGGTCCTCCAGAATGAGAGATGTTCTTTATGGATTCTAAAATTACATTTTGGGCCCCCCTTAGGGCGCAATACAATGGCAACCATTGCCACCACTATAGCTACACCCCCTGAACAATAAGGCCGGCGGGTAGCACTGCTGCCTTACAGCACTGGGACCATGGTTGGAAGTCCAAAGCAGACGACTTACCTGCCCCCATATCGTCCCTTCGGAGTTTTCCACCTGTTCCCATCGTAGTCTCTTCACGCTCATGTGGCTGGACTCGCTGCGCCTGTGCATGCCACGATGCGCCAGGGGCTCTAGAGGTGGTGCCGGAGGAACAGGGGGTATGGGGAGAGGAGGGGGAGCTGGGGGTAAAGGTGGTTGTATACAACCCCCCACACCTCGAGGAAAGGAAGGGGGCGCCGTTTTGGATATTTCCTTTTTGCGGGCTGGCTCCCCTCTTGGATTCTGCGGAGGCGGTGGAGGAGGGGGGCTGTGTGGGGGTGGGGGGATGTGGTCGGATACTGAGGAATAGGTGAGCGAGCTGCCATCTTCACTGCTGCCTGCTGACTCGCTGGTCGTGCTCACTGCGCGTGGGGCACAGCTCAGGTGGTCATCTTGAAAGCTCATCTGCAAAAAAGTCTAGTGAAAAAAAGGGCAAGTACATTGTGCCCGCCCTTTATGCCTCTGAGTCGCTGAGTGACAACCCCTAGTAGTCGTCATTGCTGTGCCAATAGGAGTTGTCACCTAGCTTTCTTAAAGGAACGCTCCAGATAAAACTGATACAATGTGTTCTGCCTTGTACAAGGCCTGAGGGGGCGGAGCATGACACAAAAATTCTTTGGATTTCCTGTATCATACCCCACCCTAGGGATTTATAATTTTTGCCCTAAATTTTCCTTTAAGGGTCTAATTGCCTATTATTATGCAGTTACATCTGTAACATCCCAGAGTTATGTTACGAAACTCTTTCACCCCGCTATAACCTGTTAAGTGTATTTACCTTGTCGTAATTTCACATAACATTCTCACATATGTGCATTCTAAGCCCTGTAAATGTCCTCTGTTGTCATTCTTCATGTTCACCAGCAGGTGGCAGCAATGTGTTCTGGCAAGGACTTAGCTACAGTTTAGTATTTCTAGGCTGGAATAGTACATTCCAGTTCAGCTCCCCCTCTATGAGCAGAAGTGGGCTGGCCCACATCCTGCCTCATGGGGTGGGGAAGGAAGTTAAGTTAGTGTGCCAGCCACCCGTGCTAGGGGAAGGCTGTGCTTGTAGAGCTCCCAGATATAGTAATCCAAAGCCAGGATCTTGTCTCGACTTAGACAATTGATCATCATCCCCAGCCTGAGCCTTGCAGCCTCAGCTGGAAGAAAGCAAGCAGCCACCTCCAGTTACAGGAAGAAGCATACCCTGAGACAATAGCTGTGAGTAATGTCCAGAGACCCCAGTAGAAGACATATTCCTCCTCAGCTAGTCAGTCCCAAGACAGCAGAAGACAGTCAGTGCAGAAGATAAATTCCTGCCACATTACAGAGTTACTAAGCAGACGTCCTTTTCCTGCAAAAAGCTCCAGGCACATGATAGAGCAGAAGCCAGATTCCTGCCACACATTGCCAATACCTGCTGGGACTTCAGACTAATGCTGTATCTCACTTGGATAAAAGCTGCATCTAGTAAAGACAAGTTTGAACTTTACCCAAGGTCTGGATCATAATTATTGCTGCAAATCCCTCAATTACTCCTACTAGCACCACACTCATTTATTGCAAGTGAGCCAGGATCCAGGAGTCCAGCCGTACCCAGGTAGGAGACACCGTTGACACTATTACTACCACCGTACAGAGACATTACACCACTCTGGCATTCCTAACATGGTACGTGAGTTACAACACCTTAAAGGGCCCTGTGTTAGTACCCTGCGCACGCTGCAATTGGCGTCACGAACAAAATTATAAACTATCACCTACACCTGACCCAGCCATTGCATATTATTGGCGTCAGAGTGCATACCCCAATCCGGCTCTATTGCTCATCCCCTAATTTCCTGCTCATCTACAAGTTCTGCATTTTACTGCAGTCCTGACATTCTATTCATGAAGCAGGCAGCTCAGGATTAACACTCATTCGAGTCCCTTACCTCTTCGTAGTCATTCTCAGGAGTAAGAAACTGATCGGTGATTGCCAAGTTCTGTCCTAGCTGCCGGCTGAGCACATCCAAGAATCGGTCAGTGTCTCGGGAGCGGCTCGGTCGAGAGAAGGTGAAGATCTTTCTGTGAGTTGGCGACGGTGGTAAACTTCCATCCAGGCTGACATAAGGATTTGACTCGGAGCTGCTGGGCGACGGGGCACTGGGTGGGCGTGGAGGGCACGGGTCAGAAGGGGGCGCAGAATTTTGCCAGTGACCACCTTGCACCAGCTTGCGCTCTCCTGGGTACAGAAGGCATCCCATTACATGAGCTAAACGGAAGAGACAAGTAGAAAGTCCCAGGAGGATTGCAGTAGTAGTACCTGTGGTGTGGTAGAGGTTACACGACCCGCGGGATCTCAAGCTGCTCAGTTTACCCGGCATATTATTAATGAAGCGGTTCTCTAATTCCGCATAAACGGCCGACATCTAAACACGGAGGAGGGAGAAAGAGGCAAAAGGAAGAAAGTGTCAGTATAAGGACGAGGATACACAACCAGTAGTGGTATATGAAGGTGTATGCTCCATAAAATAACAGCTGTGCTGATCCCTCTGTTATTCCTCCTGGAAATGTATGACCAACTGGGTGTTACCATCCCCCTTGTCAAAAGAAGGTGTGTATTCCTACACAGTCTAATATCACCCACTGTCAGACTGGACACCGACAAGCCAATTGACCAAAGGAATGGTAGCTCCCAGTTGTCAACTCAGTCATACATTTCTAGGGGTAATAACAGAGGTGTGAGAAAACACAGGAAATCTACTCCAGAATTTAGTAAAACAGGCAGGGACTTTTTAAGGGTTTATTCAGACAACACATGAACAGACGCAGAACTTTATGTGATTGCCTTATGAATTGCTAATTAGTATTCTACAAAAATGACTACCTCCACTGCAGGCAGTGAATATATTTTAAAGGTGACCTACTAGAAGACAGGTATAAAAAGTCCTCTCATGTGCAATAATATTCTGAAAACCGGTTATTAATCTCTTACTCCTGTGCTGAGATATAAAGGCTTGAAGTTACAGGCCCAAAGCCTGAGGCTGCACTACTGACAGCTTCTGATGACATGTAAAATCTTTCCACTGAACAAAGTTATTTAATCCTATCAGTGATATACCAGCTATGTAACCTGCTGACCCCTAACACGCAATGTACAGACGCAATTCACATAAGACAGTAGTGCAGACCATTTTGGGGTTCGGTGTTTCGGGTAACGACGTCCCGTCTCCCGCTTGTCTCTCTCCTGACGTCAGACGGGGGGTAACTTCCATTGGGTCACACTGGGCGACTGTGTGAGAGAAATACACTACGTTATTATATGAACCCATGAGCTCTCAGGGACTGCAAATTTAGAAAGGGGGGGGGCCTTTCCGTTTTCAGATATCGGAAGGACATACTTACCAACATCTCAGTTGGTAAAATCGGGCCATATAAGCCCCACCCCTGAGGAACATCCCAGATCCACCTGGAAACACCCACTTACAGAGTTTGAGTTAGCCCCACCTATTTTCGGCCTGGGACTGCGCAAATTTGCAGAATTTGGCAGTCCCAGAAAATTTGGGACAGTTGGCAACTATGGAAGGGGTGGAGTTTAGAGACCATGGCTTAGCCTTGGACTGTCTACACTGTGGACAAGGCAGTGGGAGGAGCAAAAGGCAAAGGCGACACCCCTTTTGGGGAGGGGAAATAGGTATCTGTATTGGATGCCTTACCAGATTTATCACAGTGGCTGTCGGGGACTGTCATTCAAACAAAGGGGGGAGGTCTGGCGGCGTTACAAGGGAAGCGGTGGTGCACTAAAGCTTAGAGACCCCGCCCATGGTGCACCGAACTGCTTATTAGCATAAGAATAAAAAGAAGCATTTCTCAGGCTCGGAGAATTGAATTTGCACAGGGAAGGTCTGATTATATTTTGGGGCACCTACCCTACATGGCGGTATGTTTACTTTGAAACCGATTTCGGAGGTGACTCGCTTTAAATTACTTTATTTTCATAGCTCTGACCGGTAAAATACAACTTTATACAGAATAAACGTCACTGTTTGTACTTTATACATTTAGGAGGTATGTAGATGTAGCAGAGCTGAGTTTGTTCGCATGGCACGTGTGGTATCCTCCAAAAGGAACGCCCCCCTTTTTTTTCCCTAAAAGCACATAACTGAATATTAGCTAAGGCATATAAAGTGTTAATACGTGAATTATAGTCACCCATCTTCCCTTCCTCCGCAGGTGGTGCCCGTATGCTCCCCTGGTACATTGCCTGTCCATGGAGAGACCCTCGATGTTGGACCCCAATATCCGCATCCATGCCAGCTGCATAGGAAAGAGCAAAAGATAATATTTTAGCAAAAAGGATCATATAAAAATGGACGCCGTCATTCGTTTTATGGCAGAGTCACATATCAGGGCTAGGGCGTAATTCAACCAGGGCGAGCGACATGTTGAGAGTTATAATACCCAACCGAACGGGGATTTTGCTGGGGCAGATCAAGGAATTAAAAGCTTAATTTACATGGCTGCGCATTGTCTGTAATGCATAATAGTCATCACCAGAGGAGTCCTGTATAAACCGCATTACGGAGGGGGTGAACTTATAGCGCGGTCAAGTGACCCGGCCCCTCCGAATAACTGGATTTAAGGGAAGAAAATACGGTTGCTATGGTGACAGCAGGAGCGGACGATGGAGACGATGGGAGTCGGGGGAACAGATGTTGTCATTGTAATAATAAAGGGGACAGCCCGAGAGCACGCTGAGCGATTAATCTCATAAATCCGTATTCGATGTGTTCAAGAATTTGCCTTGCTTCAAGCCGTATAGTAATATATATATTTTTTTAAACTACAAAAAAAACATAAAACCTCAAGAATTCACCTTCATAATAATTATAATTGTTATCATTGACTCTGCTCTAGTGCACCCCCCAGTGGAGAGGCCAGAACATGGCATGGCTCCATTTAAAGGGGCTGTTCAGAGGAGGGGTGATAAATGTCTGATCACTGGGGGTCCCCCCCATAATCAGTGGAATGGAGGTCCTCACTGCAGACTGGTGGTCAGGCATGAAGTTCCACCACTCCAGTGCAAGTCTATGGGACTGACAGAACACCGCGCAGCTCTTGGGTGCATTGTGGGATTCGGTATACCAGCATAGAACTAGCACTATACAATATATCGATAGTAACCCCTTAATCCATATGAAGGGCCCATCTCCTCCACCCAAGTGTGCTGACCAGTGGTGGTCAATGAAGGTTATCCTGCGTCCACCCCTGAATCTGTACATGGTAAAATCTCAGGGCAGCTATGACACAACAGCCCACAGTGGTGCTGTCCTTGTAGAGGTCACCATGGTGGTGGGAGGTGATAGGAGATGGACATGAGGAGGTGAGCGCTCGGTTACAGAGCTCTCTGACCTGCCTTGAACCCCAGGAAACGGGCGATCTTGTGCTGGCAGTGCTCCTGCTCCTCATATGTCATCAGCTGGAAGATGAATTGCCAGATGATCTGTTTGGCCGGAGTGTCGAGGACCGGATATATATCCACGATGAGAGTGTCAATGTTCCTGAGGACACAAAGAGATCACAATGGAGGTCACAGATGGAGCAGCTGTCACAGTGTGTCCTCAGATGTGACCTTATCATGTATCCGACCATAGAAGGGAGAAGAACTATCTATATGAATGTCTACATACAGTGTGTTCAGAAAGTCATCAGACGCTTTCACTTTCTCACATTTTGTTATGTTGCTCCTTGTGCTAAAATAAATTTAAGAAAAACAAGTTTCCCCCATCAATCTGCTCTCCATACTTGATAATGAGTCGAGTGAACACAGAATGTTAGACATTTTTGCTAATTTTCAATTTTTCCAAAGGTTGGCTTGGACGTAACTTTTCAGACCCTTTGCTCTGACACTTGTTATTTAGCTCTGGGGCCTCCCATTTCTTTTGATCATATTTGAGATGTTTCTGCACCTTGATTGGAATCACTTGTGGTAAATTCAGGTGATTGGACATGATTTGGAAAGACGCAGCCCGGTCTATATAAGGTCTCATGGCTGACAATGCATACCAGAGCAAAAACCAAGCCGTGAGGAGGAAAGAACTGCCTGTAGACAGGACGGTGTGGAGGCACAGATCTGGAGAGGGGGACAAAAACATTTCTGCTGCACTGAAAGTTAAGAACAGTGGCCTCCATAATTCTTAAATTGAAGTTTGGGACAATCAGGAGTCTTTCTAGAGCAACCGCCCCACCAAACTAAGTAATAAGGGGAGAAGGATCTTGGTAAGAAAGGTGACCAAGGACCCAATGGTCACTCTGGCTCAGCTCCGAATGTGTCCTGTGTGCAGATGGGAGAATGTTCCAGAAGGTCAACCATCACTGCAGCCTGCACCAATCTGGGCTTTATGGCAGATTGGCCAGAAAGAAGCCTCTCCTCAGTAAAAGACACATGGAAGCCATATGGAGATATTCTTAATGGAACCCTGATCCCGAGTTCTGGCCCTCAGACTGGGCCGAAGGTTCACCTTCCAACAAGACAATGACCCTACATAGCGAAGACAACACAGGAAAGGCTGAGGGACAACAGCCAGAGCCCTGAACCAATGGAAGATCTCTGGAGAGACCTGAAAATGGCTGTCCACCGATGGTCCCCATCCAACCTGACAGAGCTCAAGAGGATCTGTAGAGGAAAAACGTCAGAAAATCCCCAAATCCAGGGGTAACCCTTCTGGCCTCAACCCCAAGAAGACTGGAGGTTGGAATCACTGCCAAAGGGGCTTCAACTAAGGGCTCTTTCACACCTGCGGTCTTTTCTTCCGGCATAGAGTTCCATCGTCGGGGCTCTATGACGGAAGAATCCTGATCAGTTTTATCCTAATGCATTCTGAATGGAGAGAAATCCGTTCAGGATGCATCAGGATGTCTTCAGTTCAGGACCGGAACGTTTTTTGGCCGGAGAAAATACCGCAGCATGCTGCGCTTTTTGCTCCGGCCAAAAATCCTGAACACTTGCCGCAAGGCCTTAAGCTAAACGTGCGCATGGGGCGCTCTGACGTCATTCTGGAGCGCCCGGGGAGCCGCACGGACTGTAAGTATACTGCTCCCCCGCTCCCCACTACTACTATGGCAGCCAGGACTTTAATAGCGTCCTGGGTGCCATAGTAACACTGAACGCATTTTGAAGACGGATCCGTCTTCAAATGCTTTCAGTTCACTTGCGTTGTTACGGATCCGGCGGGCACCTCCGGCAAATGGAGTGCACGCCGGATCCGGACAATGCAAGTGTGAAAGAGCCCTAAGTACTGAGTAAAGGGTCTGAATACTTATGTCAGTGCAAGATTTTACTTTTACCTTTTCAATAAATTAAATATTTCAAACATTCGGTTCGCACCTTTTCAATATGGGGAATTGAGGGCAGATTGATGGGGGAAAACTGGATTAATATTTTTTTTTTAGCACAAGAAGCAACATAACAAAATGTGAAAAAAGTGAAAGGGTCTGAAGACTTTCTGAACACACTGTACATGAAAATCCCTCATCAATGCACACATTATTAGGCCTCTTGCACACGACCGTTGTGTGCATCCGTGGCCGTTGTTCCGTTTTCAGTGATTTTCTGCGGACCCATTGACTTTCAATGGGTCCGTTGAAAACACGGAAAATGCACCGTTTGTCATCCGCCGCCGTGATCCGTGTTTCCTGTCTGTCAAAAAAATATGACCTGTCCTATTTTTTTGACGGACAACGGTTCACGGACCCATTCAAGTCAATGAGTCCGTGAAAAAACACGGATGCACACAAGTTTGGCATCCGCGTCCGTGATCCGTGGCCGTAGGCTACTTTCACACAGACGGATCGCAGATCCGTCTGCATAAAAGCTTTTTCAGAGCTGAGTTTTCACTTTGTGAAAACTCATATCCGACAGTATATTCTAACACAGAGGCGTTCCCATAGTGATGAGGACGCTTCAAGTTAGAATATACTACGAACTGTGTACATGACAGCCCCCTGCTGCCTGGCAGCACCCGATCTCTTACAGGGGGCTGTGATCCGCACAATTAACCCCTCAGGTGCCGAACCTGAGAGGTTAATTGTGCGTATCATAGCCCCCTGTAAGAGATCAGGTGCTGCCAGGCAGGAGGGGGCAGACCCCCCCTCCCTCCCCTGTATTACATTCATTGGTGGCCAGTGTGGCCTCCCCTCTCCCCCGCCCCCTAGTTAAAATCACCTTCCCCCATCATTGTTGGCCAGTGCGGCCTCACCTCCCCCCCCCTAGTTAAAATCACGTTCCCCCATCATTGGTGGCCAGTGTGGCCTCACATCTCCCCCCCCCAGTTAAAATCACGTTCCCCTATCATTGGTGGCAGCGGAGAGTTCCGATCGGAGTCCCAGTTTAATCGCTGGGACTCCGATCGGTAACCATGGCAACCAGGACGCTACTGCAGTCCTGGTTGCCATGGTTACTTAGCAATTTTTAGAAGCATTATACTTACCTGCGATGTCTGTGACCGGCCGGGCGCTCCTCCTACTGGTAAGTGACAGGTCTGTGCTATAGGCAATGCGCCGCACAGACCTGTCACTTACCAGTAGGAGGAGCGCCCGGCCGGTCACAGACAGCGAAGGTAAGTATAATGCTTCTAAAAATTGCTAAGTAACCATGGCAACCAGGACTGCAGTAGCTTCCTGGTTGCCATGGTTACCGATCTGAGCCCCAGCGATTAAACTGGGACTCCGATCGGAACTCTCCGCTGCCACCAATCATGGGGGAACGTGATTTTAACTAGGGGGGGAGAGATGTGAGGCCGCACTGGCCACCAATGATGGGGGGGTGATTTTAACTAGGGGGGGGGGGAGATGTGAGGCCGCACTGGCCACCAATGATGGGGGAAGGTGATTTTAACTAGGGGGGGGGGGAGATGTGAGGTCGCACTGGCCACCAATGATGGGGGAACGTGATTTTAACTAGGGGAGAGGGGAGGCCGCACTGGCCACCAATGATGGGGGATTCGGAACGTGATTTTAACTAGGGGGAGGGGGGGGAGAGGTGAGGCCGCACTGGCCACCAATGAATGTAATACAGGGGAGGGAGGGGGGTCTGCCCCCTCCTGCCTGGCAGCACCTGATCTCTTACAGAGGGCTATGATACGCACAATTAACCCCTCAGGTTCGGCATAGTTTTATATTCTTGTACATAGGAGCAGTATTATAGTAGTTATATTCTTTTACACAGGAGCAGTATTATAGTAGTAATATTCTTTTACATAGGAGGCAGTATTATAGTAGTTATATTCTTGTACATAGGAGGCAGTATTATAGTAGTTATATTCTTGTACATAGGAGCAGTATTAGGCTGCGTTCACACGGGCGAGATTTCCGCGCGGGTGCAATGCGGTAGGTGAACGCATTGCACCCGCACTGAATCTGGACCCATTCATTTCAATGGGGCTGTTCAGATGAGCGATGATTTCACGCATCACTTATGCGTTGCGTGAAAATCGCAGCATGCTCTATATTCTGCGTTTTTCACGCAACGCAGGCCCCATAGAAGTGAATGGGGTTGCGTGAAAATCGCATGCATCCGCAAGCAAGTGCGGATGCGGTGCGATTTTCACGCACGGTTGCTAGGTGACAGTCTATACAGTGTATTATTTTCCCTCATAACATGGTTATAAGGGAAAATAATAGCATTCTGAATACAGAATGCATAGTAGGTGATCAATTGAGGGTTAAAAAATAAAAAAAATTAACTCACCTTCTCCTCTTGTTCGCGTAGTTCTCCCGGTCTTTAGTTCTTTAAAAAGATGAACTATGGGCTAAAGGACCTTTGGTGACGTCAGATCACATGCTCCAATCACATGGTATATCACCGCGGTGATGTACCATGTGATTGGAGCATGTGATCTGACGTCACCAAAGGTCCTTTAACCCATAGTTCATCTTTTTAAAGAACTAAAGACCGGGAGAACTACGCGAACAAGAGGAGAAGGTGAGTTAATTTTTTTTATTTTTTAACCCTCAATTGATCACCTACTATGCATTCTGTATTCAGAATGCTATTATTTTCCCTTATAACCATGTTATAAGGGAAAATAATAACATCTACACAACACCGAACCCAAACCTGAACTTCAGTGAAGAAGTTCGGGTCTGGGTACCACAGTCGGTTTTTTATCACGCGCGTGCAAAACACATTGCACCCGCGCGATAAAAACTGAACATCGGAACGCAATCGCAGTCAAAACTGACTGCAATTGCATTCCTACTCGCGCGGGTTTGCCGCAACACACCGGGACGCATCCGGAACTAATCCGGACACGCTTGTGTGAACCCAGCCTTATAGTAGTTATATTCTTGTACATAGGAGGCAGTATTATAGTAGTTATATTCTTGTAGGTAGGAGCAGTATTATAGTAGTTATATTCTTGTACATAGGAGGCAGTATTATAGTAGTTATATTCTTGTACATAGGAGCAGTATTATAGTAGTTATATTCGTGTACGTAGATGGCAGTATTATAGTAGTTATTTTCTTAATATACCTGTGCTGAAAAAAGCTCTCTAGCGCTTTACACACTGTGTATCGCTCTGTAGGGGTGAGTAGATGTTCCAGTTGTTGGCTAAAACTCCTTCCTTGTATACGAATGTTTGAGGGAAGAATTTCTGCTACCCACTGAAGGGAAGTGAGAGCGGATGATGGGAGAGTAGTATCAGAATCTGAATCTGTAATGCAGGAGATGAAAAACAAATGAAGTTAACATTAGAAGGAAAATAACCAAACATTGTTATTGGAAAATCAGTCTTTTAACAGGGTTCCAGAAATTCATGACCTTGCAGTAACATATGTTGGGCACAAGATGGCAGCACACCTTTTATCATGCTGATACTTGGCGATATAAACTGCAGCCTTGCATGTGCTCATCTATAAGATCACTTTTTTCCTGGAGTTTCACTTTAAGGAGGTTAATGCCTGTTATAATAAGACATGTATTTCTGATACAAATCTCCTTGCATGTGAATATTTTCACGGACGCACGTTGTAGCATCTCACCTGTGCAGTACGTCACACTGCCCTCTTCCACTACTAACGTGGGCATGGCGCCACTGCCTTGCAGCATGCAGACCACCTTCTCATGGCAGCAGTTCCTAAAAGTGAAAATAGAAGGAAAAAGTGGAGCGGGTCATCTACTGCCCTCCGTGATAAAAAATTAAAGACCACCAAAAATACCGCCAAACTTCGTCAACAAGATGATCGCAAACAAATGAAAAGTAATGGGAGAGAAAAGAACACAAGAAATAAAAAACAAGGTGAAAAACAGTACAAAATGTAAGAAAACATCTGCATTGGGCTGTCACCACTACTATGGTCGGAATACCGCTTTCAATTATTTTTCCAGCACACAGAAGCTCATTGTTAGGCCTATTGCAGACGAATGTAGGTGTCCCGTTGCCGTATTGCGAACCCGCAATACACGGGCGCCGTTCCCTGTGCATCCCGCATCACGGATGCGGACCTATTGACTTAAATGGGTCCACAAATCCGGAGATGCGGAACGGTGAAGAATGGAAGCACGGGACGGAACCCCTCGGAAGCACTACGGAGTGCTTCTGTGGTGTTCCGTTCCGTAAAAAGATAGAACTTGTCCTATCTTTTTGCCATCCGCATGCGGCTGGCCCAGGGTCTGCGCCCGTGCATTGTCTGCGCCTGTGCATTGCGGACCGCAATTTGCGGGCCGCAGCACGGGCACGGAGCCCTTACGTTCGTCTGCAAGAGGCCTTAAAGGGGTTTTCCGATACTTTTATACTGATGACCCCATCTTCTGGATAGGTCATCGGTATCTGATTGGTGGTACTCCGACACCAGGGACCCCCGCCGATCTGCTGTTTTTGAAGGCACCGGAGCTCGCGGTAGCACTGTGGCCTTCTCTCAGCTTTTCCTAGGCCAGTGATGACAGGTTAATTGGCCACGTGGCCTAGGAGCAGCTGAGTCCCATAGAAGTGAATGGGGCTGAGCTGCAATACCAAGCACAACCACTATACTATGTACGGCGCTTGGTGAGCACAGAGAAGGCCATGGCACTCACAGAAGGGCCCGTGCCTTCCCAAACAGATGATCGGTGTTGGACCCCCCCCCCCCCTCGATCAGGTACTGATGACCTAGGTCATCAGTATTAAAGCCTTGAAAACCCCTTTTAAAAGGGGTTGTCCAGTTTCAAGAGGAAACTAGACAACCCATGTTGTTGACGTGTTGTCACCACTGTAGACGGGAAAAAAAGCCCTACTGGGAGCACTGGGGAGGCTAGGAGCTGTCAGGTAAGTCATCATCCATTCTTTATTACAGTTGCCCGATTTCCTTCTTTGTCATTGAGCCCAATGTATCAGAGGCAGAAGAGCCGTATCTGTCATCGTTGTGTCAGGGTAGACACGCCAAGATCCTCACCTCATGTCCAAGCCGTTCAAGAATAATATTCTGTCTCCAGGCTGGAGTCCTGCCACCTCTGCAGGGCTGCCTGGAAGAGATAAGTCATCATATTCTGACACTAACATGTCTAACACATTATACGGAAGGAAAATCTATTTCGTTTTGGCTGGTATCGTTTAGCATAATATTTTACTGTGCACTTAAGATATAGCAATGCTGAAGAACGGTACCTGAGAGAATGGACTCAATCCATACTGGAGCATTACCCCGTAATGTGAACCCAAAGCTGCTACTTCCCTTACACACCCGTACCGTCCTGCCAAGGTATTAGGAGAGAAAAGAAAAAAACAAATGAAAAAATGAAGTAGCTTTGATTAAAAAAATATCCTGCTGTCATGTGCATGCAGCTCCTTTTCAGATCTATGTGTCTCCATGGTTACAGACCACAAACAATCCCTCTGTCTAGTCTGATCCTTCAGTCGTGTCACTCTCTTCCATCTGTAAGGAGAGGGGGCAGAGTGAAAGTCAGACTACACACAGGGTTTGTTTGTAGTCTGTAACCATGAAGATATACGTATAAGTCTGAACAGGAGCTGTATACCCAAAACGGTAGCCTGATTAGATTCAAGACTACTTGTAATGTTGCCTTATTGGAGCAATAACAAAACAAATGGTTGTAAAAGTGTAAACACCCTTTAAAGGGGTTGTGAAAGAATAGGGGGTGTTTTGGCAAACCCACCCACTTGGCTGGACCACGTGACAATTTGTCATGATGTAAGGGGAGCCAGTCACCTCCGGATGTTGACATCAAGGGAGCCCAGAGGAGCAACGCGGGCCTGGGGGAGAACGAGCGGGAAGCCGATGCCGGGAAACAGGTAGGTAATCTTTCCTTTACAGATTTGACCAAGTGAAGAGGAGAAGGGGGGGGGGGGGGGGTTGCCAAATACCCTGCGCCTATTCTTGCAAAACCTCTTTAAGGTATTACATTTACCTGTGTGGCTTTCCAGTGCCCACATTGCCAGCAACAAGAGAACTGCTCTTCTTCAATCCCCTGCCCACATCGTCCTGGCAGTGGGGCATAGGAGCTGCCCTTGTAGACACCAGCAACCTTTCATGGTGATCTTCACTACGACTCCTCCTCAGACGATTACTGCGCTCACTTCTGGACCGGCAGATCTTGCTGATGAGACTCTGGGACACCACATGGTCAAAGCGTTGCCGATGCTTCCTGGGGATGAATATTCTGCCAAGATAAGAGTTAGTGAAGTAGGGAGATGATGGGATCATCTACTACTTCCTTAATCCACATGCAATCCATGACTGCCTTCACTATTCCCTATTCTACCACTTCCCTCATCCAACCAATCTCCTTCCTCCTTTACCCCCTTTCCAATCAACTACTACTTTCTCTTCACCCCTCGTTCAACCAATCTACAAAATCCACCAACCTAATAGTCTGCTTCCATCCCACCATCTAGTCACATCTCCTTTTCCCCTAGTGAACCTAAAACTTTCTTCATCTCCCATGCATCTCTTCACTCATCCACATCTTAATCATCTACCACTTCTCTCAACTATCAGACCAATGCAATGTTTCCCTTTATAATCTCCCTCTTCCTCATGAAACCAATCTACTACTTCTCTCAAGCCATTTCCACTAAAGCAACAGTTTCCGCCAAGTCCACCAGCCAAACAATCTACCACCAACAAACCAGTTGGTCACATTTCTCTCCCCCCCTTCTCCCCCAGCCAATCTACTACTTTCTACACCTCTCATGCATCCAGTCTACTCACTTCTCAGTCCCTCACTTCTCCCATCTTACCTTCTCTTTAGTCACCATCATCCAACCAGTCTACCACTTCTACCATCCATCAAACCAATATAACTTTCCCTCTTCCACTACTCAACCACTTCCTTTACAACTGAACTGAGCTACTATCTCCTTCTTCTTATCCAACCGATGTACCATTTCCCACTTCTCCAAGAAACCATTCCACTACTTCCCTCACGCCATTTCCAAAAAAGTGACAGAATTCACTAAGTCCACAAGCCAAACAGTCGACCACCAACACTTCTCCCCTTTCAATCTCTCTTTATCCCATGTATCCAGAGCACTACTTGTTTTCTTCATTAAACCAATTTAACATTTCCCTTTTCCAAAAAATAACCACTTCTCTCACATCTGAGTCCTACCAAGTGATCACTTCCACCCCAGCATCCATCCAACCTTTGATGTCCCTCCATTCATAAAAATGTACCATCGCCCATGAAATCAGCCTATGACTCCGTCACACTACTTTCACAAATGATAACTTTCACCAAGTCCACAAATCCAAATAGTCTACCAGACAATCTACTACTTTCTTCAGCCCTCATGCAGACAGTCTATCACTTATTTCCACCATCTTACTGTCCTTCAATCACCGTGTCTAACCAATTTTTCACTCCTTCCATCCATCAAACCAATATACTCAATCACTTCCATCACATAGTTCCCACAACCCAACTCACCTATCATGTCTTTGTTCACTTTCAACGAATGTACAATTTTCCTCCTCACCATAAAACAAATCTGCTTTCCTCATGCCATTTCCAAAACAGTGACAACTTTCACCAAATTCACAAGCCAGTCTATGACCAACCTACTAGTTGGTCACAATCCTTTCCCCTTCTTCTCCATCCAATCTACTTTCTTCTTCTCCCATGCATCCAATTTGTCCACTTGTCCTATCCATGAACCAATCTAGTCTTTCTTTTCCACTTTCCTGAACCCAACCAAGATCACTTCCACACTAACATCCACCTCACCTATCCAAGTATTCCACACAACCAATAAACAATTAACCACAAAATCAATTTACTACTTTCATCATGCCCCTTCTAACTAGGTGATTCCTTTCACCCAGTCAACTAGCCAGTCTACCACAGAATCCCACCAGTTGGTCACCACTCTTACCCCCTTCTTCCACTTCCAAACCACCTATCACGTCCTTCTGGGATCTCATAATCCACGAAGATAGAGAATGAGTTACTATTTGGAAACATGGTTTTCTTCCTTCTTGTCCTTTTGTCCTCCGTCTCAGCAGGACACATGACAGCTACTCCTATCATCTCCGTCCCACCCTTTCATTCCCAAACATTTAATTTCTTTCGCATCTTATTTCTCCCTCCTCCCAGCAGCCGTGCTGACATTTCAACGGGGAGCAGAAGGAACTCTCAGAAGATTTGGCAGAGCGAGTCTCATCGTATAATTATCCCAGCAGCGAGATAAAAGCCGGCTTGCAAGCATGCACACGCCATCACTCAGCCCGGGCAGTATCTCCAGCGTCTGCCACCTTGGTATTTTCAGATCAAAGGATACAGATTCTCCCCGTCATACTGCAAGGTTCACACAAAGTACAAAGCGCACCGCGTCTTGTGCTTTGTTCTTGACATCTTGTCGTTTAACGCAACCTCGAATTTGCTTTACCAAACAAAACAGGAAGCGATCCAGGCCTCGATGTCTTAATCATTCGCTCCTTACTATGGCATTAGTCTCATCGGGGACACGGCTGATGACGTGACCGTCCCAGGGCGCAATTGGCGTCCTACACTAATCGTTAAGTTCTCATTAAACACACTCAGCGCTAATTGACGGATCCATTTACCTGTCTATAGCTGCACACCTGCTGATTGGACACATATTTCCATTGGGTTTTCCATCGGGTAAATGTGGAGTCACTTACCACCAAGGGTATATCTACCATAAAGGCAACATGTGCAGCTGCTGCGAATTTTTACAGAACTATACTGGTGGTAGAATATTATATTTAGCACCTGACATATATTTTAGATATAAGGAAGAAAGGGGTTGTCCCCAATTTGACACCTATCACCTACCTACAAGTGATAGGTGTCTGATCAATGGTATTCCCACTGATGGGACCCGCACCTTTCACAAAATAAGCGTCCCGTGTCTCCCATTGCAATGGAGCAGTTTGTCCCTCTATGGGACCGGGGGGAGAGTGCCATCAGTGCGCTACCACTCCATTCAAAGCCTATGAGACTTAAGGACGTAGCGGAGTACAGCGCAGAGTGGGAGTGCGCATGTTCGACTGATGCTCCATTCAAACGAGGGATGCAAATAGCTTGGGATCAGTGGGAGGTCCCAACGGTGGGACCACCGGCAGTCAGATCCTTACAGATAGTGGATAACCAAGGACCCTGTAGGGCAGCGCATTATCATTGCATAGTCCATGCACTGCCATATAACATCGTATTTTCCCCTAGAACAGGGATCAGCAACCTTCGGCACTCCAGCTGCTGTGAAACTACAACTCCCAAAATTCGGCTGTTCTTGTAACTCTCGAAAAAGTGAAAGGAGGATTGGGAGTTGTAGTTTCAGAACAGCTGGCGTGCCGGAGGATGCTGATCCTAGAAGCTATGATTGTAGAGGAGAATGCTTCCATATTATGGCTTGTGATGGAGAATTTTAGTTCAAGTGTGAACAAGGCCAAACCCCATACAGCCCTATTAGACCTCTAATCAAGTTTCAAGCACCCATAGAAGTCTATGACGTCATATTGAACTTCTATATGTCTCTGACGTCATAAAATATTCTACGAGGGTTAGCGCATTGCTTCTGTAATACAGTGCTGTAAGGAGACACTATAGACACAGTCCATATGGCTCCTCTGCATGGGACTATAGGCATGCTGTGTGCCGCCATACCCAATGCAGCCCATCCGCACGGATAATATATTTTCCTTGTTACATCCATACATTTTTAACAAAAGCATGGGAAATAATAATAATAATTATAATAATAATAATAATAATAATAAATAATAATAATTATAATAATTATAATAATAATAAATAAATTATAATAATAATAAATTATAATAATATATTTTTTTAATAATAATAATAATTATAATTATAATAATATTTTTTTTATAATAATTATAATAATAATAATAATAGAAAAAAAAATTATTATAATAATAATATCAATAATAATAAATAATAATAAATACAGCCAAGTGAGTGCGCTCCAGTGTCATATTTGTAAAAATATTAACCCCCCCTTCCCCACACACACACACACACCTTTCATCACTTCATGCGAGTAGATGCTCCGTTCAATAAGACAGGAGCTGGCGAGATAAATGAATTAAAGCAGCACCGGGTTAATGGCTTAAATGGAGGTTGAGCTGACATTTGCGTCTATTACCTCCAGTTTTTAAAAGCCTCGTTCATTTAGGAGCCTGATTATCCTGCAATTACTGATAAGTGTACCGGGAGCATCAGAAACTAAAAGGTAATTCTCGCATTAAATAGAAAGATGGCAAAGTGCACGCAACGCACCACAGTATGAAGTACTTGAGAAGGGACTTATTATTCTGTTCAGCCTGATCCATGAACAAAATGCGAGAACTGCAGTGGAGACTGACACACCCAGGCAGAGCAGCAGAGAAGGGTGAGGAAGGAGGATTGTAACAGCACAACAAAGTGAATGTACATGCCTATGGCAAGTTGGGTGACAAGCTCCACCACGCCAGTATATAAAGCACACCCGGCACTAGTACTTTGCGAACAGTTGTGTCTGTAAAGCTCAGGAAGAAGAGCTTATTATAAGAGTTACAGGCAAGGAGCAGCATCAGGAAAGAGAGTATGTAAGTGTGAGTGTGAGCATATGAGTGTAAGAATCTGAGTCAATGTGAATACGTGTGTATGAGCATGAATATAAGTACACGGATGATTTGTGAGTAACAGTGAGTAAGCATATGAGTATAGGATCAGTATAAGTTCAAGTGTGAGTATGAGTGATTAAAGCAGTGACTATGAATACAAGTGTGAGTATCAGTATGACTGAGATTAGTGAGTGTGAATCTGTCTATGAGCATGAATATAAGTACACGGATGATGTGCGAGTGTATGAGAGAGTACAACAGTGAATAGACATATGAGTATATAAATATGAAATATATATGAAGTACAAGTGTGAGTATCAGTATGACTGAGATAACAATGAGTGTGAGCATGAATATAAGTACACGGATGATTTCCGAGTGTATGAGTGAGTATACATTGCAAGTACAACTGGGATTGTTAGTGTATGAATGAGTGCTCGTATAACAGGGATTGTGAACACAAGTTTAAATATCAGACTATAAGTGTGTGAGTATGATTGAGGGTAAATAACTGAGTGTGGATGGGTGTGTGTCAGCATTGATATAAGTACATACCGTAAAAGGAGTGTAGGGCATAAGTACAAGATCAAGTGTGATTATGAGTGAGTATAACAGTGATTGTGAATACAAGTGTGAGTATCAGACTATTGTATAGCGTGAGTATGAGTGCCTGCTTGAGTGAGTTTGACTATATGAGTGATTTTGTATAAGTGTGAGCATCACAGTGAATAACTATTAATATACAATTGTATATGTATCAGGGTAATAAGAGTGTGAGATTGACTATGAACATGTATGGCTGTAAATGTATGAGTGTGAGTATACAATTATGCATTCTGTACCAGACTGTGTGTATGAGTGTGAGCTTGCGTAAGTCTTAGTGTGAGTACAATAGATTAATGTACAATTGTATGTATGAACATATGTACAAGTGTGATTGTGAGCGTATGAGTGAGAATAACAGTGAGGATGCATATGGGTATGAGTTTAAGAGTATGAATGTACAGTACACACAACTGTGACTGTATGAGTGAGTGTGAGTATAGCGGTGATTGTGAAAGAGTATGAAGGTGGGTATGAGTATGAGCTGGAGGGAACGTAAGTGTGAATATGAGTTTAGAGCATGTATGAGGCTTCATGCACACCCCCTATACAGTGGAACAGAGAGTCGTTACAGGTCCAGGTGTGATTATACCCTCCCCATACTTGATCATTTTTTTAATTAAAAAAATTACTTTCTGAAAGGTGTCGTTAGTGGCCCAAAATTGTCAGAATACTGTTCATACACCATCGTCTCTGCGTCTCTTATACACGACCTCAGGTTTATACCTAAATTGACATCCGTGCCCCCAGGGCTTTTCTGATGATGGCCTTCTATGACAAGTCAATGAGTCAAGTCGTGGTGGTCTACAAGCCCCCATGGGTCCCACTGATGGCAGCATGAGCGCCCTCCCCCCCCTTGAGACCCTTTGAGGCTTGACCAACTTACCGGAAATGCCTGGAAAAGCCGTGATGTTTGCCCATGTTCAGTCAGGTGGGCACCATCCGGCTGGTCAGAGTCACTCCTGCTGCGTCTGTGCCGCTGTCCCCGGTACTGAAGCTACAGATCCTCCTCCGATCTGATGTCTTATCTGTCCCCGGTGTCCTGCCCCTCCTTCACTTGTGCTGAATACCCATGGGGTGCAGCTGTTAATGAGCTGGCTGCCTCAATCACAGAGAATGCCCACAGGAACGCTGCCGAGTCATTGCAATAAATGGCGGGGAGTAGAGAGAGGGAGTTCACACCGCCACCGCGGCTCCGATTAACCCTGTTCCTTCTCTGTCTGTACCGCCTCTTACGGGCACCCTATTATTCCGAAATATCTCACAAGAGGTGAACTCAACTTTTCAGGTATAAAGGGAAGCTCTACTTGAAACATGGAAACCATCCGCAAGCAGGGTAGCCTCTGCCACTAATGGCCTTCATTTGTGACTATCAGGGTATTTTTTTTGTAATAACATACTCCAACCCAAAATATTTACCACCTGTTCATTAGATGGTGGGGGTCCGACTACTCCTGCCACTCCTTGCAAACTCCAACTCAATAACATTCATGCCGGTGGCTTTGTCGTCATAAGTTCATAACCAATATACGGTATATCAGGTGGTCTAGGGTAGTAAGGGGGTTGATAAAAATATACAAGGTGCTCTAGGGTGGTAACAGGTTAATACCGAATATCCTTGGGGTTTAGAGTGGTTAGTGGGTCTACACCTTAGGATCAGCGTTGGACTGGCCCACCAGAGTGCCAAAGGTTCCTCCGGTGGGCCCAGGCTCTAATACTGTAGTGGACCCCAAAGATCCAGAAGAAAAAAAATATTTGGAGCTGCCTTTGAAGCCAATAACTTGTTACTAGGGTATCTTTCTGTCTATTGATGATAAGGGGTTTGGACCCTGATAATTATCTCCTCTGGTGGGCCCAAGGAGCCCCAGCCCGGCCCTTTTTAGGATGGTGAAAGGTTTAAGGGTAATTTTACAGGACTCAAAAATTTATAAAAATTTGGTTGCTTACACCTACAGCTAGAGGGAGCTCATGCCTACAGATCCCGGTATTAGCTGTATATCTCTATATGTAAGGAGCTCCCCCTAGTGGCAGCTGTAGGCAGACACTGTAGGTAAATCGTCCTTTTCTGTTTTTGACAACCATTACAGTCTGCACAGGCGTTGTCACCCAATTTAGACCCAAATTTGGTTTCAGAACCACCTCGTTACATTGTAATATGTGTACCAGGGATGTTTGACTCCATAATTAGGCGGATTTGCTGTTCTGGAGTCTGGGAAAGCTGGGTGACAACCCTTGAGAGGTCATTATGGTGGTAACTATTTTTTTTTATTTTTTTATTTACTAGTAATTTAAGGGGAAGTTATTAGTCTTATGGGACAAATCCAAAACATGGCCGCTTTCAGCGTAAGTGTCCTCGGTTGCGTTTTTTTCTTGTGGTCGGAGATGGAGAATATGATCCAAAAACTGAAAAAAAAAAAAAAATAACCCAAGTTGTGACCTAAAAATAACATCTCTCCTGCCTGACCTCGATTCTGCTCGTCTGGGGAGATTACACCAGCGTAAAACGAAACCTGGACACCATCCCAGATCTGAGATCCAGCAGACACAATCAGGCTGACGAGAAATGTGTCATACCCCAACGCTATCGCCTAACGTCCCGGCCAACATCTAACTCCCCTCGAAGCCCAAATATTTACCCCATTGTACACTCGCCACCCTGAACATCACACTCAAAGGAGTCCAGGAAGCTGAGATATGAGGGACTGTTTGGTGGGGTCCTTGTGCCTGAGCGTAACCTTGAGAAGGGGTCACCGCAGCTATTTTTAAAGGGGAAATCTGGCCTAAATTCACTCTATCCTCTCTTACGGTTGGAAACTGTATGGGGAAGGGGGGGGGGGGTTATTATTCCCTTTGTTCCAGAATTTAGGGGTAAAAAAAGGTTTCAAATTTTGGTGCTTTCCATTTTTGGTGCAAAAATTTGAGATTTGACACCATTTCCACCATTTTTGAAAAAGTGGGCAGGGAAGTGGTCGTGGGACATTTGATAAAATTGTCACCAATTTTGGCAACGTACACTCCCCTCATGATGAATCCTCCCTATGAGTCAACTGAACTCAGGGACCCAGCCTGATCCAATATACGGTATATTTTTTTATGGAATTCCCCTTTAACTACAACTCCTTCATTTTATAAGACTCCATTGGAAGCACTTATTTCATCTACTATTTAAAAATACCTTATGAACTTATGTCTTGAGCTTTTCTGCCCTATAATCTAGAACCAAACGTGAACACATAGACAAATGGACATGCCCTTTAAGTCACCATGGGTGCCAACAGTACAAGCTCTGGTATAGCTTAGTGCTTTGGCATGCTAACTACCAAAGCCAAGTCTTATGGGAGTCTCAATTTCCTTTACCCCTGTCTTCCCAAAGCAATGTGGCCACTGATCCCAATAGGGGTGGACATGCCCTTTCAGTGACCACAGCAGCGCCTAGTACACCACGTTGACGGGTCTCACAAAGGGCCCAAGTCAAATGGGAGCGTCCAAGGCACTGGAGTCCGCTGATAGTTACCATGTAGTCCCATTTTGTAGACCATTCTGTTCTATGGAGCAGGATGCCAAGGACAGTGGACATGCCCTTTAAGTGACTATAGAAGCCCTTAGTGCAAAAAGTTTGCAGGACTGGATTGGCAAAGGACCTTGCCATGTGAAAGCCTCCAAGGTACTGATGTCCCCTTATCCTTTATCATGTCCTGCCCCATCTATCCAAGCAGCGCGGTGCATTTTGCCCCGTGGTCCACGAATGGCAGTGTCCATTACCGATTCATGAGACAATGCGTTTCAAGGAGTTGCACATAAATCTAGGTGATATTGCACTCTAGATATCTGCATTGGAAGAGGCTGAGGTATATAGGCTTTTGCTGGTGGTTTACATAAAGGGCCATGCGGGGGGGAAGGACGGTGTACAGAGCTCTCCTGTAACTGTAGAAACCCCCCGGGAGCCTGGCACGGAAGGTCACATTAGTCAGACGGCGCTGGAAAGTTATCCATCCATTACCAGGATATCCATTCACTTCCAATGCATGGAGGAAAGCTCTGACCTGAGAGAATGGAAAAGTCAATGCCGAGCCGGAAAGTACAAATGTTCCTGACGCGGTTTTTCCTTAAGGAGCTTTCCGGAAAAAAATTCTTAGTTATAACCGGAAAATCCAGGCCTGGGAGGGGGAAGGGTTGTATGAGATGAGGAAAACATGGCGGCTTCTTTCAGAAACAGCGCCACTGCTGACCATAGGTTGTGTGTGGTATTGCACCAAAGCCATATCTAGTTGAATGGGATTGAGATGCAATACCAGATACAGCCTACGGACAAGGGTGGCACTGTTGCTGAAAGGAAGCTTTCACACTATCCAGCCATTACTAGGCTGGGTGACAACCAACATGGAGTCCATGGCACAGCATTAGGGGTTGTTCTGCAGGGATGTATACCCCACACTGCACTGGGAGACCCGACACTGGGCTGCAAAACTTCAACTCCCAGCATGCTCTGATAGTTGGGAGCTGTCAGGAAATACTGGGAGCTGTAGTGTTCCAACAGCTGGGAGTGCCGCAGGTTGGAGACCGGTGATTGGCCACTCTCACACACACGACTGAGCCAAACAGACTGTGATTGGCCAGTGCTATGATTGAACAAGCCCATATTCACATGCCACATATAGTGCATAGACGGTCCCTGCAAATTCGGGACTGCTGGCGACAATGCAAGTCTACAAGCTGCACCTCATAGACAGGCAAACTCCTTAAAGGGGTGAGCTTTTTTTCAATAATGGGCAGAATGGATATTAAAGGGAGGTTTCTGAGATTTTTTTTAACTAGATGACGTATCCTGATTCGCTGAGTGGTCATCAGTATCTGACTGGTGGAGGTCCGACACCCGGGACCCCTGCCGATCAGCTGTTTGAGAAGGCAGCGGTACTCGCAGTAGTGCCGCGGCCTTCTCTCACCTTATCCCTAGGCCATGTGACATCATGTTCATTGGTCACATTGCCCAGGCGCAGCTCAGTCCTATAGAAGTGAAGGGAGCTGAGCTGCAATACCAAGCACGGCCACTATACAATGGACGGCGCTGTGTTTTGTAAGCTAAGATAACGCCATGGCGCTACTACGAGAGCCAGTGCCTTCTCAAACAGCTGATTGGCAGGGGTCCCGGGTGTTGGACCTCCACCAGTCAGATACTGATGACCTATCCAAAAGATCTTGGAAAACCCCTTTAAAAAGAAGCATTGCTCACCTTCACGCATAGCCCACCACTGATGTTATGATGCTTAGCCGCTTGCCTTCACTTCCTGGTTCCCGCTAGACACACAGGAAATGCCTGCTCAGCCAATCACAGGACCGGGGGCGAGAAGGCACTTCTCTACGTTAATGGCCATATGAAGGGACTATGATGCCACCGTAAGCCGCCATATTCTCCCATAGGAATATATTATAAGATAACATAGATTGGATGACAGACACCCTTTAATTTTGGCCTCGTTACCATTATCCTGAGCACAAGTCTAACGTGCTCTCTTCAGCACGTGATTCGGTATCATTTCCCACTAACCTAGATTCTTCATATCATCCTAGTTTCCTCAGACATACTGACGGTGTCCCAGGACGCGAGAGAGAAGGACAAGGGAAGCTGGCGAAGTCCGAACCAGGCCAAAGTATATCATTGTTATTCCGCACGGATTGGGTCACCCGCCCTCGATGAAAAATGCCCAACTAGGCCTCTTTTTACGAAAACTGTCCAAAATAAAATCTGGCCTGGTTTCCCATAGCAACCAATCAGAGCTAAGCTTACATTTCTTCAACTGCTGTGGTAAAATGAGAGCTGAGCTGTGATTGGTTTCTATAGGCAAGGCCTGTCTTCCTGTTAAATACCTGAGGCCTAACTGGGGGGAGGTTTATGTCTAGCTTTGCCAGAAACACGAATCGCCCGACATGGTGTGGTGTATTTTGAGCAACTCATTACATACACATAATTATCAAAATTTTAGTTACCAACTTTGGGGCATATACTGTATAAGCGTCACCCTGGTAACGCTCAAATCTTTCAAGGACTGACCACTTATAAGCCACACCCATTGTTGGGTTGTAACAGCCTGAATTTGAAGGGACTGTCTCTGAATATTTGGGACAGTCCCTTAAAAGTCGGGACTGTTGGCAACATGGGCGTGTTAAAGGCTATGTACACCTTTGGGGCAATTTTATTTTTATTGTCGCATACTTGTGAGCTAAAAATAATTTTTTCAATTGGTCTTTATTAAAAATGTTGAACCCTTGTCTTTGTGCAGCCTTGAGTTTCTCTAGTAGCAGGATCGGAATTTTCACTCTATTCCGTCAGGCAGTTCAGCTGACGGCTCCTTATCGTTATAGATCAATTCTTATCTTACTGATGAACATTTAGATTAAATAATTGTTTATGACCTTTTAGTAATTTAGAGATAAGGGTTATCGCAAAGTGAAAGTGAAAGTGAAAGTAGATTCATACATCTAGACAAACAGTTAACCCTTTGTGACAGAACGGCTCAATATTTTTAATAAAGAACAATTGAAAAAATGATTTTTAGCCCAAAATGAGTAAAATGCAATCATAAAAAAAAAAAATTGCCCCTGAAGGTGAACATAGCCTTTAAGCCCATCGAGGAAGATTTTCTAAGCCAAATGTGAAGGTGAGGGCCACACTTGTTGTGGCGTGGCATAAAATGGCAATGTCGTGCTACTACGACAGTGTCCCGCAGGTTGTCACAATGGATTGATGGGGGGGGGGTGTGACTCCCGTGCTGCCTGACTGAAAGGGGCAGCGGTACTTGCTGGCGCCCCTTCTATTGCTTACCTGGCATAATTTTCTTACTGCCCGTGCCTGGCACTGTAGCTCACACATTCAGCTAGCGGCATGGCTGGTCAGTAAGCGGATGCTCGAAAAGCGCCTGCCCTAGTTCTCAGCAGAAGATGACATAGCCGCCATATCTATGTAAAACATGGCGGTGTGTCCCAGCAGATTACAGGTTATTAAATGATGGTGGATCGGGAACAAGCCCAGACACAGGGTGTTAATGAACATAACATTGGTATCAGCTGAGGCAGCAGCCTTAAAGGGACGGTCTCGCCTCGAAATCGTGTGCATTAAGTAGTTATAAACACTATTAGAATATAATATTTATGCACAGTAAATTGTGTTTCGCATGCAGCGAGTCTTCGTCTTCTTTTTATTTAGCTAGTTACATCTAGGTGACACTAGAATAGGCATGAGGTGCATCTCCTCAGGATAAGTCATCAATATGAGATCTGTGGGCGACCTGATTCACAGAACCCTCACTGATCAGCTGAGGAACAGACCCCGGGATAACGGGGGTAGTGGCCATGAATGGTACTGCAGTGCTGATCCCATTTTAACCGACCCCCACCTAAGGATAGTTCATGAATATTACAGTCCATGAAAAGCCCTTTAAAAAAATAAAATTCTGCCTGCCTCCATCCACCACTAGGGGGAGCTTAAGAGGTGACTGTATACTGGCTTACTATCATATACTGTAAATGTATGTGATAAGCTCCCTCTAGTGGTGGCTGCAGGAAGATGGGGTGTAAAGGGCTGTGAAGGCCTTTTACACTGGGGCCTGGGAGATTAACTAAACATTAGATTTGTGGCCTTCCTGCTGTTGAAAAACTACAACTCCCAGCATGTCCTGACCTAAGGGTGACAGTAGGGCCATAGTTCTTGGCTCCTATGCAGCAAAGCAAAAAGTTGCTCAAATATGGGCAGATGGTAAGATTCCTTGCCAGGATCAGCAGGGGTTAATTTTACCCAAGTGGCTCTGCTGAAGCCCTGACCATTTGGCTCTAATGAATCGAGCCTTTATACCACATGGCACTGAAGAGGTTAACTTATACCCGCTCTGACTGATGAGCACCCGTATTAGACACCCACAGACATTCCACGACGATAACAGCTCCACATTTCTGTGAAAGATGCAAAACAGAAGAAATGACAGCGAGGGCCCAGCACATTTCTGTATGGCAGGGCTGTGTTCAGACACAACATGGAAAATGTCTGCGCCATCTGCTGTCTGTCTGCAGGTGGGGCACATGCGGGCTGCCATATGGATGGTGCACTAGTGGTGGCAGGTCCCTGTCTTATATATCCATCCATCCAAAGGCATAGGTGAAATAATAGGGCCCCATGGCAAGACTCAAAATGAGCAGCAATCTTCTCCACAGTGAGCTCCCCCTAGTGGTGGCTGCATTCAGCCCGGATTCTATCATTTATCAGGTCAGAGAAATATATCTCCCCACAGACACATCATGAAATTCAGCACAGGACGGAAAAGTGCAATGATATTCATTAACATTGCAGATGCCCCAGTGGTAATACATATTACCGCTAGATAATTAGGACATACTCTCATTCCACCAAAGAAACTGCAATTTAGCGCCACGTTGGAAATATACTGGGCAACAAGATATACAACCTGTCTAAGAATGTGCAGTGATCAGCTGATTACGAGGAATATTATAGATGGTAGATAGAAACATAGATAGATAATAGGAGATAGATAGACAGATAGATAGATAGATAGATAGATAGATAGACAGACAGACAGACAGACAGACAGACAGACAGATAGATAGATAGATAGATAGATAGATAGATAGATAGATAGATAGATAGATAGGAGATAGATAGATAAATATACAGATAGATAGATAGATAGATAGATAGAGATACTGTAGATGATAGATAGATAGATAGATAGATAGATAGATAGATAGATAGATAGATATAGAGATAGATAGATAGATAGATAGATAGATAGATAATTGATAGATAGATATGAGATAGATAGATAGATAGATAGATAGATAGATAGATATGAGATAGATGATAGATAGATAGATAGATAGATAGATAGATAGATAGATATGAGATAGATAGATAGATAGATAGATAGATAGATAGATAGATATGAGATAGATAGATAGATATAAGATAGATATATAGACAGGCAGATAGATGTCTTTCCCCAATCACTGTATTTAAGCAAGAAATTCCCCTAAACAGAAAAAAATATTCATACAAAAATGAACAACACTTTATCCCGTGTTCTCGGTGCTCTGCGCAGTTGCATGCTGCTGCTCCTTCCCTTAGTAACCAGAGAATTTGATGAACTGTCAGTTTTGAGTCCTCAGTCAATAGGTAGAAAAAAAAGGATAAAATACAATAATAAAGATGGAAAAAAACAAGATCCTACAGTAAATGGCTCTGCTGTGTAATCTGGCGCCCCCTGGTGTCCACTTATGTCGAAGAAACAAACCTAACACATAAGCAGGATAGTAATGTACGTGGACTATGAGGGTTCAACAAAGAATAAGACTGGTTTAACTTCAAGGACATTTCCACCCCCCCCCCCCCCCCCCCCCCTCCCCCTTCTCCCGTCCCATATCTCCTTCCTTGTCCCCGATGGGTTTGTCTCCTCTCACCTGTCAGAGGTCATTTAGCTTCAGGAGAGTCAACTGGCGCAGAGTGAGAACAGACTGTCCTCAGCATCACTGGGAGAAAGGGACAGTTTTGTCCACCAGTGGAGAGCCAGCTACCCACTGTCTACCCAGAGTTACGTGCAGAAGACTGGACTGGGCAGGTTCCAAGAGGCAATCAGGATCCATGTATGAACTTACAAAATGTAGACCCACATGGGCTTGGAGAACTGTTACTCCTTCCTCAACCAGGGATGGTAATGCAATGGAAATAACAAAAAAAGAAACACAAAAAATACCCCATCTATAGGTCTTTACCGCATTGTGCCAACTCATTTTAAATATATTTTAAAGCATATTTCTGATACAGAGCTCCAAATCCCCTGCACAGACTAGATTTAAAGAATAAAACTCTTGTCGGCCTGCAGCCACCACAAGAGGGAGCGCAGGAGCTTACTGCATACTATTTATACATAGAACTAAATCATAAAACAGTATGCAGGGAGCTCCCTCTAGTGGTGGCTGCAGGCAGACTGGGTTTTATTCTTTAAATCTAATGAAGCTAATGTGACTCATTTTTTAAAATATTTTGAAAGCATATTTTAGATACAAAGCTCCAAATTCCCTGCACAGACTAGCTGTAAAGAATAGAACTCTGCCCGCAGCCACCACCAGAGGAAGCTCACTGCATACTGTATTATAAATGAGTTCTATGTATAAATAGTATGCAGTAAGCTCCTGGGCTCCCTCTAGTGGTGGCTGCAGGCATACTGAGTTTTATTCTTTAAATGTAGTCTGTGAAGGGAAGGTAATGTGATGGAAATGTAAAAAAAAAACAAAAAAAAAACATTGATAGGTCTTTACCACATTGTGCTGAATAATTTTCTGCACAGGCTAGACTGGCTGCAGCTGCCACTAGAGGGAGCTAAGGAGCTTACTGCATACTATTTATACATAGAAAGCAATCATAAAACAGTATGCATTGAACCCCCTCTAGTGGTGGCTGCAGACTGACTGAGTTTTATTCTTTAAATCTAGTCTGTGCAGGGATGGTAATTCCGATACAGGGCTCCAAATCCCCTGCACAGGCTAGATTTAAAGAATAAAAATCTAGTCTGTGCCCACCACTAGAGGGAGCTCACTGCATACTGTTTTATAATTGAGTTCTATGTATAAATAGTATGCAGTAAGCTCCTGAGCTCCCTCTAGTGGCAGCTGCAGCCAGTTTGATTTTTAAATCTAGCCTATGAAGGGGATTTGGAGCCCTGTATCTGAAATATGCTTTAAAACATTTTAAAAAAATGAGTCAGCACAATGTGGTAAAGACTATCAGTGTGTTTATTTTTATTTTTTTTACTTTTCCATCACATTACCTTAACTGCACAGACTAGATTTAAAGAATAAAACTCAGTATGCCTGCAGCCACCACTAGAGGGAGCTCAAGAGCTTACTGCATACTATTTATACATAGAACTCAATTATAAAACTCAATCATAAAACAGTATGCATTGAACCCCCCTCTAGTGGTGGCTTCAGACTGACTGAGTTTTATTCTTTAAATGTAGTCTGTCCAGGGAAGGTAATTCAGATACAGGGCTCCAAATCCCCTGCACAGACTAGATTTAAAGAATAAATATCTAGTCTGCGCCCACCACTAGAGGGAGCTCACCGCATACTGTTTTATAATTGAGTTTTATGTATAAATAGTATGCAGTAAGCTCCTGAGCTCCCTCTAGTGGTGGCCGCAGGCAGACTGAATTTTATCACTTAGTTCTATGTTAATGCAGGGGATTTGGAGCTCTGTGTCAGACAAACTGGAGCTGCGACTGCTATAAGGATATGGCCATTCACTCTAAGGCAGTATCAGCTTGTCATTCCAGGGTCGTAGCATGAATAAATTATTGGATAGTAGGCTAATGTGATACAGAGGAGAAGGAAATAAATATGAAGTGTTCTTGCTACAGGCGTGTTTATTCAGATGTACGTTTTTGTCTTCGTTAAGAGGTCTGCATTTCACTATCAGCCGCGAGGGTTCTTTCCATTTTTCATGATTTGTGTTCTAATCACATAGGCAGAGATGGGGTCATTACAGGTGAAGCTGCCGGTATGCGGGAAAGTGTATATTCCTGTAAACCTGCATGTGTATTAGAATCTACTTCCCCGGCTGACTGGGAGTGAAAGCTACTTAAAGGGGTTGTACATCAGAAAAACATGGCTGCCTTCTTCCAAATACAGCGCCACACTTGTCTGCAGGTTGTGTGTGGTATTGCAGCTCGGTCTTATATACAGTACTTCAATAGAGCTTAGCTGTAATACCAGATACAACCCATGGACTGGAGTGGCGCTGTTTCTGAAAGAAAGCTGCTATGTTTTTCTAATCCGGTACAGCCCTTTTAAAGAATATACTCTAGAGGGTAAATAGCTTAATCTATTTGCAGATGTATTGTAATATATCTTGTAAGAAAGTGGCCTTTACTCTTCCATCGCATGTAATTCACCTATTCCTGACAACGAGCCCTAAAATCTAGTACAAGATGGTATATAGGAATCAGAGGGGAGGGGGATGCAGCTGCAATCTATCTGCTGTGTGCGTGAGACTGCGAGAGGGGAGAGGGAGCAGCAGGTGGAATTATCCAACTGGCTCAGGTCAAAAAGCACAGCTCTGACCTCATAGTAGGAGGAGCCTGACCACTCAGCAAGTATCCAGAGCACCCCCAAAATCGGTAAGAAACACCCCTCTTGATTACATTTGCATAAACCTGCCCCTTTTTACACTCCTGCGCAAGTCTGTTGGAAGGTATTTAACGCGCGCAGAATAATTGAATCCATAATAAGTGGTCTCCTACCAGCTATAACATTGCATGCTGTCCCCTGGCTGTTAAGACATGCTGGCACTTCTGGTTCTGCAGAGGAATGTTCAGTATTACCTGATGGGTAGGCAGCAGAGACTGGTGCACGCCGCAGGGCTGCAGTACATTATACGGCCTCTGAGATGAGAATGTCCGCAGGCTTCTCATGAGAAATCTGGCTGCAGCGATCACAGCCCCCCACAGCGTGCGGTGCCTTGCGGCTCTTTCCATGTAATGGCCAGGTGTCTCTATGGTCATACTGGATTCGCCATCACTAGCTCTGCTGAGGAGACAGCGCCCCAGAATCCAAATGGCCAAATTTATATCCATCATTAAAATGACTGTTCTTATCGCAGAACAATGTAGCAGATGTAGCAGAGAGGAAACTGTTACAGGGGCATTCCAGCTTTTTGATATTGATGGCCCGTCCTTCAGATGGTTCATCAGTATCAGATCGATTGGGGTCTGACACCCGGTAACCCCATAATTAACCATAGATAGATAGATAAATAGTACTCAGCAGTGAGGGACATCCACTTTAGGAGACTGTCTGATCTCTGCCCAGACTTCAGTTCCATGGAGGAGAAAGAGAACACTGTGGACATCGCAGCACAATATATCAGTGCCTGCCACAGACTGAGAGGAGCCTGACTCCTATACACTGACCCCGGGTGTGTCCACATGTCTCACCCCCCTATTTCCCACATCTTTGGCAACACTAATGTATAATTTTAGACCTGCCAATAAAGCTTTATTCATAGATAGATAGATAGATAGATAGATAGATAGATAGATAGATAGGAGATAGATAGATAGATAGATAGATAGATAGATAGATAGATAGATAGATAGAAGATAGATAGATAGATAGATAGATATGAGATAGATAGATAGATAGATAGATAGATATGAGATAGATAGATAGATAGATAGATAGAAGATGATAAATAGATAGATAGATAGATAGATAGATAGATAGATAGATAGACAGATAGACAGACAGATATGAAATAGATAGATAGATATGAGATAGATAGATAGATAGATAGATAGAAGATAGATAGATAGATAGATAGATAGATAGATAGATAATAGATAGATAGATAGATAGATAGATAGATAGATAGATATTAGATAGATAGATAGATAGATAGATAGATAGATAGATAGATATGAGATAGATAGATAAACGTAGCAAAAAGGCAGCACACTCAAATGGAAAAAAGGAACAAAATGTATTCACCCATGCAGAACGCAACGTTTTGGCTCTATACTGGAGCCTTTCTCAAGCGAGAGAAAGGCTCCAGTATAGAGCCGAAATGTCACATCTGGCATGGGTGAATACATTTTGTTCCTTTTTTCCATTTGAGAGTGCGGGCTTTTTGCTTCATTTGTATATTTGGGCGATAGTCTTGTCCCATTGGGCTTGCACCTTCGGTTTGCCTTCTTTTGTCTGGTGCTGCCATTTTTCTTCGATAGATAGATATTTATAGAGAGATAGATAAGTAAAACGAACTCCGTGGCACTTCCAAAAACAGGCGTGCATTTATTCACCAAATAGCAGCAAAAGATAGATAAATAGATAGATAGAAGATAGATAGATAGATAGATAGATAGATAGATAATAGATAGATAATAGATAGATAGATAAATAGATAGATAGATAAATAGATAGATAGATAGAAGATAGATAGATAGATGATAGATAGATAGAGATAGATAGATAGATGATAGATAGATAGATGATAGATATGAGATAGATAGATAGAAGATAGATAGATAGATAGATAGATAGATAGAAGATAGATAGATGATAGATAGATAGATAGATAGATAGATAGATAGATAGATAGATAATAGATAGATAGATAGATAGATAGATAGATAGATAGATAGAAGATAGATAGATGATAGATAGATAGATAAATAGATAGATAGATAGATAGATAGATAGATAATAGATAGATAGATGATAGATAGATAGATAAATAGATAGATAGATAAATAGATAGATAGATAGATAGATAGATAGATAGATAGAAGATAGATAGATAGATGATAGATAGATAGATAGATAGATAGATGATAGATAGATGATAGATATGAGATAGATAGATAGAAGATAGATAGATAGATAGATAGATAGATAGATGATAGATAGATAGATAGATAGATAGATAGAAGATAGATAGATGATAGATAGATAGATAGATAGATAGATAGATAGATAGATAGATAGATAGATAGATAATAGATAGATAGATGATAGATAGATAGATAAATAGATAGATAGATAGATAGATAGATAGATAGAAGATAGATAGATAGATAGATAGATAGATAGATAGATAGATAGATATGAGATAGATAGATAGATAATAGATAGATAGATGATAGATAGATAGATAAATAAATAGATAGATAGATATGAGATAGATAGATAGATAAATAGATGATAGATAGATAGATAGATATGAGATAGATAGATAAATAGATAGATAGATATGAGATAGATAGATAGATAAATAGATAGATAGATAATAGATAGATAGATAGAGAGATAGGAGATAGATAGATGATAGATAGATAGATAGATAGATAGATAGATGGATAGATATGAGATAGATAGATAGATAGATAGATAGATAAATAGATAGATATAATTGCAGCCTCTGAAGACAGCAGTACGTGAAGTCTCCTCTCTGTGTCCGGTATTTATGTTCCGACCCTTGGTTCCTATCACCACAGATCAGACGCCTCCACCTGAGCGGAGCCGCTGCTGGTTCCTGGCGGTGTTGATTGGGCCCCCCTCCCGCAGCAGCGCTCCCCTACCAACATCACCCCAGAATACAAAGACTACACATAAAACACCACACACAGCCCTCACCCGCCCGCCCCTTGTCCTCGGAGCTAGCACTCTACAATCCACCTCCAGATGAGAACGGCTTCATTAATGTTATTAACTGTACAGGTGAATTTGCCTGCGGCGGGCAGATAGAGGGTTAATGGAGAGGACTTACCCCCAGCAGCTCATTCTGATCCAGGGTTAATCATCCTCTTGTAGATAACTGTGAGCGCCCCCCGGAGCGGTACCCACCCGCTGACACCCTCTCCCTGAAATCTCAGCTCAGGGAAGCATCTGCTGGCGTCTGCAGGAGAAGACTGCAACTCCAGAGGAGACGGGGGATCTGCCAGGCTGCGCGGTGAGGGAGGGGCGCCATGTCTGCGGGGAGAGATTTAGCCCTGGCTCGCTTCTCACATTTTCAACCCATTTGCAGGCATCTTAATGGGGGGCATCCCATCCTCCGGGAAAAGATCCAGAAAATCCCACCTCTAATCCAAGTCCTGGAAGACGGGAAGATCTCAGCTCCTAACTTCAAGGATGTGTCTAAAGGAAGTGCAAAATAATGAGGCACTGAGCACTTAACCTCCGAGACCCCGGGGAGGGCGAGAACATATGTATACATTCCCTGCAAGATACTGACCCCCTTCTGACTATAACTGGACTTTACCACCACACAAACCAAGAAAAGGCATGGGGCCCCTGAGATCAGGGGCCCCCTTGCTGGCTACAAGCGATTGGCTGAAAAATATGACTAATGGGGTGGACATATGATCTAAACAGGGACCCAAGGGGGTCCTTCCCAGTGGTAGAGCAGGAGCAGAAGGCCCAGGCTGCACCTCTAAGCGGAGATTGGGGCCCCATGACATGACTTTTCTTGGGCCCCAGAAATGCCAAGTCCTCCCCTGCTCCCATCGTGTATTTAGGAGGAGGCACATGTCATCCGCCCCCTGCTGAGTAATGCACTTTGTACCGGCTGCCAAGGAGAGTGGAGGACGGGAAGTGACAACTGCTCTGAGCAGATTTCTTCTGCACAAAGGTGGTTGTCACTTTTAAAGCCAAATGAGCTGTTTGCATCTATCGGTCTGTTATGTATGGGGGAGGGGAATAATGGGTTAATTTTGCTCCTTTGCTTCTACAGCAGCTGGAAAGGATAGAAAGTAATGGGAGGGTAAAGCTGCTCTGCAGACGGGCACATCTATCTATCTATCTATCTATCTATCTATCTATCTATCTATCTATCTCATATCTATCTATCTATCTATCTATCTATCTCATATCTATCTATCTATCTATCTATCTATCTCATATCTGTCTATCTATCTATCTATCTATCTCCTATCTATCTATCTATCTATCTATCTATCTATCTCATATCTATCTATCTATCTATCTATCTATCTATCTCATATCTATCTATCTATCTATCTATCTATCTATCTATCTATCTATCTATCTATCTATCTCATATCTATCCATCTGTCTATCATCTATCTATCTATCTATCTATCTATCTCATATCTGTCTATCTATCTATCTATCTATCTATCTCATATCTATCTAATATCTATCTATTAAATCAAATCAAAAAAGCTTTATTGGCAGGTCTAAAATTATACATTAGGGCAGCTTCTCTTCCTCCTCCATGGAGCTGAAGTCTGGGCAGAGATCAGACAGTCTCCTAAAGTGGATGTCCCTTACTGCTAAGTATTTGGGACAGTATATCAGCAAGTGGGCCTCATCCTCCACCGCCTCCAGGTGGCACTGCTGGCACAGTCTGCTTCCTCTAGGCATGCAGCTCTGTCGATGCCGTCCGGATTCTATGGCCAGGCTGTGGGCGCTCAGTCTATAGCGGGTCAGGATTTTCGGGTCTCTGGGGTTCCCTAGTTTCTCCAGATATGGGGCCAGTTTGTAGTCTCTCTGCAGGCTCTGGTACACCGTCAGCTTCTGGAATGCTCTCACCTCCTCCTTCCTCCATTTACTGACGTATTCCTCTTGTCTCTTGTTTACTGTGTTCCTGATCCTGAGGTGGTGTGGGGTGATTATCTGGTCGGGCTGGGTTTCAGTAGGTTGATTTTGGGGCTTTGCCTTGCCTGGGATCCCTTGGTGTAGCAAGGCTTTATGGTGATGGGAGCCTTCACTACTACCATGTAGATGGCCCCAGAATGATAGCGCCCTCTTCTGGATTGTAAAGTGTAGAGCGAATCTGCCCAGCTCCCCTCGACAGGCACTGTTAGAGGTGCTCCGATGGACCTGGAGGAGATGCTTACACAATTCCAGGTGGAATATTTCTGTTGGGCTGGAATCCCATTTTGACCAGTCGGGGGATGTGTGAGGGCCCCAGACTTCACTGCCATACAGGAGGATTGGTGCAATGAGTCTAAGATTTTAAGCCAGACCCTCACGGGTGCTTTGAGGTGGTACAGTCGTCTTCTGATGTTGTAGAAGGTCTTGCATGCTTTGTCTTTCAGCTCCTCAATGGCTGATTTGAAGCTCCCAGTTTGGAGAATTATCAGGCCCAGGTAGGTGTACCTGTTGATGGCTGTAAGAGGGCGGTTGTGTAGCGTGAAGGTAGGGGGCCTGGCTGGCTTTACTTTCCTTCTCTGGAACACCATAGTGTTGGTCTTTTTTAAATTGATGGGAAGGGCCCATGTGGTGCTGACTTTCTCCAGAATGACTAGCTGGTGTTGAAGACCTTTCTCTGTTGGTGATAGTAGGAGAGGATGTGTCATGGTGGATGAGACCTGATGTTGAGGAGGACTCCAGAGCCGCTGCCAGCTCGTTGATGTAAATTTTAAAGAGAGTTGGACTGAGGCTGCAGCCCTGTCTGACTCCTCGGCTCTGCTGGAAGTAAGACGTTCTTTTCCCATTTACCTTCACGCTGCATCGGTTCTCGGCGTAGGAGCTTTTGATGACGTTGTATGTCTTTCCTCCTATTGCGCTCTCCAATAGTTTCAGGAGCAATCCTGGGTGCCACACCGAGTCGAAGGCCTTTTTGAAGTCCACGAAACAAGCGTATATCTTTCCCTGCTTTGTGTTGTGGACATGGCTCTGGATGAGGCGGTGCAGGGTGTAGACGTGGTCTGTGGTGCGGTGGTTTGGCATGAACCCTGCTTGGCTTTTACTGAGTACATTGTGCTGGGTGAGAAAGCCGAGGATTCTCTGGTTCAGGATACTGTTAAATAGTTTCCCCAGTTTGCTGCTGACACATATCCCTCGGTAGTTGGCCGGGTCATACCTGTCCCCACCCTTGTATATTGGGGTTGACACCATGGTTCCAGGCTTGGGGGAAGTAGCCAGCGCTTAGCACAATGTTGTACAGTTTTGCTATGGCTGCCTGTATTGCTGGTGGGCTGTACCTAATCATTTCGGGTGGGATGCCATCTGTGCCGCTGGCTTTCTTACCTCTTATGGTTGATATTCTCTCTGATATCTCCTGCAGTGTTATGGGTGAGTCTAGCGGGTTTTGGAAATCTTTAAGTATCTCCTCCATGCTCTTCAGTTTTGACCTCATTTATTCTTGGTCTGGGTTACGTTCTTCTTTTGGGATGTCTCTGTAGAGGTCTCTGAAGTACTGGAGCCAGATGTTCCCGTTCTGAATATGGAGGTTGTTTTTCTTCTCATTTGTGCCCAGGTAGTTCCATAGTTCCCAGAAGGAGTTAACTTGGAGGGCATCTTGAAGCTGTGTAAGTTTGGTTCTATCTATCTATCTATCTATCTATCTGTCTGTCTGTCTGTCTGTCTGTCTGTCTGTCTGTCTGTCTGTCTATCTGTCTGTCTATCTCATATCTATCTATCTGATATCTGTCTGTCTGTCTATCTGATATCTATCTATCTAACTAACTAACTATCTGATATCTATCTACAGTTGCAAGAAAAAGTATGTGAACCCTTTTGAAGGAGATGGATTTCTGCACAAATTGGTCATAAAATGTGATCTGATCTTCATCTAAGTCACAACAATAGACAATCACAGTCTGCTTAAACTAATAACACACAAAGAATTAAATGTTACCATGTTTTTATTGAACACACCATGTAAACATTCACAGTGCAGGTGGAAAAAGTATGTGAACCCCTAGACTAATGACATCTCCAAGAGCTAATTGGAGTGAGGTGTCAGCCAATGAGATTGGAGGTGTTGGTTACAGCTGCCCTGCCCTATAAAAAACACACACCAGTTCTGGGTTCGCTTTTCACAAGAAGCATTGCCTGATGTGAATGATGCCTCGCACAAAAGAGCTCTCAGAAGACCTACGATTAAGAATTGTTGACTTGCATAAAGCTGGAAAGGGTTATAAAAGTATCTCCAAAAGCCTTGCTGTTCATCAGTCCACGGTAAGACAAATTGTCTATAAATGGAGAAAGTTCAGCACTGCTGCTACTCTCCCTAGGAGTGGCCGTCCTGTAAAGATGACTGCAAGAGCACAGCGCAGACTGCTCAAAGAGGTGAAGAAGAATCCTAGAGTTTCAGCTAAAGACTTACAAAAGTCTCTGGTATATGCTAACATCCCTGTTAGCGAATCTACGATACGTAAAACACTAAACAAGAATGGATTTCATGGGAGGATACCACAGAGGAAGCCACTGCTGTCCAAAAAAAACATTGCTGCACGTTTACAGTTTGCACAAGAGCACCTGGATGTTCCACAGCAGTACTGGCAAAATATTCTGTGGACAGATGAAAGCAAAGTGGAGTTGTTTGGAAGAAACACACAACACTATGTGTGGAGAAAAAGAGGCACAGCACACCAACATCAAAACCTCATCCCAACTGTGAAGTATGGTGGTGGGGGCATCATGGTTTGGGGCTGCTTTGCTGCGTCGGGGCCTGGACGGATTGCTATCATCGAAGGAAAAATGAATTCCCAAGTTTATCAAGACATTTTGCAGGAGAACTTAAAGGGGTTCTGCACTTTGTTTTAACTGATGATCTATCCTCTGGATAGTGACGTCACGACTAGTATCAACTAGCGTGGGGCGGGGCTAAGCTCCATTCAAGTGAACAGAGCTTAGCCCCGCCCACGCTAGTTGATACTAGTCGTGACGTCACTGGGCCAGCGGTAAACAGTGAGAAGGCCGCGGTGCTGCTGGAGCGCCGCTGCCTTCTCAAACAGCTGATCGGCGGGGGTCCGACACCCGATCAGAAGCTGATGATCTATCCAGAGGATACATCATCAGTTAAAACAAAGAACCCCTTTAAGGCCATCTGTCCACCAGCTGAAGCTCAACAGAAGATGAGTGTTGCAACAGGACAACGACCCAAAGCATAGAAGTAAATCAACAACAGAATGGCTTAAACAGATGAAAATACGCCTTCTGGAGTGGCCCAGTCAGAGTCCTGACCTCAACCCGATTGAGATGCTGTGGCATGACCTCAAGAAAGCGATTCACACCAGACATCCCAAGAATATTGCTGAACTGAAACAGTTCTGTAAAGAGGAATGGTGAAGAATTACTCCTGACCGTTGTGCACGTCTGATCTGCAACTACATGAAATGTTTGGTTAAAGTTATTGCTGCCAAAGGAGGTTCAACCAGTTATTAAATCTAGGGGTTCACATACTTTTTCCACCTGCACAGTGAATGTTTACATGGTGTGTTCAATAAAAACATGGTAACATTTAATTCTTTGTGTGTTATTAGTTTAAGCCGACTGTGATTGTCTATTGTTGTGACTTAGATGAAGATCAGATCACATTTTATGACCAATTTGTGCAGAAATCCATCTCATTCCAAAGGGTTCACATACTTTTTCTTGCAACTGTATCTATCTATCTATCTATCTATCTATCTAACTCATATCTATCTATCGATCTATCTATCTATCTATCTCTCATATCAAATCAAATCAAATAAGCTTTATTGGCAGGACTAAATACATTTTAGCATTGCCAAAGCAAGTGGGAAATAATTGGGTAGGGTTGGGGGCTGGGGACACATCCAGGGTGAGATAAAGGAGTCCATGGTATATCAGGCTCCTCTCAGTCTATGGCAGGCAGTAATATATTGTGCTGCTATGGCCGCAGTGTTCTCCTCTTCCCACAACAGTATGGAGAGCCTCTCTTTCTCCTCCATGGAGGTGAAGTCTGGGCAGAGATCAGACAGTCTCCTGAAGAGAGTCTCCCTCACTGCTGAGTATTTGGGGCACCGCAGCAGGAAATGAGCCTCATCCTCCACGGCCTCGTGGTCGCACTGCTGGCACAGTCTGCTCTCCCTGGGCATGTACCTCTGTGGGTGAAGCCCGGATTCAATGAGAAGGCTGTGGGCGCTCAGTCTGTGCCGGCTCAGGATCTGTCGGTCTCTTGGATTGGGTAGTTTCTTCAGATATGGGTCCAGTTTGTACTCCCTCTGCAGGCTCTGGTATACTGTCAGCTTCTGTGATGTTCGTATGTCGTTCCTCCAGACTCTGATATACTCCACTTTGCCCTTGTATATCGTCCTCTGGATATCCCCCTTTGCCAGGCTGTATTGGTTGGTGGCTTGGGCAGGCTGGTTTTGGGTGACTTGTTGCAGGGTGCTTTGTTTTTCTGGGGCTTCTTGGTGTAGCAAGGCTTTGTGATGGTAGGAGCTGGGACTGCTGCTATGCAGATGGGCTCTGAATGATAGCGCCCTCTTCTTTATTTTTGGAGGATCACCAGACATGAAGGAAAGTAAAAAAAAGTCTAAGTCAAGTTTGCCATGCAAATGATAGGAAAAAAACGGACACGGACGCGGATGACAATCTTCTGTGCCTCCGCGTTTTTTCACGGTCCCATTGACTTGAAGGGGTCCGCGAACCGTTTTCCGTGAAAAAAATAGGACAGGTTATATTTTTTTGACGGACTGGAACCACGGACGCGGATGACAAACGGTGCATTAGCCGAGTTTTCAACGGACCGATTGAAAGTCAATGGGTCCGCAGAAAATCACGAAAAACGGAACAACGACACGGAATAAAACAACGGTCGTGTGCATGAGGCCTAAGGTGGAGAAATTTTACCTTGGTGTCTATCTCATATCTATCTATCTATCTATCTATCTATCTAATATCTATCTATCTATCTATTATCTATCTATCTATCTATCTCATATCTATCTATCTATCTATCTATCTATTATCTATCTCATATCTATCTATCTATCTATCTATTATCTATCTATCTATCTATCATCTATCTATTATCTATCTCATATCTATCTATCTATCTATCTATCTATCTATCTATCTATTATCTATCTCATATCTATCTATCTATCTATCTCCTATCTATCTATCTATTATCTATCTATCTATCTCCTATCTATCTATCTATCTATCTATCTATCTAATATCTATCCATCTCATATCTATCTATCTATCTAATATCTATCTTTCTATCTATCTATCTATCTATCTATCTTCTATCTATCTATCTATCTATCTATCTATCTATCTATCTATCTATCTATCTATCTATCTAATATCTATCTTTCTATCTATCTATCTCATATCTATATCTATCTATCTAATATCTAATGCCTTGTCTGCTTGTTTAGGTGGCATTCATATGACTGTATCCATTTTGTGGTCCGCAAAACACAGATACCAGCCATGTGCATCCCACATTTTCCCTTCCGCAGTTCCCACACTATGTAACAAATCCCTATTCTTTTCTTCAAAAAGGACGGACATACGGATGCGGACAGCGCACGGTGCGCTGACTGCATCTTTTTTAGCCCTATTGCAATGAATGGGTCCGCATCTGATCCGGAAAAAATGCCGGATGGAAGCGGACCTAAAATACTGTCAAGTGACTGCCCCCTTAGTGTTAGAACTTATTCACATTTCTGTGTCCGTGAAAAAAAAATCTGTTTGTCATCCATATTCCATGGACCAAGGAGCGCAGGTCTCCATGATTTTTTTTCACTGACCCACAGAACAAACACATTAAAGTCAATGGGTGTATGGAAACTGCAGATAGCAAACGTCTGTGAAAAACGGAAATGTGAACCACGACTCAGTGTTTGGTCAGTGATTCCCATCAGTGATTTTGAGCCAAAACCAGGTGCGGCTCTAAACACAGAACAGGAGCAGATCTTTCCCTTACACCTGATGTCTGTGGAGGCTCCACTACTGGTTTTGGCTACATTACGTGGATTTTTTGCGCGCAGATTCCCATGCGAAAAAAACCACATAGTGTTACAGTACCAGCAATGTGTATGAGATTATGCAAATGTCACGTAGACATTGCCGATTTTTTTCTGTGCGAATTTCCAAATCCTCAGCAGGTCAACTATGTTTGCTGTTTTAGCTGCGGATCTCACTCTTTTCAATGGAAGGGTGAGATCTGCGGCAAAATCGCATCAAATCCGCACCAAAAAACACTGTTAGAAATTGGGGATTGTGGTGCGGGTACGCTGCAGAAACGTACGTTGACCTACACCCATGTGCACCCAATATTATGGCTTATGCCCATGAACGTCAGGGCTCCATGCCCATAATGCGGACTGCAAACGGGACGGGCACTGGCCGTGTGCACTCTGACCCACTGACTTGAAAGGGTCCACGATCGGCCAAAGATAGGACATGTCTTATCTTTTGCTGAGCAGAGGCGCGGATCGGAAGCCCATGGAAACACTCCGAAGTGCTTCCGTGGGCTTTTCAGCTTCTGCACTGCAAGTCAATGGGTCGGAGTGCACACGGCCAGTGCCTGTTTGCGGTCCGCAATACGGGCACGGAGCCCTTATGTTCATGTGCATGAGACCTTACAAAGAGCTGTTGTGATGAGCATCCAAACGCGGGATGGGACGCCGCTGCGCTTCCTAGGGCACGTGACAAGCGCCATTCATTGCGCAGTTTTCCTCCGAACGAATCTTCGGAATTAACCCTTTCATGTTCATATATTTCCTATCTAATATTAATCATAATAAAATGGCTGATGATGCAGCGGCTCGCCCCGGGGCGCTACTGGGCACACCCATCGGCTGCTAATACTACGGTACATTCAGAAGCAATTCATCTGTAGAGATTAGCCGGGAAATCTCTGGGAGCTTAGCCTTTCATCTGCATTAACCCTTTGCAGCGGGAGGAGTAGTAGCCTGCCAGAGACGAGAGATTACGCCGAGGCCAGCTGCTGCCCCCATCTCTTTCGCTCTCTCCTCAGCATTAATGCACGGCCCCGTTCACATAGAACAATCTCTATTTTTATAGCTCCGCCACATGGGAGCCCATTTCATCGCAGCGGCGCTATATTTATCTGTACGAACCTCTCTCTGCTGAAATATTTACTAGTATAGCCGAGGATACATTGATAGAGTTCAGCAACCCACCTCAGCATGGATGAATATAAAGAAGGTCACTGCCTCCTAAAATTAGAAGAAAAATACAAATTCTCCCTTAAAAAGAGGCTTAAAATCAGATTGCAAGGGGGTTCCACCTTATAAAGAGGCCTAATATTAGATTACAGTAGAGTTCTCCCTTAAAAAGAGGCCTAAAAACAGATTACAGGAGGGTTGCACCTTAAAAAGAGGCCTAAAATCAGATTACAAGGGGGGTTCCACCATAAAAAGAGGCCTAATATTAAATTACAGTGGAGTTCTCCCTTAAAAAGAGGCCTAAAATCAGATTACAGGAGGGTTCCACCTTAAAAAGAAGCCTAAAGCTACATTACAAGGCCTAAAATCAAGTTATTAGTTGGTTTTAAGATTTTGAGAGTTTACTCTATACCATGTTTTCTAATCTGGTCCCTTTTAGGTATATCCCAAGCTATACCTTCAAAAATTCTTGATGGGTGTAGTATCAATACCAGGGGTGGAGGGGCTATTCGAGCATTAAAGCAGCACCCTGGGCTCCACAGGAAGCAGGGGGTCATGTAAATAAAGCTCAATTACTGCATTAGGAAAAATTCTGCAATTATCAAATATATTTGGTGATTCAATTTTTCACCATTTTTAAGATCTCTGCTTGACATCAGTGAATGTGAACATCCAGAGGTGAAAAACCCTGTAGAGACCTCGCAGCTGAGGGTTTGCTACAATGGTATCCAGACTAGGTAATGCCGTGTGACTGATTGGTTGCCAGTGCTGATACATTGTAACAAGCTATCAATACAGGTGCCTACTAAATGACAGCAAGCAGAGATCTTGAAAACCATGGGGAGTTGATACAGAAAGATTCTGGAAGTAAACAATGAAGGCGCCTACTGAATGACAGCAAGCAGAGATCTTGAAATCCATGGGGAGTTGATACAGAAAGATTATGGAAGTAAACAATGAGGACTCCTACTGAATGACAGCAAGCAGAGATCTTGAAATCCATGGGGAGTTGATGCAGAAAGATTATGGAAGTAAACAATGAGGACTCCTACTGAATGACAGCAAGCAGAGATCTTGAAAACCATGGGGAGTCGATACAGAAAGAACATGGAAGTAAATAATGAAAGTTCGACAGCAAGCAGAGATCTTGAAAACCATAGGAAATACCATAGGAAAGTCAGGTGACAACCAATATGGCCACCATCAGAAGTCTTAAAAGGGTTGTCACCCATCTTTTCCAGGCAGATTTGCCATTCAGGAGTCTGCCAAAGCTGGGTGACACCTCCTCTTCTGCCTCGCTCAGTATAAGCCGAGGTGTCAAGGGTGTCCCACTGCAACCATTTTTGCCAATAGTCCCAATTTTGCCAAAACAATCCCTTGACCTATGTCTTAGAAAGGGTGGAGCTTATGCAAGCTCTGCCCGATTTGGCCATTTTGGGGTGTGTGTCCTTTGCAGGGCTTGAATGTCAAATTTAACTTTTTTACATATTGATAGTATTCTGCAAAAAAACAAGTAGTCAATTTCCCCACAGCACCTCCCCAGGGGAAATGGAGTATTACACGCTGCCCCAATTGGGCCCTCCAGAGACAGATTCCTTGGGCAGTAAATGTGAGCGGTTTGGAGGGCGTTGGGGCTTAAATAACCCGAATTAAGTTGGCGGCTATGTATAAATCACACACATCTATATAGAGGTCGCCCCCTAGTGGCAGAAACAAGCAGCTAAGATTTTGCCAATTTCGTGTGTGGGCAACCTATTAGACCTCAAATGTAAGCTCTAGAAAATGAAAACCTGCTTGCTGTGGACATCTCCTGCCCAAGGAACCTCTCTCCGTCTCTGGAGGACCCGATGGGGGCAGCGTGTAATACTTCATTTCCCCTGCGGAGGTGCTGTGGGGAAATAGACTAATTGCTCCTCGCAGAATATTGGTTGCTACGGGCACCAAGGCCAATTTTTTCATTAGACAGTTTTGATAAATGAGGCCCGGTGGGCCCCCGGGGACTAGCTCGTTTCGGAAATCAGGTCACCGTTACAATGCTAGAGCGCTGTTCACACCTGCATTACGTCAACCTAAATGGTAAGTGTAAATATAAAACATGAGGCATGGAAAGGGTTAATGCCTGACACCGCTGTATCCACTGACCACACCCAGCGGGAACCTTTTCTGCACTTTGCGCCTAAAGCATCTGTCGCGGCTCTGCTATTTGAGGATTTGTGAATTACAATCTCGTGATCGTCAGGAGACGAAAATAGATCAAGGGAAAAAAAGAAGCCTTTACCTCGTCACCGAGCAGTGAAGGATGCAGAATGTGGAGGACCTGAGCCCTGCAACAAAGGGTCTATCCTTCTACTAAAAACAGTGCCACACTGGTCCCCAGGTGAAGTGTGGTATTGCAGCTCAACTTATTCACTTCAATGGAGCTGAGCTGCAATACCAGGCACGACCCATAGACAGAGGTGGCGCTGTTTCCAGAAGAAAGTAGCCATATTTTCTAATCTGGTCTCTTTTAGGCATATCCCAAGCTATACCTTTAAAAATTCTATATGGGTGTAGTATTAATACCAGGGGTGGAGGGGCTATTCGAGCATTTAAGCAGCACCCTGGGCTCCACAGGAAGCAGGGGGTCATGTAAATAAAGCTCAATTACTGCATTAGGAAAAATTCTGCAATTATAAAATATATTTGGTGATTCAATTTTTTACCATTTTTAAGATCTCTGATTGACATCAGTGAATGTGAAAAACCCTGTAGGGACCTCGCAGCTGAGGGTTTGCTACAATGGTATCCAGACTAGGTAATGCCGTGTGACTGATTGGTTGCCAGCGCTTATACATTGTAACAAGCTATCAATACAGGCACCTACTAAATGACAGCAAGCAGAGATCTTGAAAACCATGGGGAGTTGATACAGAAAGATTCTGGAAGTAAACAATGAAGGCGCCTACTGAATGACAGCAAGCAGAGATCTTGAAATCCATGGGGAGTTGATACAGAAGGATTATGGAAGTAAACAATGAGGACTCTTACTGAATGAAAGCAAGAAGAGATCTTGAAAACCATGGGGAGTCGATACAGAAAGAACATAGAAGTAAATAATGAAGGTTCGACAGCAAGCAGAGATATTGAAAACCATGGAGAGTCGATACAGAAAGACTATTAGTCCTTTAGTAGTGATGGCCATCAATCAGCAGGGCTCTGACACCCTGCTTCTCCGCCAACCAGCTGTTTCAGAACAGCTCAGGTGCCAAACCTGCGCGGCTCCCTCCACTGCGTAGTGGACGGATCTGGGTACTGCAGCGCTGCTCCCTGTGAAGTCTACTACACAATGCAGGGAGCTGGGTAGTACTGGCACTGGGTAGTACAGCTGATCGGAGGAGGTGCCGGGTGTCAGACCCCAGTCGATTAGATATTGATGGCCTATCCTGATGATAGACTGTCAATAGTAAAGGAGTGGACAACCCTTTTAATTGCAGAAATCCGGGGACTAAATAAACTTGAGTTGCACCAAACGACAAACACGGCTCTGCTACATCCATACGTAAATCATGCCCCAAGGGAGATTCTTACCTGATGTTGTCAATCAGACGGTGCTGGGACTCTTCTGTGAGTATCAGGGGCAGCATATAGGCCAAACGCTCCACTTTCCTCTCCTGCGCATACTGCTTCAACAGGGCAAAGACCTGCTCCTTCAGGGCCGGCCGCTCGCCCAGGACCTCATCGAGCTGAGGAGAGGACAGAGAATCTCAGAGAAAGACTCCATCTATGTAGGACATACAGGTATACAGTATATATGTATACTCTGCAGGGTACAACTGTGCCATATGACCAGCAGCAAAATCTAATATAAAGGAGTACTCCGACATGCCAATCAGTCAGAAAGGGGACACCGGGGAGGGGCTTCAGAGCAGAGGAATCCGACCGCACATACAGTCCAACATTTGTATACCTATGTTTCTTTAAAGAGGTTGACTGAGATTTTGATATTGAAGGCCTATCTTAAAGGGTAACTGTCATATTTTTATTTTTTATTTGCTAGTTTATTAGAGCTAGGCATGTATACCTGAGTTAGTCTGTCCATGATTATTAAAATATCTGTAACTACCTTATAATAACAGCTTTCATCAATGTCCTCTGTCCCTTTCCATTGCTACCTTAAAAGACATTGCTAAGTCTTTCCTGTCTTCCCTTCAGTGTAAACAGAAGACAGAGGGGCTGTCCTCCACACTGCATGCCTGTGTGTAGATAGTATCAGGTTTCAGAGTGAGGAGGCGTGTCTCTCAGTAGTCCAATCTGATTGGCTGGCAGGAAGCTGCTAAAGGAAATGTGTATGTGAAGTGAGGGAAGGTAGATTGGGCCTCAGAGAGAACTGGCAGAGGAGCCATCTTTAGGAAAGTCCTCAAACAGCCGTAACTAAGGAAAAAGCTCAAGGAAACAGAGGTATGTGAAGAAATTAAAGACGGTTTCATGCATAATGCTGTGGCAGCAGTAACATGTGCTCAAATAGATTTTTTTGATGAAAACATGACAGTTACCCTTTAAGGACAGATCATCAATATCTGATCGGGGTTGGTCCGCTCCCGGTCGTGGAGCTCTGGTGAGCTGCTGCCTCCTCAGAACTTACCAAGCACAGCGCCCTCCACTGTATAGTGGCCGTGCTTGGTATCGCAGCTCAGTCCCTTTCACTTGATTGGGACCAGACTGCACCTAGGTCATTCATATCAAAATCTCAGACAACCCCTCCACACTGATGTTTTTTTTTTTTATAGACATTTTCTCATTCACTTTTCTACAGGAAAAAAAATAAAGGCTGGAAAAAAAACACATTTGTGACTAATAAAACACCACCCCAAAAAATGCTTGTAAAAAATGCATGAATTTTACAGCAGCCATTGTGGCCACCACTAGAGGGAGCTCACCACAGACAGGTTTATCATTGAGTTCAATGGGAACTCCGACGACCACTATGAAGATATATTATAAACCTGATCAGTGCAGCATTTAGGACCTCTTTAGGTTAATCCTGGGTAAACAGGGACCTGACTTGTGCAGTTAGCACCTAAGGGAACCCAAATACTATGTGCCATTCATAACACTGCTGCCCTCTTATGTGCTGGGGGGAAGGAATCCTTAGGCCCCTTTCACACGGGCGAGTATTCCGCGCGGATGCGATGCGTGAGGTGAACGCATTGCACCCGCACTGAATCCTGACCCATTCACTTCTATGGGGCTGTTCACATGAGCAGTGATTTTTACGCATCACTTGTGCGTTACGTGAAAATCGCAGCATGCTCTATATTCTGCGTTTTTCACGCAACGCAGGCCCCATAGAAGTGAATGGGGTTGCGTGAAAATCGCAAGCATCCGCAAGCAAGTGCGGATGCGGTGCGATTTTCACGCATGGTTGCTAGGAGACGATCGGGATGGAGACCCGATCATTATTATTTTCCCTTATAACATGGTTATAAGGGAAAATAATAGCATTCTGAATACAGAATGCATAGTAAAACAGCGCTGGAGGGGTTAAAAAAAATAATTATAATTTAACTCACCTTAGGCTACTTTCACACTAGCGTTCTGCTGTCCGCTCGTGAGCTCCGTTTGAAGGGGCTCACGAGCGGAGCAGAACGCTTCCGTCCAGCCCTGATGCAGTCTGAATGGATGCGGATCCGCTCAGACTGCATCAGTCTGGCGGCGTTCAGCCTCCGCTCCGCTCGCCTCCGCACGGCCAGGCGGACAGCTGAACGCTGCTTGCAGCGTTCGGGTGTCCGCCTGGCCGTGCGGAGGCGTGCGGATCCGTCCAGACTTACAATGTAAGTCAATGGGAACGGATCCGCTTGAAGATGACACCATATGGCTCAATCTTCAAGCGGATCCGTCCCCCATTGACTTTACATTGAAAGTCTGAACGGATCCGCTCAGGCTACTTTCGCACTTAGAAATTTTTCTAAGTTATTAATGCAGACGGATCCGTACTGAACGGAGCCTCCGTCTGCATTAATATGATCGGATCCGTTCAGAACGGATCCGATCAAGCGCTAGTGTGAAAGTAGCCTTAGTCCACTTGATCGCGTAGCCCGGCATCTCCTTCTGTCTCCTTTGTTGAATAGGACCTGTGGTGAGCATTAATTATAGGAACAGGACCTTTGATGACGTCACTCCGGTCATCACATGGTACGTCACATGATCTTTTACCATTGTGATGGTTCATGTGATGACTGGAGTGACGTCATCAAAGGTCCTGGTTCTATAATTAATGCTCACCACAGGTCCTATTCAACAAAGTAGACAGAAGGAGATGCCGGGCCGCGATCAAGTAGATTAAGGTGAGTTAAATTATTTTTAATTTTTTTTAACCCCTCCAGCGCTAGTTTACTATGCATTCTGTATTCAGGATGCTATTATTTTCCCTTATAACCATGTTATAAGGGAAAATAATACAATCTACAGAACCCCGATCCCAAGTCCGAACTTCTGTGAAGAAGTTCGGGTTTGGGTACCAAACATGCGTGATTTTTCTCACGCGAGTGCAAAACGCATTACAATGTTTTGCACTCGCGCGGAAAAATCGCGGGTGTTCCCATAACGCACCCGCACATTTTCCCGCAACGCCTGTGTGAAAGAGGCCTTAACGTCTTGCCTGCTGACTTCTGATCCTGACACTTGTAACCTTGTCATTCACGGTTACTCTTGTACCACTACCATCTGAATGCTGGTTCTTGTAGTGCACCTGCCACTGATCAAGGCCTATCCAGACCTAATGGGTAGCCTGCAGCACTATGGGGAGTGGTGTAAGGACAAGGTTATAAAAACACGTCTTCTTTCTTCCTAAAACAGCGCCATACTTGTTCACAGGTGATGTGTGGCATTGCGGCTCAGCCCCATTCACTTCAATAGATTCAAGCTGCAATACCAGGCACCACCTGTGGACAGCTCTGGCGCTATTTCTGGAAGAAAGCAGCCATGTTTTTTCTAATCCCGGTAAATGTCTTCCTAGATGTGACACATAAGGTCATGGCTATGCTACAATTCTAGGCGGGGTTATACTACTCGTGGGGTGGAGCCGTGACAACCTCTTTTAGTTTCATGAAAAAGATGGTAGTTGTCAAAATGCCCTATGGTGGTGAAGGAGAATTAGGGCTCGTTCACACGAACGTGTGCTGCCCGTTGCCGTATTGCGGACCGCATTTGTGGCTCCGCAATACACTGGCACTGTTCCGTGTGCATTCCGCATCACGGATGCGGACCCGTTCATTTCAATGGGTCTGCAAATCCGGAGATGTGGAACGGAAGCACGGAACGGAACCCTAGTGAGTGCTTCCTGGGGTTCCGTTCCGTGCCTCCGCACCGCAAAAAGATAGAACATGCTCTATCTTTTTGCGGAACGGAGGGATCGCGGACCCATTCAAGTGAATGGTGGTCCACGATCCGCATGCGGTGGGCCACCGCAATCTGCAGTCCACAGCACGGGCTTCACACGGTCGTGTGAACGAGCCCTTAAGCAGAGCGAAGGCTTACCCTGTATGAACACTGTGTGGGGCTTCATGTGTGAGGACAAAGTGGACAACCCCTTTAAATACAGCAGAGCTGCAGCCCCGGATCGTGAGCTTTCTGATGGCTGTGCTATTTTCTGCTGCTGAAATGACATTCTTCACAATCCCATTTTGTATTCTGCGAGAAATTCTTTGAGAATCGCAGCATGAAAAATGTTCTCGAAGCCTAAAAGGGAAAAAATCACCTTGTAGGAGAAAAAGGGCGGCCCCGTAACCAGTGACAACCCCGGGGGGAATGCGGAGTGTTACTGATACAACGGAGGCTGGGGCCAGCAGCGCGTGAGCCCACGCCAGCCGTGACTGGCATCTGAAATGCTGCAGAAGCTCTTGGGAGTCGGGGCTGTCAATCACTTAAAGGGGTCGGCACATAAAAAATATTCTACATTTTATAAACCAATACTTTTCTAATTGCATGTCATTAAAAATTTAGTATAGTCACGAGTTATTCAGTACAATGTATCTGTATAGCGCCACCTGCTGTTTTTTTTTTTTCTCATTTCTTTGTCCGGCTCACTGAGATGGCCGCACATGCTCAGTTCCATGCTTCAACTGCCTCCTGAGCGGTGATAGGGAGAGCTGCAGAAGAAAGGACACGCCCCTGGGCTGCTGCAGAAAGGACACGCCCCTGGGCTGATGCAGAAAGGACATGCCCCTGGGCTGCTGCAGAAAGGACACGCCCCTGGCTGCTGCAGAAAGGACACGCCCTGGGCTGCTGTAGAAAGGAAACACGCCCTGGGCTGCTCTAGAAAGGAAACACGCCCTGGGCTGCTGTAGAAAGGACACTCCCCTTGAGCTTCTAGTTTGATATAAATCTAGCCGAGCAATGAATGGGGAGATCTCCGGATCCATGTTAGGTACAGGGCTGGTTCTAGCTTTGCTAGAAGGAGATTGTCATGTCCTGTATGATGTCTGATTTTCATTTTTCACACTAGTCATGGGATAACCCCTTTAATACTGGTTAAAGGGAACTCTTTACATTTTACAAGAGCTAGGGGGCGCACTTGCACCCCTTCAAGGAACCTCCTATGTACCCAGATTCCAAACTACAGGTACTATTCCTGGTGTTCTCTCCCTTGTCCTAAAAGGGGTTGTCCCATGAAAAATATTGTGCCGTTTTCAAACCAGCACCTGGATCTGAATACTTTTGTAATTGCATGGAATTAAAAAATTAGTGTAGCCACTGAGTTATTCAATGAAATATGTGTATAGCGCCTCCTGCTGTTTGTTCTCTTCCTTACTTCTTTGCCCAATTTGCTGAGGTGGACACACCTGCTCAGTTCCATCCTTCAACTGCCTCTTGAGCTGTAATAGGGAGAGAGCTGCCGTAGAAAGGAAACACCCCCATGAGTTGCCGCAGAAAGGACACCCCCCATGAGTTGAAGCAGAAAGGACACACCCATGAGCTGCCAGCTTGATAGAAATCTAGCAGGACAATTGGAGCAATGAATGGGGAGATCTCTGGACCCATGTGAGGTACAGGGCTGGTTCTAGCTTTGTTAGAAAGAGGTTGTCATGGACTATATGATGTCTGATTTTCATTTTTTACATCAATCATGGCAGAACCCCTTAAAATCTCAACAATTTAGGGGAGCCCCGGGAGACATAGTCACGTTAGTAATGTCGGTCAGACATTACTGGCTGCATCAGCTCAAGCTCCAGGGGGCAGTACATGGTGACTAATTTGGGGCACTGGACAAACTTTTTATCAGGGCAAATGCACATTAGATAGCAGTTGGCGAAACACTCCTTCAATCTCTCCTGCTCCTCTCATTCACATGCATATGTATTAATGTGAAGAGGGGAGAAAGCCGCTGCTAGACTCCTCTAACAAAAGGATCAGACAGATGAAATCCAACGTGCCCGATCCTTATCTCCCTTGACCAGAGAGAGTCAAGGGAGGACCCCCGGGGTCTGTGCAGTACAGGGACACTGTATAGACACTGTCAGGGGGGAGTCGGGAGGCCGCCATATACATTAGATTAGGTCAGTCGGTTTAGCCGTAACACATGTAATTTGTAGGGCCAGCTTAAGACTGGGCAAAGTATGGCGCTATTTGTGTGGTGTAAGCATCTGGGTACAGGACCATATATCCATCCACTGTGCATCTATATGGCGGTGTAAACATGGTCATTACAAGGGCAGGGCCAAAGTTTAAACATTAGCTCAGAGATGTAGGAGGCGTGCCACAGTCTCAGCATACGTCCACGGGGGATACATTTTGGTGCAGAAAATCTGCAGTGGATTTTGCTGCAGATCCACGCTGAACCTGCAAGGTAATCTGCATGCTGTTTTTTATGCAGCTTTGCCATGGAATACACCCTGTGCGCTGCAATGGTCAGCATTAAAGGGCATCTGTCAGCAAATTTGTCCCTATGAGACTGGCTGACCCGTTACATGTGCGCTTGGCAGCTGAAGGCATCTTTGTTGGTCCCATTTTCATATGTGCTCGCATTGCTGAGAAAAATGATGTTTTATTATATGCAAATGAGCCTCTAGGAGCAACGGGGGCGTTGCCCTTACACCTAGAGGCTCAGCTCTCTCTGCAGCTTTGATTGACAGGACCAGGCAGTGAAAGCATCATCACACCTGGACCTGTCAATCAAATTGGAGAGGGCGTGACAGTTGTAGCGAGAGCAGAGCCTCTAGGTGTAATGGTAACGCCCCCGTTTCTCCTAGAGGCTCATTTGAATATATAAAAACATCATTTTTCTCGGCAATGCGGGCACATATGAACATGGGACCAACACAGATGCCTTCAGCTGCCAAGTGCACATAACAGGTCAACCAGTGTCATAGGCACAAAACTGCTGACAGATACCCTTTAAGTAACACCAGCCCCACAGGTCAATGTATATACGCTGTGGACTTTTTAACCAGGGAGTGGACAGGGTCTGCTATACTATCATACACTATAATGGCCCAAGGTATAAGGTTTGCACTGGGGGCCCCAGTATTTCATGCTAAGCCTCTGACGTGTGTCTTAAAGTAACCGCTGTGGTCCTCTGTGAGGGGAAGCCGCAGACATACAGCACTTGAGCGTGCGTTATTTAATAATTCGTGTCCGCCACTCGCCCCGGGAGATGGCCTGCGAGCTCTTGGCAGATTTCACACTGGTTGTCTCATTTACAAGTCATTACCATGTCAATAGAGTCATTACGCCGCCGCAAATCATCTGGCGTCCATTTCCCCTGCTCGCAGTAAATCATCCGCCTAATAGACTATATCGTGTTTATTTTGCGCATGGGGGCAACGATCCTTACGGTGATGGTGCATGTGGGCATTAAAGGGGTTGTTCTCCTCGGACTACCTCTGCCCTTACAGGGTGTCTAAACATCATACAGGTTCCCCTCTTAGAGCTGTAGCTATATAGGGGGTCACTAGTTGCAGCCAGGACTTGGCCCCGAAGCCTGAGGGGCCCTCAAAAAACAAGTATTATAAATGTCCCCTGATGGGGTGGGGGCCCTGTTTAGGGTTGCCACCTTTCCCAACAAAAAATACCAGCCAAGTTAAGCCACACCCCAAAGCGGGTTGGTTGTGGAGCGTGGCTTAACACGGGGTGTTAAGTCGCTATCATACTGTGGCTCCCAATAATATTAATACCCCCATTAGTGCCCCCCAGTAATAGTAATGCCCCCATTAGTGCACCCCGGAATTAATGCCCCCCATTAGTGCCTCCAAGTAAGAGTAATGGGCCCATTAGTGCCCCCCCCAGTAAAAATAATGCCCCCATTAGTGCCCCCCCAGTAAAAATAATGCCCCTATTAGTGCCCCCCCAGTAAAAATAATGCCCCCATTAGTACCCCCAGTAAGAATAATGCCCCCATTAGTGCCCCCAGTAAGAATAATGCCCCCATTAGTGCACCTCAGAATAAATGCCCCCATTAGTGCCCCCAGTTAGAACAATGCATTGCCCCCCATTAGTGCCCCCAGTTAGAACAATGCATTGCCCCCCATTAGTGCCCCCTTCTTTGCTTCTGCAAAAAAAAACAAAAAAACACTCACCTCCTCCATTTGCTCACGCCACTGTGAACGCCCCCTGCTGACTGGAAGCTGAGGACAGGACCTGCGCTCCAGCGTGATGACGTCTCACAGGTCCTGTCCTCCAGTCAGCAGCGCGAGCAAATGGAGGAGGCGAGTGTGTTTTTTTTATTTTTATTATTAACACCTGGGGGGATTAAAGGCTGCACTAATAAGCGCTAGTTAGTAGCAGGAAAATGCCGGCAATTTACATTGCCGGTAGAAAAAAATTACCGGCACAGGCAGGGCCACTAAAACACCGGCCGGGTGACAACCCTAGTCCTGTTACGGATTTTGCAAAACATGAAAGCTGCACTGTGATTGGTTGCTACGGGCAGCACCTTTACATCCCAGCTAAATTGATGAAACTGAAAATAAAATTGCCTGTTGCACACAGCGACCAATCACAGCGCAGCTTTCATTTTTCACTGCGCTCTCAAAGGATAAAAGATGCGTTTTGATTGGTTGCTACGGGCAACACCTTTACAGTACAGAAAAATTGATGAAACTGAAAGTAAAACTGCCTGTTGCCCACAGCGACCAATCACAGTGCAGCTTTTTTCAGAGACAGTCTGGGCAAATTTGCGATCTCCCAGTCAAAAAATGCGCAGGGCTAGTGTAAACTCACCCATAAATGGGTGTTCCCAAGCAGGGTTGGGTGCGGGGCTTATATGCTCCGATTTTTACTAACGTTTACTAACGTCACAGAAACATTGATGAAACTGAAAGTAAAACTGCCTGTTGCCCATAGCAACCAATCACAGTGCAGGTTTCATTTCTCATTGAGCTCTCAAGGAATGAAAGCTGCGCTGTGATTGGTTGGTACGGGCAACATCTTTCCCATTAAAGAACCATACCTTTTGGTTAAATTCCTGAGCTTTGAGCCTCTGGGCTTGGCTTGTAGTCTCCGATCTGCTTCCGCTTGCACTGTACACCCTGCTGTGCCTCTGCCTCCGACTGATACATAGGATGCCAAGCTGTATTACATCCCCCACACTGGAGGAGATCATCCGGGACGCCTCCGTTAGATCTGTCACTGGGACCTCATTAATTTCAAGGAGCAAATCTCCGGTTCTAACCCCGGCGTAGGAGGCAGGTGATCCAGGGGTCACGCTGGCCACCAGCAGAGGTCTACCATCACTGAGCGTGAGGCCAAGCTCCTCCTGTGCTCCTCTGGACACTTCCACATACTGGACTCTTGATATGACTCCAATACTTGGCGGCACATTAAGACACTCCTGACCCAGTCTGGTCAGAGCTTCACAGGTCAGGGATGACACCGGCCTTCCTTCTACTTCCAAAATCTGGTCTCCAGGCTTCAGTCCAGCAGCATAGGCGCTACTTCCATCCTCCACCCATAAGATGTAACAGGGACCAGAACCGCTGAGTCCAAAGCCAAACGCTTCTGGCCACCCTTCATTAGTGACCGGCATTGATAGAACTGTGAAGACAGAGAAGTTCGGATGTTAAAGGAGGTCGTACGCTGAGCAACAAGCCAATCACAAAATGTCCTTCTGGTAGGACCTCCAAAGATTAGCTGTAATCTGTGGGGAAATCTTGGCAGCAAGAGTTCAACTTCCCTGCAGCGCCTCCAGAGGGGAAACAAAGTATTACACAATGCTCACTGAAATCAATGGATTGTCCATGTAACACCAGAAAGGTCAGATCCTCTAGACTAGAGAAAGTGACGCTCTATCTAACCACCCTCCACTTAGGCCAAGAGATGAGGATCCTGAACGGAGGACTCCGAATTACCCAATAGGATCATCTGCTATATACATCTGCTGTGGGCCCTTTAAAGCACACAACTTAGATCGGGGGGAAAAATACTGGTAACAACCCAAAAAGGATGAAGACCATGTCAGAAGAAGATGGGACACCATTAGTCAGACCATGGTTCTGCATGGATAAAGAGATACTTATTATATCCTTCATTCAAAAGGCAGACATTAAAGGGTTTCTGTCACCCCACAAAACTCTTTTCTTTTTTTTTTTTGGATAGTTAGATTCCTCATAGCGCGATATAGGAGAATATAATAGTCTTACTTACTTTCATGCGGCCGATTCTTTATAAAACGAAGTTTTATAATATGTAAATGAGGGCTCTACCAGCAAGTAGGGCGTCTACTTGCTGGTAGCCGCAGCAGAAAACCGCCCCCTCGCCGTGTTGATTGACAGGGCCAGCCGTGATCTCCTCCTCCGGCCGGCCCTGTCAGTAATAAAAAAATCGCGCGCCTCTGGTCATTCGGCGCAGGCGCTCTGAGATGAGGAGGCTCGTCTCCTCAGCACTCCCTCAGTGCGCCTGCGCCGATGACATCACTGAAAGAGAAGACGTCATCGGCGCAGGCGCACTGAGGGAGTGCTGAGGAGACGAGCCTCCTTATCTCAGAGCGCCTGCGCCGAATGACCAGAGGCGCGCGATTTTTGAAATACTGACAGGGCCGGCCGGAGGAGGAGATCACGGCTGGCCCTGTCAATCAACAAGAGGAGGGGGCGGATTTCTGCTGCGGCTACCAGCAAGTAGACGCCCTACTTGCTGGTAGAGCCCTCATTTACATATTATAAAACTTCGTTTTATAAAGAATCGACCGCATGAAAGTAAGTAAGACTATTATATTCTCCTATATCGCGCTATGAGGAATCTAACTATCCAAAAAAAAAAAAAAGAGTTTTGTGGGGTGACAGAAACCCTTTAAGCCGCACAGTCAATGGCCTCCAAATATGAGTCCCGAGTCCTCTACTGGCAACTCTTGGGCTAGGGTCTACCCAGACCATGATAGACCATGGGAATAACTACAGCCATAGCACTTGCTATGGGGCCCTGAGGTTGAGGGGGCCCTATCAGGTGCAAGAACATTGTACCTTCTTGAGGAGAATAACAATATGATTGATTTTGTGAAAAGGTTCAATATTCTAGGCTCAAAGTGTCACACTCTAGACAGCTAATAAATCCATACCCCCTGAGCAAAGGGGACCTCAAAATTGTGACTTTGGGGTTTCATAAGCCGTAAGCCATAATCATCCAAATTATAACAAATAAAGGCTTGAAATATCTCACTTTGCCTGTAATGAGTCTCATGTGTTAGTTTCACCTTTTAAGTTGCATTACTGAAATATATGAACTTTGCACGATATTCTAATTTTTTGAGTTTCACCTGTAGATACACCTCTGTTATAGACCTTAGATATACATGTACTTACCTACAAATACACAATTGCACCTATACCAAAGACACCAAGGAAGAATACTATTGAGCACCTGGATATTGATAAAGGTTTTACTACTTGAACTGTGAAGAACCCTTTCCTATAATGATAATGAAAAGGAACCTGCCAGCCCCCCTCCCAAACCACCACCCACCTGTTATCCATTTACAATGATAGATCTTCTATCTCCTGGTCATTGAAGAGAAATAACTTTGACTGTTGCCTTCAGACGCCAGTAAAGAGTCATGGGGGCGGAGCCGCTCTACCAAGGAGTCATGCTGGCCCGTTGTCCACCTTGCTTGATGTGCAGTGAAGAACGATATCGCGGCACCATTGGAGAAGGCCTGAGATGATGTTGTCATGTTGTGGGACGTTAACCAATCCTTGTGGTGGACTGATTAGCATGACTATCATAAGGATGGCTCCACCCACATGACTCCTTACTGGTGTCTCAATGCATCAAAGTTCTTTATCTTCATTATGCAGAATTGGACAGAAGGTTCCCTTTCCTCCACGTGCAAAGGATATTCAGGAAGAACGGCAATCCCCATCTTAGACGGGTGTATTATGGCAAAAGACCTTTTGACTATTCTAAGATAAGATCTCCTATACCAGGGGTCAGCAAACCTTCAGCACTCCATCTGCTGTGAAACTACAACTCCCAGTATGCACACTTCCTCGGCAGTTCTTGTAACTACCATAGAATTGCATGGTGCATGCTGGGAGTTGTAGTTTCAGAACAGCTGGAGTGCCGGAGGTTGCTGACCCCTCTGATATAGGGTCAGCTAGAGGGAAAGTCACTTACGGAACGGACACTTCTGCGTCATTAGAAGAAGAGGTCCAAAGTACGGTCCAGGCACTTGGCAACGGGTCACCCAGCAGGTAGGTACGGTGACTGGCACATAGGTTGTCAAAGTACATTTATACCCAGAAAGTACCAAGATGGAGAAGAAAATGATGACTGGACAGACGCAAGATACGTCTCACAATGGATGACTCCCGGCTCGGAGCGCAGACAGCTTACGGCATTATCAGCTTGGCTGCACAGTAAGTAAGCTTAATTAGTCGGGGGGGTTAATGGGCCATGACATGGACACACCCTGGGCGCTGGGCTTATACATTTTACTTATACAATTCTATTTGCACTGACCCTGTATAGCGGCATACATGTCCATATTATAGTGCTGCCATATGCAACAAATGCCAAATTGCGGCGTTATTCTCATGGAGGCCGCATATAATACAGTCCCATAGGGAGTCCATGGATTGGACGTATTATCCCGCATGCTCCCGGGGACTAAGCAGATAATATAATTCCTCGTCCTCGTGTTAGCGATTGTAACAGGGACTACAAGGCGACAGCATTAAAGCTAGAGGTGAAAGCAGGAAAGAACACAGGCAGGATTCCTAGAACTTAGAAACCCCCCCCCCCCCCCTCCACTGCCACACAGCCATCCAGCTAAAGTGTATTTTCCCTAAATAAAGTATATTACAAAAATGTCCCCTATCCAAAAAAATGACAGTTACACTTTAAATAATAAAACGGTTTCTTCCAACAGTCGCCACTAGAGGGAGCTCCTTACATACAAAGTAATTACAGCTAAAGGGGACATTCCTATTTTATACAGGCTTAAAGGGGTTATCCAATTCTAAAAATTCCCGGGCCCCTCCTATAGATCATACTTACTCTGCTCCCCGGCACCTGCGTCACTCCGGATCCCTGCACGAACGCCGCTGCATCTCCCCCTGTCGAGCGGATCAAAATATCCGGCAACGAGGCGTGCAGCCAATTGGCAGGCCGCAACGGTGACCAGCCTCCCTAGCATCATGGGTGGCAGCCGTGCAGGAATCCGGAGTGACGCAGGTGCCGGGGAGCGGGGTAAGTAGGATCTATAGGAGAGGCCCAGGCATTGTGGGGGCATTTTTAGAATTGGATAATCCCTTAAATCTCTGTATAAGTAAAAATAAAGTTCTTCAACTTTCCAATATACTTTGTGTTTCACTTTTTCACCATTTTCAAGATCTATGCTTGCTGTCAGTGAACGAGAGAAAACTGTTTACATTCCGAGACTGAAAACCTGTACACAGCTAGTTCTGCTCTCTGCAAGGAATGAAATACAACTGTATCTAGTCTAGACAATGCTCTGTGACCTACACAGCCCCCAGACCGATACACTGTAACAAACTATCAGCCAGAATTTTGCAGTTGCTGATATGCTTAGCTCACACAGCATGTCCCTCCAACACTCAGTGCTCCCAAAGCAGTATCTAAAGCAGTACCCACATAGTACCTGCCACAGTACCCTTAAGATAGTTTGTTGCAGAATTCACATAGTACCTGTCACAGTGCCCCCTATAATAGTGCCTGTCAAAGTACCCAGAGTACCTACCACAGTGCCCCTTATGATAGTACTTGTCAACTGTCAAAGTACCCAGAATACCTGCCATAGTGCCCCATGATAGTGCCTGTCAAAGTACCTGCCACAGTGCCCCTATAATACAGCCTGTCAAAGTACCCAGAGTACCTACCATAGTGCCCCATGATAGTGCCTGTCAAAGTACCCAGAATACATGCCATAGTGCCCCCTTTAATAGTGCCTGTCAAAGTACTCAGTAAATGCCTCAGTGCCGCTATGATAGTACCTGTCAAAGTACCCAGAGTAGCTGGCACAGTGTCCCCTATAATAGTGCCCGTCAAAGTACCCAGAGTACCTACTACAGTGCACCCTATAATACTGCCTGTCAAACTACCAAGAGTACCCACCACAGTGCCCCATGATAGTGTCTGTCAAAGTAACCAGAGTACCTACCACAGTGCCCCTAAGACAGTGCCTGTCCCAAACCTCACACAGTACCTGCCATAGTGTCCATGTTAAAATGCCTCCCACTGTGTCCACATAGCACCTACCACACTAAGCTGAAGACTGGGACAGAGACACCCTCTAAGACCATCTCTCCAGGATGTGACCTCCATGTCTTACCTGCAGGACTCCAGGACCAGGGAGCAGAGGGACTCCGAGTGCCTGAGTAGTGGAAGAACAGCGCGGGTTTTGTATCAATTACACCCCGGAGAGAAGGGAGTTTCTATAACAAGCGCTCTGGTTGCCTTGAAACCCAATCAACCATTCATTAGGAAGGAAGCTTGAGTGATATGCTGCTGACAGGGAGGGGAGCAGTGCCAGAAGACCCACCGCTATCCACACAAACTAGGAGCAGTATTATAGTAGTTATATTCCTGTACATAGGAGCAGTATTATAGTAGTTATATTCCTGTACATAGGAGCAGTATTATAGTAGTTATATTCTTGTACATAGGAGCAGTATTATAGTAGTTATATTCTTGTACATAGGAGCAGTATTATAGTAGTTATATTCTTGTACATAGGAGCAGTATTATAGTAGTTATATTCTTGTACATAGGAGCAGTATTATAGTAGTTATATTCTTGTACATAGGAGCAGTATTGTAGTAGTTATATTCCTGTACATAGGAGCAGTATTATAGTAGTTATATTCTTGTACATAGGAGCAGTATTATAGTAGTTATATTATTGTATATAGAAGCAGTATTACAGTAGTTATATTCTTGTACATAGGAGCAGTATTATAGTAGTTATATTCTTGTACATAGGAGCAGTATTACAGTAGTTATATTCTTGTACATAGGAGCAGTATTATAGTAGTTATATTCTTGTACATAGAAGCAGTATTATAGTAGTTATATTCTTGTACATAGGAGCAGTATTACAGTAGTTATATTCTTGTACATAGGAGCAGTATTATAGTAGTTATATTCTTATACATAGGATCAGTATTATAGTAGTTATATTCTTGTACATAGGAGCAGTATTATAGTAGTTATATTCTTGTACATAGGAGCAGTATTATAGTAGTTATATTCCTGTACATAGGAGGCAGTATTATATTAGCTATATTCTTGTACATAGGAGCAGTATTATAGTAGTTATATTCTTGTATATAGGAGGCAGTATTATAGTAGTTATATTCTTTGAAAATTCTCTTTTTATTGAAAAGTATATCGAAAATACATACTACAACATTATGCAGTGACATATACAAAGTGGTTGATATCGTACATTGCTTTGAGTATACATAACAGCTTAAAGGACTGTAGATATGGACCTAAACAGAATTCCGTATATAAATAACAGGACAATACTAATTTCCCATTTTTCACATATAGACAGAATAATCCTATCCCATTATACAAGTATTATGCAAAGGTTACAGATGCATCTTACCAGTATATAAAGGTCTTGTAGTATGACTGGTGAACATAATGACGCAGAAATAGAGGAAAAAGGGGAGGGGAAGGATATGGGGATAGGGACAAGGAATAGGAGGGAGGGAAGGATAAAGAGGAATAACTAAAAACAACAATCCATCCATGACACTAGTTCGTATGCAGCATATTAGATATCTAAAGTGCATATTGAATGTATTCATATTCACAGGTATATAGTAGTTATATTCTTGTACATAGGAGCAGTATTATAGTAGTTATATTCCTGTACATAGGAGGCAGTATTATAGTAGTTATATTCTTGTACATAGGAGGCAGTATTATAGTAGTTATATTCTTGTACATAGGAGCAGTATTATAGCAGTTATATTCTTGTATATAGGAGCAGTATTATAGCAGTTATATTCTTGTACATAGGAGCAGTATTATAGTAGTTATATTCTTGTATATAGGAGCAGTATTATAGTAGTTATATTCTTGTACATAGGAGGCAGTATTATAGTAGTTATATTCTTGTACATAGGAGCAGTATTATAGTAGTTATATTCTTGTACATAGGAGCAGTATTATAGCAGTTATATTCTTGTACATAGCTGGCAGTAGTTATTATTACAGTAATTATATTTTACACAAAGGCCCATTACAATATAGCACTCTGGCGGCCTGCAGGCAGTACCAGGGGAGTTTACAACAAGTACTCAGTAAGCTCCCTCTAGTGGAGACGTCAGGCAGTATGAATTTACTATTGTTACTATTCAGATCTATGCCAGCATGGTAAGTAAACCCATCCGTGATCCAGTACGATAAGACTTGATTCGGATCTGACGCTCTTATACTCGGCGCTCTGTGTGACAGGAGACTAGTTATTGTTCTGCTACGTCTTTTATCAAGTGTATTTTTGTCTGCAGCAAAGGTAACGTGAGAAGATGAAGATGTCGCTCTCAGATAAGAGACTCAGGTGTCCGGGGACGCGCACACAAGCGCCGAGTGTCGATGGCAGCGGACAGTACTCCACTACAGCCATGAGGGCACTATGGCACCCAGCTGTGTACACCCCAACGCCTGTATTATAGCTGGCTTGTGCTTCTGACTACAGTCTGCCATCTTGTATGGTATGTTGTTATCATCAATTGCAGCTCCTACTTGTTGATGGTTTCCAGGTAGATAAACAGATTATTTCATAAAAAATTAGGTCCTTCCACTTAATATCTATGCTTTTTATACTTGATATTGTGTACAAATTTGAGAACCCCACTGTCGCCACTCGCCATGTTTATAAACAGCCATTTATTCCCGCTACCTGCATCATTCAATGTACGGTAAGTAACCCCTGTCGTTCTGCGCTCGATTACAAATGGCTGGGCCTCTGCCTCGGCGCTCAAGTAGACTGTCGACGCTCTGGCTCGGCGCTTAGCTTAGAAGTCTGAACCTCCCTGTATCGGCGTTCTGTTGTATGAACTGAAGCCGCCGCCTTGGCTCCTCTTCCGGGTTTGCCAAGATGTCTGCGCCCTGTGTTCATGTGTGTCGCTGGCTGAATAAGACGTTTGTGCTTGTGGTGTGATGACAGGGACACATGTGAGGGTTTGTAATAATTTGTGTGTTATTATGGGCGATATTCCTATGACACGGCTCGTTGGTCTTCCCCCGTAATACCGCATGTCAGTGCCATTTGTCCCTGGGGTCAAGGAAGCTGAGCTATGTGGGGCTGTTTGCAGGGTTCTCTGTGTGATTTTGCAAAATCATGGCTGCAGTGCCACCCTTGTCCATAAGGCTGTGTGGAGAATTGCAACTTGGCTCCTTTCAAGTGGATAGAGCTCTTCTGCAATACCAGACACAGCCTGTGGTCAAGAGTGGCACTAACCTCATAAAACCTTTATAAGCAAGTAGGCCAGGCCCTTGCGTTGCAGCAGCGGCATGTGGCTGAACCAATCCCCACAGGATTTGGATGGGTCTCTTAAATAGAGTGGCCATGCAATTGTGTTGGGAAGGCATGATCTAGAAGGCGACGTGACTGTGTCTTATTGTGACGCCGGTCACACGAAATACAACATTGTTGCAGGTCACGAGTTGCAAGCGGCTGTCATCATAGATCACAATACAAGTTGCGTGTGTTGGCTGAGTTGGGTCCATTTGGCTTAAATGAGGACCCGTCCCCTCTCCTGACAGGTCTGCTTTAGTAACTACTTGCATCCCTCATGTAATAAAAATTCTGGAGCATCTATTCTTATGACTCTGTGTTGTGCTGTTCCTCTACTATTCCTTTTAGAACTTATGAATAAATTGCTAGCATTTTACAGTGAAGGTCCAGATGGGTGTTACCAGTTGGAGGTGTGTCCCTGTACAATGATAATATCCAATCAGTGCTGCCAGTGTCGGGGACACACCGTGAACTGGTAACACCCTCCTGAAGCTTCACTGTAATCTACTAGTAAAATAATTATAACTTCTTTCAGGAATAATGAAGGAACGGGATGACAGTGTCAGAAGAATATATAATCCAGACTTGTTATTACATGGAGAATGAAAGTAGTTACTAAAGCAGACATGTCGGGAGAGGAGACATGGACAGGGGTTGTCGTGGCTGTAGGGGCAGGGTGGTCTGGTGGGTTTTTTGGTCAGGTCTGTATGGTTTCTGTTACAGTATGTACAGTGCAGCACTAACCTACATTGTGTTTAATTCTAGACCCAGCATGGACTTTCTGTGGCTTTTCGGCCTCTATGTGTTTTTCCTCGTTCTTTGTGTTTCTGTCTTCTGCCTCTTGTCTGGAAGATCCAGCAGCGGTCTGGACAGCGCCCTCCAGAGAGCAGAGCGGGTGAGTTGGCCCTTCTACGTGGTCATAAGGCAGTAGCTCAAGAGTTGTTATATAAAATATATATTATTAAATAATATAAAATATTAAAGTAAACACTGTCTGTGGTCCTGCCATGCCTGCGCAGCTGCCCCATTCCTTGCCACTTACGATTCCCGCAGTGGGTTGGTCCTGTGAACGCTGCTGTTCAAGCAGATGTGACCGCTGAGGCCTGTAATGGGCAGAAGCATTCATGGGACCAAGCTAGTTTCTGGCTCTGCGGGAACTAGTGGCATTGTGGGCACGGCAGGACCGCACACAGGTGTTTTTTAATGGGGCATGCGTTAGGCGCATTGGGATTGTCGGCTCCTAGGCTAGACAACCCCTTTGAGAACACAAAAACTGTTTTATTATATCGGTCGAGCATGCATGTGTACTCAATGGGAGAGGGAATAAGCTGCTGCTAGACACTTTTGGCAGCGGTGATCAGACATGTTGAAATCCAACTGTCGGATCCTTATCGCCCCCGATATCTGCTGTTGGGGGGGGGGGGGGCATACACATTAGATGGTCGGCCAGTCACACCAACTTCACCTGACGTTAATATAATATGCATGCCCAGCTGAACTCCTGTTCTGTGATATAATCACTTGACATTACAGGCCCAAAGCGCGAGGCTGCACTACTGATGGATTCCAACCTGTACCATTCAGATTTTACTCGGGTGCTGAGTTGTCTTGGAGACCTTGTGTGTATCCAAATCACCATCTACAGTGGATATAAAAAGTCTTCACACCTCTGTTTAAATGTCAGGTTTCTGTGATGTAAGAAAATGACAAATAAATAATTTCAGAACTTTTTCCACCTTTTAATGTGACCTATAAACCGTACAACTCAATTGAAAAACAAACTGAAATCTTTTAGGTAGAGGGAAGAAAAAATATAAAAATAAAATAATATGGTTGCATAAGTGTGCACACCCTTAAACTAATACTTTGTTGAAGCACCTTTTGATTTTATGACATCACTCAGTCTTTTTGGGTATGAGTCTATCAGCATGGCACATTTTGACTTGGCACGATTTGCCCACTCTTTTTTGCAAAAACACTCCAAATCTGTCAGATTGCAAGGGCATCTCCTGGGCACAGCCCTCTTCAGATCACCCCACAGATTTTCAATCGGATTCAGATCTGGGCTGTGGCTGGGCCATTCCAAAACTTTAATCTTCCTCTGGTGAAGTCATTCCTTGGTTGATTTGGATGTATGCTTTGGGTCGTTGTCATGCTGAAAGATGAAGTTCCTCTTCATGTTCAGCTTTCTAGCAGAAGCCTAAAGGTTCTGTGCCTATATTGACTGGTATTTGGAACTGTCCATAATTCCCTCCAGCTTAACTAAGGCCCCAGTTCCAGCTGAAGAAAAACCAGCCCCTTGGCATGATGCTGCCACCGCCATGCTTCACTGTGGGGATGGGGTTCTTTTGGTGATGTGCAGTGTTGTTTTTGCGCCAAACATATCTTTTGGAATTATAGCCAAAAAGTTCAACCTTGGTTTCATCAGACCAGAACACCTTTTCCAACATGTTTTTGGGAGACTTCAGATGTGTTTTTGCAAAATGTAGCCTGGCTTGGATGTTTTTCTTGGTAAGAAAAGGCTTTCGTCTTGCCCCTCTACCCCATAGCCCAGACATATGAAGAATACGGGAGATTGTTGTCACATGTACCACACAGCCAGGACTGGCCAGATATTCCGGCAGCTCCTTTAATGTTGCTGTCGGCCTCTTGGTCGCCTCCCAGACCAGTTTTCTTCTCGTCTTTTCATCAATGTTGGAGGGACGTCCAGTTCTTGGTGATGTCACTGTTGTGCCATATTTTCTCCACTTGATGATGTCTTCTCTGTGTTCCATGGTAGATCTAATGCCTTGGGAATTCTCTTGTACCCTTCTCCTGACTGATACCTTTTAACAGTGAGACCCCTCTGAAGCTTTGGAAGCTCTCTGTGGACCATGGCTTCTGCTGTCGGAGGCGACTAAGAAAATTTCAGGAAAGACCAACTAGAGCAGCGGAACTTTATTTGGGGTTAATCAGAGGCGCTTTACATGATGGCCGGTGTATGCTGACTCCTAGTTAACAGGATTGTGAATGTGATTGCTTAATTCTGAACACAGCCACATCCCCAGTTAGAAGAGGGTGTGCACACTTATGCAACCACATTATTATTTAAGTTTTTTTAGTTTTCTTCCCTCCACCTAAAAGATTTCAGTTTGTTTTTCAATTGAGTTGTACAGTTTATAGGTCACATTAAAGGTAGAAAAAGTTCTGAAAAGATTTATTTTTGTCTCATTTTTTTTACATCACAGAAACCTGACATTTTAACAGGGATGTGTAGACTTTTTATATCCACTGTACATCAATATCTACATCCTGCCGGTAGATGGAGACATCAGTGTATTTGGTGATTTGGATCCCCTCAAGTTCTCTGTAACAACACTGCACCCGCAACACCTATAACCAATGTGCATTAAAACGTTCTGCAACTTTCTTAGAAGTTTCGGTTTTCTTTCACTGACAAGATCTCTGCTTACTGTCAGTATAGGAATATATTCATTATTGACATCCAGAAGCTGAAAACTGGTACAGATCTGTTACATCTCACAGCTTAGTGATTGTTACATTTTCATTCAATGTAGACAATCACCTGGATTCCAGGATTCTCTATCTTTCTATAACCTTTTATTGTATGTGTTTGAGGTTGGTGTCCCTTAAATTATAATAGAGTTTCCTGTTCTTCCCTTTCTATACATTCGGCTGAAGTGGTTTATTTTGCAGATCATTTCCCTTGTGTCCCCGACATGGCTTCAGAGATGCATCAGCAGCTGCTTCCACACCAGGCGAGTAACATATTCCTCCCTAGATCACACCTATATTGTATGTAATACTTTAAAGGGGTTCTCCAGGATTCAAGAAAATAAAAATACTTAAATATTACTTTATTATAAATATATTCCCAAATATCTTTCATTAGTTTCAAAGGCTCGTTTTGTCTAGGGAGCAATCATTAGGAGAAATAAAATGGCCGCTGTCCCATCAGTTCACACAAAACCTATCCTAATCACACAGGAGGACATGTCTCCTCTCTGCTCTACTTGTGAGGGATTATGGTCCTGAATATAGATGATAAGATCTTTAGCTAAATATCTGTAGGAATGGAGTTCTTGAGGAGACATGAAGTACCGAGAGGACAGACTGTGGTAATGGAGACTGCATACAAGAGCTGCTGCTCATTACCCCCACCCTCCTCTCTCTACTTCATGTTTCCTCATGACCTCCCTTCCTACAGAGATTAATTTTATCAGCTGTATTCAGGATCATAATCCTGGACGAGCAGAGAGGAGGATGAGGCAGCTCTTTACCCCAGCGTTGTGAAGTAACTTGTCCTCCTGTGTGATTAGGACAGGTTTTGTGTGAACTAATAGGACGGCAGCCATTTTTAATTTCTCCTAATGATTGCTCCCCAGACAAATAAGCCACTACAGGTAATGAAAGGTATTTGGGAACATATTTATAATAAAGTAATATTTAAGTATTTTCATTTTCTTAATTCCTGGAGAACTCCTTTAAGGAATCGTTCACTTTTGCACAATTGTCAGATCCTCTGTAAAGGGGTTGTGCAGTTTTTTGTAAGTTTTTAAAGGACCCTCCCTCTCCGCCAGATCTGTGTGAGTCAAGCATACTTACCAGTTCCCTGACGCTCGGTTCCAGCTCCTATAGTCCACCTCTGTCTTCACCAGTAGCCCTTGCATGAAAAATTTTGGCGCTGACCGCTGCGGTCGGTCATTGGCTGCAGCAGTGCACGTAACTAGTGTTGAGCGAACTTCTGTTTTAAGTTCGGCTTCCGGTTAGCAGAGACTCCCGATATGGATTCCGAATTCCGTTGTGGTCCGTGGTAGCGGAATCAATAATGGCCGATTATTGATTCCGCTACCACGGACCACAATGAAATTCGGAATCCATATCGGGATTCTCCGCTAACCGGAAGCCGAACTTTAGACGCCGAACTTAAAACAGAAGTTCGCTCAACACTACACGTAACCCCTATCTGCACTGGAGTGAGGATTGGATCATAGAAAAGGGAGCAGTGGGCTGAGAAAGCCAGAACCGAGTGGTGAGGAGCAGGTACGCATGCTTGATTCCACAGGTCTGGCGGGGAGGAGTGAGTATTTTGGCACAGGTCCACAACACAAAGTGCCTGAATTATGTGTACATTTTAGCTGTAAAATAGAAATAGCTGCAGATTTCATCCTCTGCGTTGCAAAGGGTGAAATTCATGGTGGAGGTCCGGAGCATAAATCGGTATGCTGCAGATATCAAATCCACACCACTGGTCAATTTGCGCTGGATTTCTGCGGAGCGCTTGAATGAGATGTCTTAAAACCTTATCCACTTTGCTGATACTGTACAACACTGCGGATTTGTCACACGAAAATCCATGGCGTGTACCCTAAAGGGGTTTCCATGGCTGATTAGTTTCAAAAACTGTGCCACACCAGTCCACAGGTTGCGTGTGGTATTGCAGGTCAGCCTCAACTGAGCTGAAATATAAGCCACAACCCCATAGAGAGGTACAGGTCTGTTTCTGGAAGAAAGCAGCCAGGTTTTTATTATTCTGGACAACCCCCTTTAATACACCCCCGTGTGTGAGGCCTGGCAGTCATGTTCAGATGTTCTTGTGATTTCATCCTCGTGAAGTCCATGAGATCCTGCGGCCATGTGACGGACAGGTTGTGATCCGTAATTCATTTCTTCTTTGGTTTTAGGAGCGGGGCTTTTGTGTTCCTGCACCTGATCCTGGATATGCTGGTGTTTGCGGAGTACAACTGGGAGGTTCTCGACTACAGTCTAGAGCTGGAGCTGAACTGGATGTTGGTTTTCCTGCCGTATGTTCTCATAACGGGGAATCTGTACTACTTCTACAAGTGCTGCACCACAGACCCAGGTACTCGCTGCAGTCACTTACACACATACCTTTAAAAGGGGCCCTCCTCTGGACCCCCGGGATTAACCTAAACTGAATACATTGGAACAAGCGGCATGTAAACTTTAATTCTCTTGGAGAAAAGTGGAATTCAAATTCTTAGGATCTTAAGATTCAGGTTTTTTTTGTTGTTTTTTTTCTCTAGGAAGAGTCACCGCACAGAATGAGTCACTTTGTATTGGGGTCTATAAGTATGATGAGATTATGTTTCACCGCAGCAATAAGTGTCCGACTTGTGACCTGATGAAACCGGCACGATCAAAGCATTGCGGTGAGAAGTTGGAATTTACAAATCGCAAACCTGAGGAATTTATATCGGGGTTGTTTGAGATTAAAAGAAAAATCTTCCAAAACCAGTGCCTCAGCTGTTCATGGGTTACGCCTGGTATTGCAGCTCTGCTCCATTGACGTAGATGTGCTGAGCTACAATATAAGAAACGACCTGTGGACAGACAGGTGTGGTGCCAATTTTGGAAGAAAGCGTCCATGTTTTTTCTAATCCTGGAAAATCCCTTTTAATACCTAACCATTAGGCCACATGTACACGGGCGTTGCTCGGCCGTGCCCGAATTGTGGCTGGCAAACAGAGGGTGCACAATATACGGGCATCGGACGTGTGCACACTGCATCATGGATGCGGACCCATTCACGGAGTGCCTCCGCACTGCAAAAAAATGTAACTTGTTTTATTTTTCTTGCGGTGCGGACGGATCAAGGTCCCCATTCAAGTTGAATGGGTCTGGATCCGTCTGTGGCGGCTGAGCAACGGCCGTGTGCCTGTGGTCTTAGGCCTGGGGCTACACTGCAACATGTCATGCGACAAAAAAATATGTGCGACTTGTCTCCGATTTGCTGTCTCACGGCTATTTTAGAAAAAAACACAGCCAAGGTGCAGCCAAGTTGTGTGTCACATGCGACTTACATTTAAGCCAGTCAGGTAAAAGGGTGTGCAAACTGCGACACTAAATCCAAGTCTAGATTGTAGGTGACAGTTGCAGTATGTCGCATTGCGACACTATAGACAATCATTATGTCTAATGTCACTGTGTAGCCCCAGTCTTGGTCAACAGGCAGATGACCATATGTATTTTGTGGTCAATAAAGCGTGGGTCTGCAAAATACGGGCGACGTCCGTGTGCCATCTGCATTTTCTTGCATATCCATTGTATTCAGTAGGTCTGTGGACCGCATTTAGCAGACCAGAATTGTACATGTTCTGTAACCGCACATCTGTATGTCCTTTCTGCAAATTATAGATCATGGCGTATTCTGGGCTGCAAAATGTGGTCCAAGACCCATTGAAATCAATGGGTCCATGAAAAAAAATGCGGATGGCATTAATCAGCTGATCACCACCAGTCCAGTCCCCCTGGTGATCAGCTCTGCAGCCACTATTGGTGAGATGTAGAATTACATGTGGTCATTGAAATAAGCTCGTAGACTGTTGGGGTACGCTGGAGTGAGAACTGCCCTTCGTTAGCTGTCCTCCGCTCTATCCCGCAGGGTTGGGGGTTCCAAGAGGCAGAACATTTCCCTTTTATTTAGGATCCACTCGTGAATTTGGCTGAAAAAATACTTATATAGGTAAAGTACAAGCACCCTAGCTTTCTTTAGGCGCATTAGAATTAGCTCTTTGATCCATCATATGCAGACTGTAGACAAAAGCTTGAGGCTACAGGTGTGTCACCATCTCCGTGCGCTTTTCCTTGCAGGTGTCTGTGGCGGCTGTATCCAGCGGTTTGACCATCACTGTGTTTGGGTGAATAACTGCATTGGAGCCCTGAATATCAGATACTTCTTACTATACCTGCTGAGCTTGACTCTCACAGCCATCTCCTTAGCTGCTGTGATGACAGCCTTCCTCCTGCAGGTGGTGCTGCTCTCCCATATAATGACTGCAGCCTACGTGGACAGCGAGGTACACGAAGAGATTGCGAGCTTAGCTTACGTTATACAGGTAGGTATGAGACATGGTCAAAATAGCAGAGAGGTTAAAGGCTATTACCACCTTTCACCAGTTGTATATCATTGTGTGTATCTGGGGTTAAAAATGATTTTGAAACGGGTTTCTAGTAGAACATCTTGGATAATATGGCTTCTGCAGCCTGCATGCATTTTATTACATAGCAGGCTGCAGAACGCCGCTCACTGTGAAATCCATCAATCCCTCTCTTGCCTCTCCTGAACCATCTTCTAAGCTGTTTAATGACCATATCAAAGTTTTTTTTTTTTTTTTTTTAAATCAAATCTTTTATATTATTATTATTTTCATATACAGTACATATACATAAATGGTACAAATATATGCCTTAATAAATCAGAGGTATACACACCCGGTTTGGGTATCAGATAATACACCTATTGAGAAGAAATACAAGATAATTGTACATTTACATACAAATGTAAACGAACCTTAACCCCCTCCCTGAACCGCACCTAACCTAATGCAGTAATTATACCTTTACCATTCCCTTATCTCACTGTACCCGTGGTTATAACAATACCAGGGTTTGTCCTCTTTGGTGACCATGTTATGCTTTACCCCCCTTTCCTCTGAACTCCTCATCTTAGAATGTTACTTCTCTCACTCATAAGCAAAAGGCGCCCAGACGGTAGCCCTGGCGCTGATACCCACTGCCCCCAAATAGATTAAAATTTCTTAAAAGCATTTCTCTTGGTATATATCCCTCTCTCCATCTCTATTAGCGCGTTCATACGGGCAATAACCTCCACCTTGTAGGCACTTCAGTACTGATCCAATACCTTGCAATCCGTTTTCTGGCATTATATAGTAATCTACCAGTAGCTACTCCCTCCACTGCTCCGTCTTGTAGGAGGCCCAGGATGCAAAGTAAAGGACTAGCCTGGAGTCTGATATTATATACTTCAAGGATGATGTCTAAGACATCCCGCCACAAGGGGCCCAGAGCCGTACACTCCCAGAGCATAGGTATCATATGTGCGTCATGAGTACCACATTTAGGGCATTGAGAAGTGTCTCGCAGTCCCACCTTCTGAAGAAACATGGCTGTCCTATATACTCTATGGACCAAATAGAGCTGTGATCATCTCTGAGGTTCGCAGAGTGATAACCTGGTCAGTTAAGGGTCCCCCATCTGCACCCCATGCATCCTTAACTTTTAGAGGGAAGCGGTCCTGATACAATGAGAGCAACGCTTTATAAAAAGTGGAGATGACCCCTTTAGTATTCCCTCCCCTTCTGATCTGTTCCGCTAGGAGAGAAGCTTTTATAGTGATGTCAGTGACCTTCCCCTGCACCGCCAGCGCCTGTCGCAGTGGGAGATATTGATAGAAACCGGAGTTCTCAATATTAAACGCCTCCTTGAGACGATCGAAGCTCTTAAGGGTGCCATTGGTATAGAATTTGCGATAACCACATCACTCCTTTATCCCTCCACGTCCCGAAGCCTAATCATTTTTTAAGCGCAGGTAAACCATTATGATTCCATAGCGAGGTGAGCGCATTGCAACCGGAGATATTTGTGATATCTTTAAATTTTTGCCAAACTTTACGGAATTAAAGAATACTCGGGTATCTGAGCTCAGCTCCATAATATAACTTGGTGGCTTACCCCCCATTAAGTGTGAGACTAAAGTACCCACTGAATTAAAAGCACCGTCCTTCCCTCACGATAGTGCGATTTTCTTCCTCTATATTCCCGCACCGAAGACCTGTCACCTGGGGGTCTCTACGCACCATTTGGGTCAAAGGTTCAGTGGCCAACGCAAAGAGCAGCGGTTACCGCGGGCAGCCGTGACGTGTGCCCCTTTCCATGGCGAACGGTTCTGACAGTAACCCATTAGTACGCACTCTTGCCCTCGGTTGAGTGTACAGGAGTTGGACCCACTTCATATATCTAGGCCCAAAACCCATAGCCTCCATTACCTCCCATAGAAACCTCCACTCGATGCTGTCGAAAGCCTTCTCCGCATTGAGTGAGAGGACCGCCCTATGTCCGATCGTGTCTCTAGACATCTGCAGGTTAAGCTGCAGCCGTCTAATGTTAATAGCTGTTGACTTACCAGGCATGAAACCCGTTTGGTCGCCATGAATCAAGCTGAGGATAACAGTAGACAATCTGTTGGCCAAAACTTTAGCCGGCAGCTTGACATCTGTACACAAAAGCGATATGGGCCTATATGAGACCGGATCCAAGGGATCTTTACCTGGTTTGGGCAGTACAATTATAATGGCTTCACCCATAGATTTTGGTAAGGCGCCGTGTAATTCCGCCTGTTCGAACACCATGAGGAGCTGTGGCAAAATAAAATCTCCATATTTTTTTTCAAGAATTCCCCAGGAATCCCATCCGCCCCGGGTGCCTTCTCGTTAGGAAGCCCTTTTACCGCTTCTTCCAGACTCAAAAGGTGCCTCCAGACTATCCCTTTGCTCCGCCGTTAAAACCGGTAAACGCAGGGGTTCTAGAAACGTTTTGATCTCGTCTCCGGTACGCTGTAGTCTGGTGGTATACAGCTGTTTGCTGAATACTCCCAGAATACTTTGACTATCTGATACCAGACTACCCGCACTATCCTGGATGCATGCCACATAGGAAGGACCCTGCTGGGCTTTAATAATCGTGGCCAACATGTGTCCCGCACTGTCGCCCTCTTCAAAATATTTTTGTTTCCAGAGAAATCGCTCACGATTCTCAACTTCAAGTTGGTGGTCCCTATACGTCCGTTGCGTTTCGGTCCACCTGGCCCTGTTCACCCCTGTGGGAGTTTCCACGTATGCATTTTCAGTATTTATAACCCTAGATCGCAATTCCTGTAAAAATTCTCTATTGTTGGATACGTTTGATGTATGCCTCCCCTGACGAAGGCTTTAAAGGCATCCCAGACTACAGCCGGAGGGCGATCCAGTATTAAACGACATGAATTCCTGCATCTCCGTCATCATTCCCGCATCGTCCTGCAGCAGAGTAATCCAGAAAGGGTTAAGTCTCCACTGACCCTTGGTTCCAATAGTGGTAGGATCCAGGCGTAGTTCCACCATAATGGGGGAATGATCAGAGATGCTTCTAGGCAAGTATTCCGCCCGTTACACAAACTCCCAACATCTGCTGATTTCCTAACGCTACGTCAATGCGGGAAAGCGAGTTATGGGAGCTCGAGTAACATGACAATTGTTTAGTATCAGGATTGCGTATTCGCCACACGTCGCTCAGGTTGGACTCTATGAGGATCTTGGCCATATTTGTTGGGGATGGATTTCCGGAGGTGGGGATTTCCCTATGTCTATCCAAATTATGATCTAACACCATATTAAAGTCTCCCATTATAAGCGCGGGAGTGTTTGGTGACGCCTCCAAAAATGTCAATACATGTTTAAACACTTCACCCGAGTACGGCGGGGGAACATATGTCGCTACTATTAGCACCGTCACCTGGAATATTGTACATTTCAAGCAGACCTGTCTGCCATACTGATCTATATTGGAATCAGAGCAACTGAACGGAATCTGCCTGTGTATTAACACACTGACCCCCATGGCGTGACTGGAGTACACTCGGTGGTGTGCCTGGCCTATCCATGGACTCCTTGGTCAAGTGAGTCTCCGAAAGACAAAAAAAGGCCGGTTGAAATTGTGTCAGTGAGTTGAATATTGCATATCTTTCATAGGCGTCACCAAGACCCCTTACATTCCACGCGATCACATTAACCCCCATAGTGGTATGCAGAGGGCTACTTTATCAGACCATCTGGTCCTAAAGAGATGAGTTTATTGGTTTCGGTGCGGTTCCCCTAAACTGACAAGTAAAACGTTCCAACACAAACTCATACCCCTAATAACACGGGGATTAAAGCAGTGAGGTGAAAACAATACCCAGCGACCGCGGGCAACGCCAGCCGATACTGCGATAAAACAATTGACCAATAAACCCGTAGATCCACAGTTCCATATTCCAGCCGGTTGCTCTCCCAGACTATTCCAGCATCTCGATCAGACCTGCATCCCTGCAATAACCGTGTAATAAATATAGAATTGTATGCTTCCCTATAAGGTGTAAACCCCGGAGATACAGGAAGCTAGCTTTAGAGCCTCAGATGTCCCTATCCCACTTCCCCTCCCTCCACCCCCAAACTAGGGGTAGATGATCTGAAAGATACTTATCGTCCCATGACGACCATATCAAAGCTTAGCTGCTGCTGAGGCCCCCAGAGACCAGCTGTTATCTGTTGGGGAACCTGTCAGGAAGTGTTTAATTCCAGCGCCACCACAGGGCGGATAAAGCATTACACCATTCCCATTGAAATCAGTAGGCTTTCTATGTATTGCTGCCTCCTCCAGAGCAATAGATTTTGACCTTTCAAATACAGACCTGAAAGCTGCTTGTGTGAATGAGGCCTCCGCTTTCTCTTCAGCCTCACCGACATCTTTATTTTACTTCCCCAGCACTTGTTCCTGACTTTTCCAAGGATTGTCTTCACGCTGGGATTCCTGCTCCTCCTGATCCTGTTCTTAGGAGGGTACACCTGCTTCCTCTGGTATCTATCCATCACTAACCGGACCACCAATGAGTGGTATAAAGCAAGGAGGATCCCGCGCTCTCCTAAAGGGTTCTCAAGGGGGATTGTGGGTAACCTGAAAGAAATATTCCAACCTTACACCCTCTACAAGAAGGAGAGATGAGGGTTCTGGTTTGCGCACCACGGACTGCAAGAAGAGGTTGACCCACCTGTCTCCCATGACGAAGATGAGCCAGGTGGAACGGATTTATCACCTGAATCTTAATCTAGCAACAACTTTAAAAAGGTGGTTTCCAGGTTCTTTATACCATGAATAGCCAAAAGGTGAAGGTCTGACACCCTGCACCCTTTGGCCATGGGACAGGAAGCACAGCGCCGTTCAAAGTGTAGTGGCCGTTCTGGGTTACTGCACCTCACCTCTGAGTGATCTTAATGGGAGATGCCCCAGTAACCCAGCGCGGCCACTACACTTTGAACGGCGCTGTGCTTCCTGTCCCATTGACCGTGCTAGTCCCCGGGCCAAAGGGTGCCATGTGTCAGACCTTCACCAATGGAATATTAAAGGCAATGTGGAGTCAGAAAATTACCTATTGTTTAAATCAGGTTTTTTCGTTTAAAATAGTTTTAAAGAATTTTTGATGATTTTAAATTTTCCATGACTATATTTAAACAAAAACCATAAAATCCTGCAGTTTTGCCAACGGCCACTAATCCTAATGATAGGCGCCACTTCTTGGTCTATACAGATCACTTTACTGCAGTTATCTGCTTATCTGTAATGATATCACTAGGCTTGAGTGAACTTGATTTGTTTATAGAAAATGCGCTCCTTACAGCATTAAAATGTATTGGCTCTGCTGAGGCCTTGTTCTTCTCGCCACCGTGAGACTTGCTTAGTCTCGTGCCTGTGACGTTACAGTTCGGCTCTGCTCATAAATGGGGTTTGGGCCTCAGTTCGGTTTTGGATTTTGAAACCGTAATTTATGCGCAGAACCAAACTGTAGTGTGACGTCACAAGACTAAGCAAATCTCGCATTACTTGTGGTGAGAAGAACAAGGCCTCCGTGGAGCCAATACATTTTATTGCGGTACGGAGCGCCTATTGCAAACAAAGTTTTCAAATGAATCTTCTTTTGGATAGAGTAGTCCAAACCCGATTCACTAAAGCCTAGATATCACCCCTGTGTACAGATAAGACAGAATCCACTATTCACAATAGGCGATATTACAGCTTATCGATTCCCTCCCTGTACAATGACCTCTGACACAGGTCACAGAGCATGCCTAAAAAAAAAAAAAAAAAACTCTACCATAGACGTCACTGAGTTCCCCTCCGGTCCATGGCCCCTGGGGCTGCCGTTATGCAATTTTCCTAATGCTTTCTAAATGCTGTTATGAACAGCTCAGGAAAGATGGCCGCCCCCAGAATCATGTTCAGGAAATAGAATAAATAAATCTGCAATCAGAAAATGGAAACCAATTAGAAAAAAAAAAAATGTTATCTGGTTGTAACTGTCAGATACAATTTTGGGTGACATTTCCTCTAATGACCGATTCTGGGGATAGATCCTCACTTTAAGGAGCCTGGAAACCCCCTTTAAATAGAAGCAGTTTTTGTAGGCGCCCAATCCTCAGAGAATAATGGGAACCTACTAACTGGAAGAAAGCAGAAGCATGGTTTGCGGCGTTTCCTAATTTACCGGATATGGCAGTATTACACTGTTACAGAGTCTTGTAATAATTTCAGCAGCCACAAGAGGGCAGTCTGTGTATGGCTTCAATTGTTCTAAATAGTAACAGTGTAGAGTTGTCCCCCTAGCAGTGGAAATAGGCATCAGAATTTTTTTATTTTATTATTTGCCTGAAGAACAGACCTCCAGCCAAGTGATCTAGTCTTGGAAGTGATCTATAGTATGCATCCATCAAACTGACACAAGGAAAAACTGAAATCTATTAATCCACGACACCAGTAACCTTTTACATATGGAAAATGTTTTTTTATTTTATTATTTAGTAAAATAAGTCATTGTAATTGATTTGGTATGTGAAGCAGAACAGAGCCCTGGAATGGTTAATGTAGTGAACTCGTTAGTTAACAGATACAAGCGCTATTGTTCCGTGTCTACGTGAAAGGCCGCGTTCCTTAGTGCTCAACGCAGGACAGCACAGGGGAAACCTTTTAGAAGAGGGTGACTGGCCTAGGTATAGAGCAGGGGTGACCAACCTGTGGCTCTCCAGCTGTTGCAAAACTACAACTCCCAGCATGCCCAGACTGCCTACAGCAGGGCATGGTGGGAGTTGTAGATTTACAACAGCTGGAGGGCCACAGGTTGGCCAGCCCTGGTATAGAGGATAGTTACATGTAATGGAGATTTAACCCCTTCTACCACGGGCCAGTTTTCACCCTCCTGCCCAGGCAATTTTTTTGCAAATCTGATATGTCACTTTATGTGGTAATAACTTTGGAACGCTTTTACTTATCCAAGCCATTCTGAGACTGTTTTCTCGTGACACATTGTACTTCATGACAGTCATAAATTTGAGTCAATATATTTCTCCTTTTATTTATGAAAAAAATCCCAAGTTTACCAAAAATTTAGAAGAATTCGCAACTTTCAAAATTTCTATTTCTCTGCTTTTAAAACAGAAAGGGATACCGGATAAAATATTTATTACTTAACATTCCCCATATGTCTACTTTTAGGTTGGAATTAGGGGTGGGCGATATAGACGATATAGGCGATATGCGATATAAATTTGTGCCACGATATGGATTTTGAGCATATCGCCGGACCGCGATATGATCCTGAGCCGGCACAGTGGAGAAGGAGAGAGTCCCTCCCTCCCCACTGTGCATGGCTGCCGCTGACCACCAATGACAAAAGAGGAGGAGGGGAGGGACTGACAGTAAATCATTGAGTTTTCACGATCTCAGTGAGCGCCGTGAAAACTCCAAATCCGATGGTATATTCTAACCCCCAGGCGTTCCCATGGTGACAGGGACGCTTGCCTGGGGGTTAGAACATACAGGGCCACGCCGCTGACAGTAGAGCATTTAAAAACTAATCAGTAACTTTAACTTTATTAATTGGTGATCTCTTTACTGTATACCTTACTAGGTCTTAGCTCCGGTAACTAGTGATGTCCGGTTCATGAACGAATCGTTCATTTGAATCGATTCAGTTCAGTGAACCGGAGGAGTCGATTCACTTGAATGATCCGATCCGTTTGAATCGGCTCTCAGTCCCAGCAGACAGACACTGCAGACAGAGACGCTCAGCTCACCACCTCACGCTGGCAGCAGGAGCCTGAGGGAGGGACTGGGGAGGAGTCAGTAATATGATCTTAGAGTGGAAGAGCTGCTTCTGCCAGCCCCTCCCCGCCCACCAACCAATCACCGACCAGAGCTGAGGGGGCGAGGCCAGCACAGCACACTGCAGCTCTGACTCGAGTCCTCGGAGTAGTGCAGGGTCAGGGAGTCTAAATGAATCGAATGAGTCACAAGAATCTAAAGATCCAACTCAGTCAGTGACTCATTCGATTCATTGAGTTAGAAGAGCCGAGAGTCAGACTGTAGAGCAGGTTACACTGAGGCTGTCGGCTCTTGTTGCAGCAGTGATAAGGAGCAGAGAGATAAGAGAAGGGACAGATGACACAGAGTTTAGATTACAGGATGAATTAAATTAACCCTTTAGAATCAAATTGGCTTCTCAGGAGATATATATGTTAAAGGCATATATAGGCAGTACTACTGAATGAGATGCCTTTAACATATATATCTCCTGAGAAGCCAATTTGATTTGTGGGATCTGTGGATGGCACCGTTTAGGGGAGGGGGGGGGGGGGGGGGATCTGTGGATGGCACCGTTTAGGGGAGGGGGGGGGGGATCTGTGGATGGCACCGTTTAGGGGAGGGGGGGGATCGGTGGATGGTACCGTTTAGGGGAGGGGGGGGGGGATCTGTGGATGGCACCGTTTAGGGGAGGGGGGGGATCTGTGGATGGCACCGTTTAGGGGAGGGGGGGTGTCTGTGGATGGCACCGTTTAGGGGAGGGAGGGGATCTGTGGATGGCACCGTTTAGGGGAGGGGGGGATCTGTGGATGGCACCGTTTAGGGGAGGGGGGGGGATCTGTGGATGGCACCGTTTAGGGGAGGTGGAGATCTGTGGATGGCACCGTTTAGGGGAGGGGGGGGATCTCGGGATGGCACCGTTTAGGGGAGGGGGGGGATCTCGGGATGGCACCGTTTGGGGGAGGGGGGGGATCTGGGGATGGCACCGTTTAGGGGAGGGGGGGGGGATCTGGGGATGGCACCGTTTAGGGGAGGGGGGGGGATCTGGGGATGGCACCGTTTAGGGGAGGATCTGGGGATGGCACCGTTTAGGGGAGGGGGATCTGTGGATGGCACCGTTTAGGGGAGGGGGGGATCTCGGGATGGCACCGTTTAGGGGAGGAGGGGGATCTCGGGATGGCACCGTTTAGGGGAGGAGGGGGATCTCGGGATGGCACCGTTTAGGGGAGGGGGGGGATCTGGGGATGGCACCGTTTAGGGGAGGATCTGGGGATGGCACCGTTTAGGGGAGGGGGGATCTGTGGATGGCACCGTTTAGGGGAGGGGGATCAGCTCCCTGCTGCTGTGTGCACAAAGCATAGGGCAGCAGGGAGAGTGTAAAGTCCTATTCACCCTAATAGAGCTCTGTTAGGGTGAATATGACAAGGGTTCTACGTTCTAGCCCTTAAGGAGACTAATAGTTATTAAATAAAAAGTAAAAAAAAGTTTAAACACGCCCCCCCAAATATAGAAAACAATATATCGCAATATATATCGCATATCGCACATGCTTAAAATTATATCGCAATATAGATTTTAGGCCATATCGCCCACCCCTAGTTGGAATCATTTTGTAAATGTAATTTTATATATTTTTTTTAAAGACGTTAGAAGGCTTAGAACTTAGAAGCAATACGTAAAATGTTTAAAGGGTTTCTGTCACCCCATTTAACCGTTTTTTTTTTTTTTTCTTTAATAATAATCCCTATAGTGCGATCTCATGATACATAATCAAATTAATAATTTTGGTTCAGTAGATTTTGCTAAAAAACGATTTTTAAAATATGCTAATTACCTTGCTACCAGCAAGTAGGGCGGCTACTTGCTGGTAGCAGCCGCATCCTCCGATGGTAATGACGCCCCCTCGGCATGCTGATTGACAGGGCCAGGGAAGGGAATCCTTCTCTGCTGGCGCTGTTAGAATTTGAAATCTCGCGCCTGCGCCGTACCTGGCTTCAATCGGCGCAGGCGCACTGAGAGGCGGCCGCTCTGCTCGACCGCTCCATCCTCAATGCGCCTGCGTCGATGACGTCATCGCATACACCCGGAAGAGAAGACGCCGGCGTCTTCTCTTCCAGGTGTATGCGATGAGGTCATCGACGCATACCCTTAAAGAAACCCTTTAAGAAAATTTCAAAAACCCACTTTTTAAGGACTAGTTCAGGTCTGAATGAAGTAACTTTGTGGGGCTTAGAAACCACACCCCTCAAGTTATTTAAAACGGATTTTACAAACTTTGTTAACCCTTTAGGTGTTTCACAAGAGGTAAAGGAAAATGGAGAAGAAATTTCTAAAATTTCACTTTTTAGGCAAATTTTCCTTTTTAATCCATTTTTTTTTCTTTAACACATCGAGGGTTAACAGCCAAACAAAACTCAATATTTATTACCCCGATTCTGAGGTTTACAGAAACACCCCATATGTGGTTGTAAACTGATGTAAAGGCACACGGCATGGCGCAAAAGAAAAGGAACGCCATATGGTTTTTGGAAGGCAAATTTTGCTGGACTGGTTTTTAGACACCATGTCCCATTTGAAGCCCCCCTGATGCACCCTTACAGTAGAAACTCCCAAAAGTGACTCCATTTTGGAAACTACGGGATAAGGTGACAGTTTTATGGGTACATATGATTTTTAGTTGCTCTATATTACGTTTTTTGTGAGGAAAGGTAACCAAAAAAAAAAAATGGCTGTTTTGGCACAGTTTTTGTTTTTCACAACATTCATGACAGGTTAAGATCATGTGCTATTTTTATAGAGCAGGTTGTTACGGACGCAATGATATCAAATATGTCTTGTGTCTCCATTTTCTGAACGCCATATTATTTTTTTTCCACCGATCGTCTTGTGCAGAGGCTCGTTTTTGCAGGAAGAGTTGACGTTTTTATTGGTACCATTTTTGGGTACATATGATATGATTTTTTTTTTTTTGATCATTCAATATTACTTTTTATGGGGCAAGGTGAGCAAAACATTGGTTGTTTTGGCACAATTTTATTTATTTTTACAGCGTTCACCTGAGGGGTTAGGTCATGTGATATTTTTTATAGAGCTGGTTGTTACGGACGCAGGAATACCTAATATGTATACTTTTTCTTTTTTTAAGTTTTACACAATAATAGGATTTTTGAAACCAAAAAATGTTTGTGTCTCCATAGTCAGAGCTATAGTTTTATTTTTTGACCAATTGTCTTAGGTAGGGTCTCATGTTTTGAGGAATGAGGTGACTGTTTTATTGGTACCATTTTGGGGTATGGGGTAGACATACGCCTTTTTGATCGCTTGGTGTGGCACTTTTTGTGATGTAAGGTGACAAAAATAGCTTTTTACAGTGTTTATCAGACAAGGTGGATCATGTGATATTTATAGAGCTGGTTGTTACGGATGTAGCGATACCCAATTTGTGTTTTTTTTTCTTATAAAGTCTGGGGAAAGGGGCGTTGTTGTTTTCTTACTTGAAACTTAATTATTATTATTTTTAATTAAAAACACTTTTTTTTTTAAAGCCATTTCTGTCCCACTCTGGGGACTTCAACTTTTAGGGGTCTGATCCCCTCTGCAATGCATTACATCTGTATTGTAATGCATTGCCTGTTAGTGTATTACACAGAGTAATACACTAACAGGTTGTCTAGGAGACCAGACCTGGGGCTGGATGTCCTCGGCCCCCGTAGAAGGCAGGTCCCGATGTCGTGCACGGCATCGGACTGCCTTGTCACCCATCGGGTCCCCACCACAGCAACGCAGGGACCCGATGGGCTCCCTCACCCGCGGTCAGCGCTGACCGTGGCATAGAAGGGGTTAATCCGCCGGCATCTGCTTTTATAGCGATTCCGGCAGATACAGCAGGGGCCCATCTATCAGTGATTGGGCATGCACTGCTTAGGTGCCCGCCCGATCACCATGATGTAATAGTATGTCCAATGCGGGAAGTCACTTGCCGCCATGACGTACTAATAAGTCATGTGTCGGGAAGGGGTTAAGTTTCAAGGAAGACGTCCGACTACTTCTTTGTACTCTACCATGTTGGGTGCCGGCTGGTGAGGAGCTTGCCCATGGATTGCAGGTTGTGATTTTTTTTTATTCTGTATGTATACATCTCACTGTTTAGTAAACTTTTTATTCACTTAGCCTTTGTTAAGCCCTGTTGCTTCCCGTACCTTAGAATACACTGTAAAACAATCCCCTACCTCTTCAGTGGTTCTAATGTCATAGACAGGTCTCTGCTCTCCAGAACAAACAGGCAGTATAGAGACTCCTATGGTACTGCTTAGACTTCTGCTGCTGGAAACCCCTCAGTTATCTGGCTATGATGCAGCCACAGTTTAGTAACCGTATTACAGCGGCGCATGTAATGACCCAAACCTATATAGTCATAGATCCCTGTGATAATGCGAGTTTGGGTCATTAGACCTGCAGCATAACAGAGGGTAAAATGCAGTCTGAATAAGGCCTTAAACTAACCCTTGTGTGAGACCTGACAGATTGGATCCTATTTATTCCCAATATCTGGCACCCCCCTGATCTCTGCTGCTGACCTTAAGTAACATAGCGCATTGGACTGAGCAAATCTGTTCTAATTCAAGGGCATAACAGTAGACAGCTACCTAATGTAAGGTTATCACAAACTCTCCCACCTGTTCCACCATTGCACTTCTGCTGGTTCCATCATTAGGACAAGCACCATTGGCTGAGCTGGACGTACGTCACTGAGAGAAGTGGGGCCTATGACCAGAGGACAGTTTAGATGACAGCTCTGTCTGTGGTCACCTGTCGGGTATACGTATGCTGCAGATACGACCGCAGATTTAACCCCATTCAGTGGGACTAATTTGCCTCAGACGCAGAGCACCAGCCACTGATCGGTAGGTATAAATGTATATTCACGGGTCAGATTTTTTTTATTTTTTCAGAACTCCATTCCATCCATCTGAATATGGCTGCTTCAGCAGCCCGCACATACATTTCTGCAGCCACATTCAGATATGAGACCGCTGCAGAGCTTCCTGCAAAAAAAACCTGTCATGTGTGAACAGACCCCCATCACCAAGCTGCGGAAATTGTTAAAATCTCTACACTTATCCAAAAGTAAAGACACGTTATAAGTAAAAGTCCGCCATGGATGTTTTATAAAATAAGGTTTATTAATAACACTACTAATACAGAGCCAGTAGTGACGTGTGCTCTTCACATTTCCTCCATGATGTGGAAATCGCCCATTATAGGCTGGGTCCCAAAGTTCATGTAGAGGGGGAGGGGAGTATAAAAACATGTTCTTTAAGCATTGCATAGGCATGTAAGCAACCTTAAAAATGAAACCCTGTGGAATATCACTGCTAACCAAAATGGGGAGCCCAAGTTACAGCAGAGAAGACGTACGATCCGATGCAGATCTTTACAGAGCAGCCCCATCCGGATCCGTACAGCAGTATGTTGCAGACCAGCCAGTTTGGGAACTGTTCCCCAGTATACATGAGCAGCCCTCTCACCAATCACGTCCTGAACAGTGACAACAACTGCTCTACGCTCATTTTGTGGTCTATTAGTCGTCGGTGCTGTACATCCTCTTAAAGATATTGGGGAACAGACAAAAGAACTTGACTGAACTAAAAGGGGATAGCCGCTGGAACGGACGTTGGGCGGAACAGCTTTTTATGGATAATAACGATGTATTATCCAATATGGTCACCACACATTCATCTACTATTACTGATTATATCCTAGAAAACCATAAAAAGGAAAGAAAAATTCCTCATCTTTGGAATAAATAGCACAAGCCGATTGAACTTCAGAAACCAGTCTATTAGCACCAAATAGTTGCTCCATTCCTACAATCATCAGGTCTTCTCCACTTAAGGGAACCTGTCACCAGGATTTTGTGTATAGAGCTGGGGACATGGGTTGCTAGATGGCCGCTAGTACATCCGCAATACCCAGGCCCCATAGCTCTGTGTGCTTTTATTGTGTAAAAAAAAAAACGATTTGATACATATGCAAATTAACCTGAGATGAGTCCAGCACCGCCCCGCATCCTCAGAATCTCTGACTTGCTCCCCGACGTCAGAAAGCCAGAGCGCCATAATCTCGCGGTGTGCGAGCTAGCGCATGCGCAGTTCCTTCTCCGAGACTGATGCCAAGCATAGGGAAGGAACACTGCGCTTGCGCATCACAAGATTACGGCGCTCTGGCTTTCTGAGGTCGGGGAGCAAGGAGGAGATTCTGAGGATGCGGGGCGGTGCTGGACTCATCTCAGGTTAATTTGCATATGTATCAAATAAATAAATAAAAGCACACAGAGCTATGGGGACTGGGTATTGCGGATGTGCTAGCGGCCATCTAGCAACCCATGTCCTCAGCTCTATACGCGAAATCCCGGTGACAGGTTCCCCTTAAAGGGGGCTTCCAGTCCTTTTATATTGATGGATTATCCTGTTTATGGCCCGTATTCCCCCTGATATGCATGCTGCTGCTGCTCCATTCAGCTGTATGGGGCTCTCAGAGATGGCCAAGTGCTTGTACTCGGTCACCTATATTCTATTGGACAGTTAGCCATCTCTGACAGCCCCATACAGCTGAATGCATGCATATCAGGGAGAACATGGGCCCCAGCGGTCAGATCCCCACAGATCAGCCACTTATCCTCCATTTTGTGGAAAGAGGATAAGATGTTCTAACATGTCTTCTAAAAGGGTTTCCCTTTAGATAGTTCATCAGTATCTGATTGGTGGGGAGAAGACACAGAGAACCCCCGCCGATCAGCTGTTTGAGAAGGCACAGGTGCTCCTGTGACCTCCGCCGCCTTCTCCGTGCTTGCCAAGCGCAGCGTCGTACATTGTATAGTGGCCGTGTTTGGTATCCCAGCTCAGCCCCATTCACTTCAATGGAGCTGTGCTTCTCCTAGGCCGTGTCACCGATGAATGTGTCGTCACTGGCCTAGAGAAAGCTATGAGAAGGCCTCGACACTACTGCGAGCACCGCTGCCTTTTTGAAGAGCTGATCGGCGGGGGTCCCAGGTATCGTACCAACACCAAGCATGACCTATTCAGAGGATAGTATAGTAGTGGGTTGGGCAAACCTCACTCGGAAAAATCTATATATAAGATAACGTAACTATATATTAAAATTATTTATTACAGCAGTATTATATAAATATAGAAACAATATGTATCTCTATTTAAAACATCATACAATATATATAAAAAAACATGCAGAAAATTCTAAGACGACATTCAATGAGCTTTAACATACATCTGTTCCATATATTTTATATTGGTATACGAGGGGTGAACAAGCAGCGTATTCATGTACCGTATTCTTAGATGTGATGGGTTATTTCTCACATCCCTCTCACAACAATATATAGCTAATTTTGGACTGTGACAGTTCAATATATTGTTGTGAGAGGGATGTGAGAAATAACCCATCACATCTAAGAATACATGAATACGCTGCTTGTTCACCCCTCGTATACCAATATAAAATATATGGAACAGATATATGTTAAAGCTCATTGAATGTCGTCTTAGAATTTTCTGCATGTTTTTTTATATGCGGAGTGTTTTTTGTGTATGTGTATATATATATATATATATATATAATGATGTTTTAAATAGAGATACATATTGTTTCTATATTTATATAATACTGCTGTAATAAAATTAATTTTAATATATAGTTACGTTATCATATATAGATTTTTTCCAAGTGAGGTGTGCCCAACCCACTACTATACTACATTTTTGTTTTCTACAGATTGGGGGCACCCTACAATAAGCATAGAATAGATGAGCCAACACTACGCCTCTATAAATATTCAGAGGATAGGTCATCAGTATTTAAGTCTCGGAAAACCCCTTTAAGGGCATGTTCACACAGCATATTTTCACACGTATTTTAGAGCAGAATATATGAGTGTATTCCACACCGAAATATGGCCACAAACAATGGTCTCTTGTTTTCAATGGGAAATACTTTCAAGGCGGCAATTTGAAATCCATACTGCGTGAAATTTCTCTTTCACGCAGATTTACGTGCCCAATTTTCTTAGTCAACAGGCAGCAGAAATGCATGTCAAAGTACACATCCAAAATGGCTAGTAAATGTGTGGATTTCAAGCGTCACTGTATGAACATACCCCTACGTGCTGCACTCAGCAGAGGTGACTCTCATCAGCGATTACTCAACATGACAACTGCAGAAAACCACAGGTGGCGCCATAACTGCCGATACCTCCCGTGCTAGAAGGAACCTCCTAATTAGCCAGTATTTAAACACCATAGAAGAAGGTCCTTCAGGTGAAGACTTGATTCTTTGCTTTTCGACAACCCATTTAAATGCCCTTTCAAGGAATGTTTAGCTTGCGCGCAATCTCAGGTGCTAATAGTCAATCAGCAGACATCGTACTGAATTTTAGGCAATAGCTGGACTTTAAAATTACAGTCAATTCCTTAAAACGCTCCTCCCGTTGCTGCAGGCACAGTTCCATCAGACGGTAATAACTGCTCTCAGATATTTGCTGATGTATGCATGCTGGAGAACTGAGGATACAGCTTATTGTTTGGTGGCACAGGTCAGTTATATAGCAGGACTGCATGTGATGGTAACCATACTTCCCTAGTGCCTAGAACAGGCTAAAAGCTCGAGCGGTGAAGGCTTTACTTTCTAAGAACATTCCTCTGGTGGTTGCTGTGCAGTAACATACGACACCCCATGCATGGCATAGTCATTAAGTTTCCATTGGTGAGTGGAGAGCTGCAGCTTTCTCAATGTGAGAAGGATTTGGGATGCAGCTACCCACAGAAATACAGACTTTAGAAGACACCGACACATCCGACGCTGGGTTGTGACTGAGCATACAAGTGCAAAGCTCAAAAGGCACAGGCATTATTCTGAGCTTACAACCTCCTCCTACCTCAGACAGAACCAGTGATCTCCAGGTCACAGTCACTTTATGTATCAGTAGCTTAAGAGGAAAAGCCTTGAGCATTACTTCCC